>NW_005871192.1:2387883-2646760 GCF_000147115.1 Myotis lucifugus | reverse complement strand
CCTCACTTACATGTGGAATCTAATGAGCAAAATAAACGGATGAACAAAATAGATCCAAAGGCATAGATGCGTGGAACAGACTGATGAATTTCAAAAGAAAGGGGGAAGTGGAGGAGGGCAGGAAGAGATTAACCAAAGAATTTATATGCATATATGCATAACCCATGGACACAAACAATAGTGTGGTGAAGACCTGGGGGCGGGGGGTGAGAGCAGGATGGAGGGGGTCAATGGGGGAAAAAGGGAGACATCTATAATACTTTCAACTTTCAACAATAAAGAAAAAATTTTAAAAACCACAGGGCTGGTACATTGTTTGGAGGGTTACATTTACATGCTCAATGGAAAGCTAGATAGATGATAGGGCACTTCCCCAGGGCCTGGAACATGGTAGTTGCTCAATAAATTGGTTAACTTATCCACTAAAACTTTTGCTCTTATCTTGTCATTGACTCACATGGACACACAGACACCCATGCTCCGCGGGTGGGGAGGGGTGGTGATGTGGCTAACGCGAAGAGAGCAGATGCTGTCTCCCTTCTCAAGTGCCTTGTGCCTCCCCCCCCCCCCCCCACCACCAGCCTTTGCAGCCAGACACAGGCCTCACCGCTCCCACAAAGCCCACTTCGGAGATTGGCGCCTGCCTTCTGCTGCTAGTTTGTTGTTTAAAAAGTGCTGACGCCTCTCGACATCCACAATGCCAGGACTCTGTGCCAAAGCTGCCCGCATGAGCAAGGCTTTCCCTCACACCAGGGTTTCGGAAGGTGGGCCTGGCACCAACCTAACAGAGTAAGAGAGGCCCTTGTCTACCGCACACACACACACACACACACACACACACACACACGCATGCACCCACGAGCCAGAGACCAGAGACTCCAATCAGTACTTAAAGCAACTTTTAAAAGGAACAAAAGTTGTTCAATCCCTTTGATGATATCCAAGGGATCTTTTTTCACATACGAGAGAGCACATTCTGAATTCCAAACACATCTGGTGTCCCCCGCTCTTTCCCCCATATAAACCCTTAACTTCCATACTTTAGAAGGTCGGCAGAGGCAGAAGGACCTCCTGGCGGCGTCACTGGGTGTCCTGCGGACGCCAGGTGGGATCTGATGCCCTCCTCAGCCTGGGAACTGTCACTGAGGCGGGAGGAAAGCTTGGAGGGTGTCGGGGGTACCTGGTGGGAGGGCCGAGCTGCCTGCGGGAAAACGTTTGCTATTCGTTTTGCCCCGACACTCCGAGAGAGGAGCACCATTTCTTTTGCGATGGGAGGTAATGTAATCTGCAGGAAATCAATGTGGCTGACAGGGGCATCGCCCAATGATGTGCGGGCCAAAGGCCGGGATCCAGCCGGCTGCAGGCGGCACTTTGCGGGAGGCGCTTCCTGAACGGGGTCCGGAAAGCTCACACCCTGGCGTGCTCCTGACTCCTCACTAGCCTGTCCACCCTGCGCCCAGGCTGCTAGCAAGTGAGTGACAAAGCACTGCACTGGGGAATGGAGCTAAAGGGCCAGAGGGCCACAGAGTCCCCTGCCGGCTCCCTGAGACGACAGAGTGGCCGAGATCCTGAGATTGTAAAGGAGAGACAGAGAGAGGGACACCCCTACACCCCCCACCCCAACACCCTCCATTCTAGATTGTCTACATGAGGCAGTATGGCTTTACTACTTTTTACATTAAAACAGTCAGGCTATGTACCCACCACCCCAAAACATGCATTACTCCAGTAACCAGGAAGGAAAATGTTGTAGAAATAAAGAAATCAGAGAGACTTAACGAACAATAACTCTTGCCACCCCAAAACATCTGCACATCTGCTGGGCCCGGTTCAGCTGACTTCAGCACCCGCAGCCTCGGCAGCAACAGCAGCAAAGTTAGCAGGTGTCACCCCAATATGGCTGTGAACCGCTTCCCGTGATTCCGAGACATAAATCAGGATAATAGGCCCAGCCGTCCCCTCCCCATATGTCCCCTTTAGCTGAGCCACAGCCACTGACAGCCTGCTGGCCCCCGGATGTGTGCTTTCAGGCCTTGCCCACATACTCATCCCTTTGGGGGTGGGGTCTTTCCTGGAATATGTCTAACCTCCCCGTATGGTCACAAGGCCCAGGCAGTCTCTTATGTGAAGCACGGACAACAGCATTTGGGGAAGTAAAGGGTTAAGAACCAGAACCCGGAGTGGGAGCCCCAGAAGACGAGGCAGGCACCCCCATCAGCACCCATTGCCAATTCCAGGGATCAGAAGGAGGCTGGGTGGCCCAGAATGGGACATAACCCTGCCTCCCCCTCAGCCCTCCAAGAGAATGGGCCTCTTCTGCCCCCGCACGAACTTTCTGGCAAAAGCTTCCTGCTTCACCTACTACATTCCCGGCAGAGACTTTTAAGGCCAAAGAGGCAGGAGCCTCAAGCACGGTCTTTTCAAAGATTTGGGGGCAATTTCAGACCTGAATTGGTTCTCCTTCCCCCGGCACAGTCCCCACTCCGCACGGAGCTGACAAGGGCCCTGGACAGCGGGGCAGCGGCTCCAATAAATCTGAGACCTGTCTAGGTGCTTCATTTATCAAGAGGCCTAATTTACCCAGGCCCTTTAGACTAATTGCAGATTTGCAAAAACTGCTGAGAGTGTAGAACCGAGTATTGTGAGTGTCCCTTGCCATATTTCTGCTAATGTGTTTCATCTGGAGTACATAAAGAGGCAGGGATGCTGAGTTTAGACACAGCACTTTGGGGCTAATCCAGCTAAATGATTAGCCCTAAAATTCTGCAGTGATGTCATTTTCCCCACAGTGCTCTGCCAGTCGGCTTGTTTGCTTTATAGTGAGAAATGTGTACTCGCAGACCCCGGCTAGCTGTCTTGGCATCCCAGGGAAACCTGCCCTCATGGTGTCTTTGGGGCAACAACACAGCCTGCACGTCGGTCTCTGAGTCTCCTCTCAAGATGACACGTGTAGCCAGCAAGACAGCAATAATGGGAAAATGTAACTTCTTTAAGGGTCTCTTGAATAAACTTTCCTCTCCTTTGCACCCCCCCTTCCAGACATGCTCATAGGGGATTCTGTCTAGCTGTCTAGGGGGGCTCCAGGTTCTGAGCTCAGAACCAGACAGGCATGGTTAAGAGGTGTGAGCCTCATCTGAGCCTCCAGCTGTGTGGGCCCAGGGCAGTTCCACAACTGCTCTGAGCCTGTTTCCTCTGCTACAAACACACAGGAACACTTGTTTTGCACAATGTCTGGAATGAGACCAGTCAAGTTCCAGCTCGATCACTTCCGAGCTTAGTATATGCCAGGCACTGTAATATAAGCATGTTATATACAACCAGCCGTTCAATCTTAACCACAGCCCTCCAAGCAAGCACTAGTGTTATGTCCATTTTGCCGATGAGGAAAATCTTTGCAAGATTAAGACTTTCCCCCAAATTGCACACTGGTAAGGGGCAGAGCAGAAACTCAAACCCCGGTCCTTTTGCTCTAAAGTTGGTGCTTCACCCAGGATACCACACAGAGGCAAAACCACAGAAAGGAAAACCTGCAAACATAGGCTACAGCCCCGCAGTGGCTTACCAAGTACCAAGCACTATGCCGGGTACTCTCAACACAGTACCTCTCACCTCCCAGCAACGCTGCCAGTGGGAGGAATATTGGCCCCACGTTACAGATGAAGCAAGTGAAGCCGGTGTCATGCCCCCGGGCTAGCTTGAAATTGGAGGAGCTGGGGGCGCAGTCCAAGGCCAGCAGCCTCTAGAACAGTGGTTCTCAACCTTCCTAATGCCGCGACCCTTTAATACAGTTCCTCATGTTGTGGTGACCCCCAACCATAAAGTTATTTTCGTTGCTACTTCATAACTATAATGTTGCTACTGTTATAAATCGTAATGTAAAATATCTGATATGCAGGATGTATTTTCATTGTTACAAATTGAACATAATTAAAGCATAGTGATTAATCACTAAAACAATATATAATTATATATGTGTTTTCCAATGGTCTTAGGCGACCCCTGTGAAAGGGTCGTTCGACCCCCAAAGGGGTCGAGACCCACAGGTTGAGAACCACTGCCCTAGAAGCTGCCTCCTAGTCTCTGTGCTTCTCTGGGAGGAGATGAGCCCCAAAGTGGGCTCCTAAAGCAGACGCCCAGGATGGAACTGCCCGACCCATAACCTTTAGAAATGGCTGTGGTTCATTTGTGAGCGTGATCTTCACAACTCTGGAGTAAACGAGGCTGTGTCTTAGCCACCTTCACACGGCCCTCTGCTTGCTTGAAAACTCTATGGCACGATCCCGTAGCCCAGAGAATTGTTAAGTAACAGCCCGGGAGAAGCCGAGGGCAAAGCGCTGCTCTGTGTGCTGAGCGGCTGGGTGTTACGCCATCCTCTTAATTGGCCTGCCTGGTGGGAATGTTTGTCCCGATGCATCAAAGCTTGAAGTCCAGACGCAGCACCCAAAGCCATGGAGGCCACACTCGTCCTGCATCTCCCATCTCTGATTAAGAAACCGGGGGCCCGGGCCAAATTGCATGATGTATTCCTCACACATCATACCATAAATTTACCCCCGAGGGCCGGGCACCGCCGGTCCCGCCTGTGTCAGCACGCTACCACGCAGCCTCAGGACCATAACATAGTGTTCTAGGGGGAGGCTGAAATTAATGAAACTCTGGCTGACATTTTGAGCACGCACACACATATCTCAAGATTATCCCACAAGTATATTTCTTGTGGAGAGAGTAGTTTTTCCATATTAAAAGGTGGCATTAACCTTCAATAGTCTATCACTTGCTTTAATCCTTTCCACCTGTAAATATTTCAGATGAAAATATCCCATTGGCTGTGCCTGTGTCTTACGAATGCAGCTTATGTCTGGACTTGGGGGAGAGGAGAAGTTGACTTTTTCATTTGCGAATATCCATCAAAACTGGAGGCAGAGGGTGGTGGAGGGAGCGTGGGGTTTGGGGTCTGCAGGGCCTGGGCTCCTATACCAGCTTCTTCATGACTAGCCCAGGGACTTTGGGAAAGTTGCTTAGCAGGTCATTCCCTACAGGTGTGGAGTTTCTGCCCTGCAAAAGGGGCCTTTGTGATATTAATCTGCCCAAAGGGGCTGCATGAATATAGTTCATCTGCCTGAGGGTGAGCCTTTTACTACCTACACCGCCACAAGCGTGAATTGCAGTCCTATCGCCTGTCTTCACAAAGCTCATCAGCCTCTTTCATAAAATCAAGAGTGTACCTTCCTTTGAGGTCCTGAGCTGGGGACATGCTCTGGGTATGAGCTCAGTCCCACACTCCTATCATGCAAAGGAGGCCCAGGGCGTTCATGGTACCTGGTCAAGGGTCAAGAACCCTGGTCAAGAACCAGGATTGCAAAATGGCAGACTGTGAGCAAGAACCACTCCACACGTGTATTTGATTTGGCACACACAGGGTTTTAAAAACGTCTGAGCCAAACTTTAAAAATTGTAAAAATCAGGAGATTAAAACAACTTTAGACGTCAGGAGATTTTTTTTCCCCCCATAAAAACTATACTTCTAGTTCCTCTTGAGGAATCCATTCGGTCTGGGCACCCAGATGGCATTCCCAGAGAGCACAAAATAGCAGGACTGTGGGCAGATGTGTCCTCCAGCCAGGCAAGCCCCCACAGGGCCCAGGGGCCCCAGCTCTCAGCCCTCGGATGTGCAGCCACACCCGCCAGCGCACCCAAGTCCTTCACTTCTGCTCCTGTAGCCACTGCCCTATGAGACTTCTAGACTCCGTCTGGCTTCTCTGGGAGTGTGTTCAAAATGTAGCATCTCAGGCTCCAGTCCAGAACTACTGAGTCAGCATCTCCATTTTAACAAGATCCCTCCATGATCTCTACGCATATGAAGGCTTGAGAAGCCCTGGTCTAGGATGAGGGTGGCAATCTATGGCCTGCCAAACCCAGCCAGCTGCCTGCTTTTGTAAATGAAGTTTTATTGGAGCTCAGCCTCGCCCATTTGTTCCTGTTTCTCCATATCTATGCTAAGTAGGTGCCTGGCTGCTTTCACTTACAATGGCTGTAGTTGGGAGAGGCCCTAAGGCCTGAAATATCTACTGTCTGGCTCTTTACAGAAAAAAATTTGGTAACTCCTGGTCATGTTTTAACAAAATATTTTAATCGGGGTTCAATAGGACATTGAACAGTGCCCCAGACCCACACCGGGAATGAGCATTCAGCGGCATTTGTTCACACACAGAGACGAGTTTTGCTTCCCCCAGTTTTTTCTTTATTTGGGACTCTTAATGCTCAGCTCTTAGAGAGCCCACGGAGCCACATCCATGATGACAGCCTCTTCCATTTGGACATCCCACCTCATCTTCACCTCTCTCTCAGCTCCCTTTTTCGTCCCTTTCCCAGGACTCCCCTGCATGTTACTCCTTCAGTTTGTGAAGTCCAGTTTCCTCCTGGGTGATCTGGGCAGGTAGAAGCCAGGAGGTGGGGAGGGGCAGGGCTCCCAGCGTAGAACTTCTGATATAACAGGCCTTCTACTCTGCACTCTGCACCAGCACTTTGTGAAAGAACGACTATCTCCTGCCTGTGGGTGCTGACCCCAAGAGGCAGCAGGGGTGGGGGGAGGGGGGGCAGTGGTGGGAGGGAGGAGAGATCGCCCTGCAGCTCCAGTGAAGCGCTGGCCCACAGACGACCCTTGGTGAAGGTACCCAGTGGGTCCTCTTCACCAGTGGCACCTTGCTGTACTTCTTTACGTCTCCAAAGGTAGAAAACCCTGGGAAATCCTGCAGAGTGAAATCATTTTCGAGCCAAAAAACTGTCGAGAGCCACACACAATTTCCATATGCGGGGATGATGAATTTTCAACTGACCAGTCAACAAAGACTCTTCATCTTCAAAGAGGAATTCAGCATTTCAGAAGGGGTGCCAGCCGGCAAGGTGTTCACCACATGGGGCGTCCACAGGGACTGGGAACTTCAGGTGGGCCTTGGGGCCTGCACAGAGGGGCTGGTGTGTCAGGCAGGGTCCCAAAGCTTCCCTTACAGAGAAGACTGGAAGCTTCTGAGGCCACCAGACATCACACAGGTTTTTAGTGTCTGAGCTGGGGGTGGGACCCGGACCTGCCTTTCCACCCCACCGATGCTGACCCCTTGCCTATTCAAATATGGTCCCGCCAGGAGATCCAGAGTCATCATGCAAATCCTTTGTAGTTTTAAACCATGAAGGACTTTATAGTTCATTCTGGAGCTCATATCCACCTCTTTCGGGAAATGATCCTCAAGGCAGAACTGAAATACTGAAATCCCTCTTGCCACACTCTCCACTTTCTGTTTGTTCTCTCTTTTCCAAAGACGCATCAGTTGCCATTCTCTCTCTAAGGTAGCGGTTCTCAACCTGTGGGTCTCGACCCCTTTGGGGGTCGAACGACCCTTTCACAGGGGGCGCCTAAGACCATCGGAAAACACATACATAAATACATATTGTTTTTGTGATTAATCACTATGCTTTAATTATGTTCAATTTGTAACGATGAAATTGGGGGTCACCACAACATGAGGAACTGTATTAAAGGGTCACGGCATTAGGAAGGTTCAGAACCACTGCTCTAATGTCTTTTCATCTCAGATAATGGTTCCCTTACCCCCTGGGCTCTCTCTTCTCCAAGTTCATCATTGCAGTTCCTTTCATTTCCCCCATTAGTCCTGTTTTCCAGCTCTTAAAAGCATGATCCTCAGCCATTTCTAACTTTCCTGAATCCCTGCAAACCTCCTTCCTGTCTTAAAAACTATGTAAAAATGCATCAACTAAACATATGAATAGGACACCATACCCAAGCCCATCATACCCTAGATGCAACCAGGATCCCCTTTGAAGAATCTGATTGAAAGTAATGAAAGTGGTGACCTAGAGCTGGCATTTTCTCATTTATTTGTTGTGTTGGAGTCAGGGGATGAGGGAGATGGTTGACAAAGACCTACTGAGAAATAATAATGATAAAATTAGTTATTATAACAGTGGTACTGAATGCTTATGATGTTCAAGTCTCTGGACTAAGGTTTACATATATTATTTTTCTTCATCCTCGTAATAACCCTGGAAGAAAGCACCATTATTATGCCTGCATTTAAAATAGGAAATTGAAGCACAGAGAGATTCAGCAAGAGGCTCAGAGTCCTCTTCTAGAAATAATAGGTGATCTCCCAGAAATGTTCCCATCTTGCTACAGAAGGATGCAGAATTTTCCTCAGATGCAAAAGAGACTTCTGGAAGCCTATTCAGGGAAGGGCAATCTTTATTACCCAATGGACTCCCCATACCTAGCCAAGTGCTGGCACACAGTAGGTGTTCAGCAAGTTAATGGGGTAAGTATATTAATGAACTTCATTGCCAGCTTTGAACATGATGTCAAGGTTCAGTGTACAACCAGAAATGAGACCCAGCCCAGCCAGCATGGCTCAGTGGTTGAGCATTGACCCATGAACCTAGAGGTCATGGTTCAATTCCTGGTCAGGGCACATGACCAGGTTGTAGGCCCGATCCTCAGTAGGAGGCATGTAGGAGGCAACCGACCGATGCTTCTCTGTCATCATTGATGTTTCTCTCTCTCCCTCTCCCTTCCTCTCTCTGAAATCAATAAAAGCATACTTTTTTTTAAGTGGGATCAGGTGATAATTCTCATTCACAAAAGCATTGCTATGAAGTGAGAAAGGACTCTCTACCTTGGCTGAACGACAGAACCACCCACGAGCTTTGTGAAGGCACAGCTTTTCTGGGTTCACCTCACGTTTCCTGAGCTGGAATTTCCCAGGGCAGCCTGGGAATCCACACTCATGACCATGCCTCTCCAGGTGACCATGACGCAGAACAGATTGGTGACTCTTTCACCAGGGGAAGGGAACTTTATAGGCTGTCCCCACATATGCTCCCTGCCCTCTGGCTTACCACCAGGCCGAGCCCTGAGGAGGCACCAGGAGGGGACCAGAATGTGGGAGAGTGAAGCCACAGGGACACAGGCTGCTGCTTCCTCTACCAAAGGCCACAGCTCCGCAGAGAGCCCCGTATCTGTCACAGCCCGCTCCCCAGCTGAGTCCTGGCTCCTCCCCCTTTCCCTTCAGCCTCCTGGTTCTCAGCTGTTATTAGCCTAGGACCTAGGCCTCAAGTGTGGCTCTTCCACAAAATACCACGTGCGGGCGTGCACATACAGTGCGATTGAAACTTCCTGGCCCATGCGCAGAAGTCAGTATTTTGTGGAAGAGCCACACTCAAGGGGCCAAAGAGCCGCATGTGGCTCGAGAGCCATGGTTTGCCGAGCTGCAGTTTGCCAAGCCGCAGTTTGCCGACCATTGCACTAACCTCTTTTCAATCTCCTGACTGGCACTCTATCTACGCACACACACACACACACACACACACACACACACACAGGACGTGGTATAAAGGGGGACCCAGGCATTCCTTTCTAGGGAGTTTGCTTATCAGACCATACTAAGCCCTTTACCCGCCTGCTTGGATGCAGAGGCTAACAGTTGACGGGGTCTTCCTGGGCCCCAGCCAGCAGCAGCAGCCCAGACGCGATTTGTCATAGTTTGTTCCAAGTAAGAAGGGAGATCCTAACACTATCTTCTGGAGTACTGACCTGTGTTGTCATGAGCCTAACATTAAAAACCATATTAAAATGAAAACCATTCCCCTCTGTGGTTTCCATGTCCAACTTATTGAAAAGCCAATCTGCTCAAGATAGCTCTGTTCACTGACTCCCTGCCCCTTGAACGGGTGGGGTGGTGGGTGAAAGAAATATAGGAGCCTTCTGGGAACGAGGTTGGGAAGAAAGGGCCAGACTCCCTCCAGAGGTGAGACTGAGGTTCAATCACTTTGACCACAACCTCAACGTTTTCTGCCGAAGCCCAGTAAATCAGTCTCTTCACTTACCACCCAAACTACCATCTGCTGAAACAGACTCAGGCCCTAAAGGAACCCAGGCTGAGGAAGTGCCCTCCAAATCCAGACTAGAGTTTTTGAACCTTGGCCAACCTCTCCCATGCGCTTGGTCTAACACATGGGTCTGGGCTGGGTTTAGGGTTTCAGAATGGCAGTTTCAAAGCCGTCTCATTATTACTGAAGATCAGGGCTTGCTGAGAGCAATAGTGTTTTAAAGCCCCCTGAGTAGAGCGCCGCAGGAGCTGTGGGGAATCTGCTGCCCTCAACTTGTACAAGGCACCAAACGCAGAGCGGAGAGAAGGTCACATGCTTGGCTGAAGCTACCCTAAGTGCAATTTGCAAAAATTAGAAGGCCAGCTCCCACAATCCCAGGTAACAGCCCACAGACGGAGCAACGATACTGAGGTGTGACCTCTGTCCTCCTCTGTCCACCTCTGTGGCATTCTCAGCTGCCAAGCAAGGAAGCCATGGGTGACTGTGGGTAGCTGAGGGCAGGATTGGTCCCTCAGCCCATTATCAGCTGCCCTTGGGATTACTATCGTCCCAAGTTAGATGTAAGTTCCCCTCACTCTGTGGACCATCTTGATCAGACTGAGACCCGAATTCCAAGTCTCTATCAAGCCCAATTTCTGTATGGTCGCCATCTAGCCCTTCATTTCCCTGGCCACAGAAGTCCTGAGAAGAATTAGACACGGAGACTCAGGAAACACAAGCAATAACATTTAGGTGGGGGCCGGCTAGGTTTCATCTGTGAGTTTCACATGCAGTCTTCCCAGCAATCCGAGTGGGCAGAGGCTGTGATTACTCTCATTCTTCTAGTTAAGAAGGCTGCCACTTAGGTTTTTAGGCAAAGTGGCATCGCTAAAAAGAAAAGACTGTGTCCTAACCAGGTGGCTCATTTGATTAGAGTGTCCTCCCATATACCAAAAGGTTGTGGGTTCGTTTCCTAGTCAGGGCACCTACCTAGGTTGTGGGTTCAATCTCTGGTTTGGGTGCATACAGGAGACAACAGGTAAAGAAATCATTTCATTTCATGTGTGGAAACAGGAATGAGCGTTCCTAGTCAGGGCTACCGCAGATGCTCTTCTCCACCCCAGGGCTGCCTCCCACCACCAGACCCTGTGCTCCCCCGACTGGAGGTGTGACGAACACCTCATGGCTGCAGGCTAAACAAGGTAGCCCAGGAAGTGAGACATGAATGAAGCCAACATCTCAAAATCCATGCTCTAAAATTTTTTAAATTGATTTTTGAGAGAGAAGAAGGAATAGGGAAAGAGAGAGAGAAACATTAAGGGGAAAATAAACATTGATCACTGCCTCCTACACTGCCCCTACCAGGGATCAAGCCTGCAACCTGAACGTGTGTCTGGACCGGGAGTTGAACTGTAAACTTCGCCTCTGGTGTGAGAAATGTCTCAGGATTTCCGGACAAATCTGTGCTGTCACAGCATTGCTGCTGGGACGCTGCAGGAGGTGAAGGGACATAGCTGGGTGGCCAGTAGAAGGCACCCACCTGTGAGCCCTGCGCCCCAGGCCAAGGGCAATGATGCCGAGAGACTCCTCCCTAGCAGACAGCACTCTTGGCTGCACCGCAATGGGAAGCACCTTCTCAGAGCAGCAAACATTTCTTCTTTGTCCTGTTTGTAGTTTTAACTGTTATATGGCTTCTCATGAAAATAAGTGAAATAGAGTTTCCCAGTGTATCACTGAGCATCACAAATGAACAACTAGGGGAGAGCACTTACATTGTTCTGGGCACTGCCATCACTGAAATATATTTTTAAAGTAATTTTATTAGTCAGAGCCAAATTAGCATTTTTGGTAAATTGTCTCATATTTTATATTTTCTTTAAAAAAATAAAAATCATCACTAAACTCTTTTTTTTCTTTTTTTTTTTCGCTAAAAGTATTACAAAGGGTATTACATAAGTGTCCTTTTTCCCCCCCACCCTTGACAAGCCCCTGCCCTCTCTTTTTTAATACATAAATGCCAACTTTGCTTGCACTGAAGTAGACCAATAAGGATTGTTTTTAAAATTAGGTAAACACGGAACACACACATTTTTGTTTATGAATTCATTCAACAAATATGGCTCGAGTGCCTGCTGTGTGCCAAGCACTGCTGTAAGGAGCTGGGAATTCAGTAGTAAACAAGCCAGAGTCCCTTCCCTTGTGGAGATTATAATCCAGTGGGACAGTCAGACTAAACAAGGAAATAGCTGCATAATATAACTTCAGGTAGCAAAACGCTCTGAAGGAAAATAATACAGGAAAGAGGAATAGAGAATGCTGGGAGAGAGTGTATTTTAGACTTATCAGTTTTCTATTGCTGATAGCAAATCACCACAACCTTAGTGGCTTAAGGCAACACACATGTATCATATCCCATTATTCAAGGTCAGGAATCAAGGCCTATGGTTCTCTGCTTAAATCTCTGCTTAAGACAAGGTTGTAGTCAAAGGGTCAGCCAGGGCTGGGTCGAATCCAAGGCTTGGGGTTCTCTTCCAAACTCATGTTTGTTGACATAATTCAGTTGCTGCAGCTGTAGAACTCGTGGAGGCAGAAGGAATAGGGACTCGCATTATATTTCTGTTGGTCAGTACTATGATAGACACAGAGCAAATGCTTTACACCAAAGCTGAAAATAAGCACTCTGTGCATTCCTATCTTACCAATGAGAAAGCTGAGGTTCTAAGAGGAACCTCAAGTGGACACAGCCAAATGTGGTAAGACCAGGGTGTGAACCGAGGCAAGGAAGGAAGCTGCAGAGCAGGTCACAGGACAAGAACCTGTGCTGTCACTCAGGGGACACTGTTAGGAGCACTCAGTGCTGGGTTTAATGCTCCATTGTCACCATTTTGAGATTCTTAACAATTTTACCTTAAAACTCTGCTTTGTAAGTGAAGTTTGAGGAGACAATGAGCAGAAGGCATGAGCAGAGGGCATGCTTGCAATGTGAGTACCTGCCCTTCCCGTCACAAACAGCATTGGGGAAGCCCCATGGCACAGAATTTCCATGAATTCATGATGGTGAGAGTTCAGTGAGACTCAACATGAGTACAAGTAAGCTTGCTCTGTCTTCCACTAAGTAAAGGGGGGTGCTGATAGCCCTGAGAGGCAACATGCTTTTCATTTGAACCAGTTGCCTTTTGGGGACCCTGAAAACAGCTGTATGCATGCGGCTCCGCCCAGGGATAGTAATAGGGATGGGAGTGAGAGAGCACTGAGGATTGTCCCTAGGAAACTGAAAACTTATGAGAATCCTAAACGAATGACTTACAGCCAATGATCCTCCTCAAATAGCAGCACGTTATTCTTGTCAAGATTCTGAAAAACACTCCTCCTTGTAGACAATATAACCAAGTGCAGTCTGATATCTGGACCCGGACTTCTGTGTGGGGATGTACTTCAACTGAGAAGTTATGGGGTTGTCACTCTGCCACACACCAACTCGGCCACCTCCATGTCTGCTTGAAATGTCCTGCGGAGAACTTTATTACAACTTAGGGTTTGGATAGATGTAACATATGTGAGATGTATTCCTGAGAGGGATAATATTTTAAACTTTATTATTCACTTATAACTTACTGAAAAAACTAAAATTTGCTATTTACCATCCACAAGTACGTCTAAAAGAACTTTAAGTTCTGTACCTGGCTTTGTGTAAGTTGGATTTGAGAACATATGTGACCCTCAGTGTAAACGTCTGGGCACAAGCAAAATTTCCAGGGAGTATTTCAGACTTGTAAGGTAGTGGACCTGGTGAGACCAAAGTCAAGCTTTCCAAACATTAACGGGGGACCCAGCTAATATCTGGGTTACAGATGAAACAAGCAAAGCATTAATTAAGGTAAATATATGATATGTTAAAAGGCAAATTGGAAAACAGGCGAGGAGAGGAGGGCAGAAGGACCTAGAGGCCCAGAAGAGATGGAGGGAATCTGCTGGGCTGGTTGGGGGGCGGGGCTGTGGACACACCCTCTTGAAGGTGGACCCACCCCCACTCTCAGAAACCCTCTGTGACTCCACAGTGCTGTGTGATGCAGGCCTGGCTATAAAGCCAAGAGTCGGAGCTCTCAGAGCTCAGTTGCTTCAAGCAGCGTTGTTGTTCGGAAAATGGAACTCAGTCTATTTCTGAATAGCCTTCTAGAATTTTATCTGAGCTTCGGCTCAGAATTTTTATATAATAACCTCAACCCAATTTCCATCTTGGTGTTGTGGTTTTTCCTCCTCTTCATTTTCTTCGTGGGAATTCCATACTTCCGGGAAAATGAACATACCCAAAAGGTAAGGAACCCTGAGTGAGTGAGCCCCCAACAGAGTTCTTCATTGTTGTTGCCATTTCGATTCCCACATTTCTAAATGAGTTTGGATGAGTCAGAGAGACACTGAAGATGGGACATCTGAGGAGAGAACAGAACATCGCTTTTCTAGGGGAAGAGACCAGGCAGGGCTAGGGGTTCAGGGAGGACTCAGGCTTCCATCTGAATCTCACAGACCATCGGGGTGTGGTGACAGGTTTCTGGCTCCAAACACAGGGATTCCCTAGTCCTGGATCCAGTTCTTTAGAGACATGGGCGTCTCTGTAGGACATCAGAGTTAACCAGCACTTCATCCTGAGTCATGCTGCCCTGGAAGGCATCACTTAACTAGCCTTTGTGTTGGGCTGCTAAGCAGGGAGTGCTGAGCCTCTGAGAGCCTCTGAGTGAGCAGAGGCTGCAGCCTGAGCACCATCAGGTTACTGGGTCCTATCTGAGGGGACAGAGATGGACTGTAGGCCTCAGATTATATGCCGACCTTGAGCAGAGGACCTCTGAGTATACCAAGTGTGGACCCCAGAAACAAAGTCCTTCTTTGAGTTTTTCAACAAGGAAAAATAAAATAAAAAACATTTTAAAGCTTTAAAAAATGGTTAAAGGAACACAAAGTTCTATTAGTTAAAATGTATTTGGTTGGCTCAGAGAGACATTATTCTTAGATACTAAATGTCTGAGTTTCCAAGGGGGAGGAGGAGAGAAATGAGGCCTAATCACCCATTCATTCCTTTTTGTTCTCAGCATCGGGTCAGAGCCAAGAGGAGAAGGAAAGGTGGGACACGGAGAGGTAAGGTTCTGCCTATTCCACCTGAGCTCCCCAAGGGTGACCCTTCTCTCTCCTTCCCATGAGGTACCAGGTCCACGGTCTCTGTCAGTTGGTAGATACATCCCCTCTCATGAAACAGAGCCCTCAGAGGAGAGGCTCATGGAGAGACTGGACCTGAGATACTGCTCAGATTCCCTGCTCTGCTGTCCCTGGGTAAGAAGCAGTGAGGGACCTGGGCCATGGGTGTTGCCCAGTAGATGTCGAGAGTCAGAAGTTATGTCTCCTGACTTTGAGAAAGTACTTTGGCTTCAGGATGATCAGATTCCTCTTTGCTGTAACCATTGACACCTCTGCTTCACAGCGTGCTTTTGAGCATCAAATGCGATTATTTTATAAACGAAGCAACATACATATGGGGACCTTATTCTTATTATCATTGACCATTTGACTCATCGACTAATTCTTGGGTCTTTCAGAGTCTAATATCCCAATGGTCTCCATAAAGGGCCTCATGTGTATTGCCTATGTGTCTACCTTCATTACATGTAATTCACTCTTCTGGCTCCCAGGTTCAAGATACTATCGAAGCAAGGACGACGACAGGGAGCTGATTTCTTTCATGAAAAGGTGACTAGTCTTTCCCCATTTTTCCTGATCCCCCTTTAGCATGTTCTATGCATTTCCAGGGATTCAGTGGAGCCTTCCCTGGTCATGGGAGGGGTTGCCATAGGAATGGAAATGTGAGTGAATGCCTTGAGATGAGTGCATTGTGAAGTCATGGGTGTGGAGCAATGTGAAAGGGCAGCAGGCTTCAGGTGCCCCACCCTCACCAGGCCAGTAGGTCCTCTTTTCCTTGTTCTGGTCCTAGCAGCATCTTCTTACTTCCTATCACCTGCAGCACCCTGGGACAGAATTATGACATCACCCGCTGTCGTCGACTTTTATGTCCAGACCCCTCCTGTGAGGTGTGTAATAATGCAGCTGCTGAAATTAATCAGATGCTGTTCTCAGAGGCATTGGAAAAGTCTACTTCCTCTGTGTCTTCTGTGGCTTCCTCAGCTTCTGAGACAGCTCCGGTGACTGAGCCATCATTTGATCAGTCCTCTGATTTCTCAGCAGTCCCTCTCGGAGAACTCTTACCAACTCCTCTGCCTGAGCCTTCCCCACAACCTCCCTCTGTTCTCTCCTCTAACCCAATGACAACCTTGGGTAATTTTATGTCACCTTCACCACTGGGTCAAACTTCAGAGCCAGTGCACCATTCCTCACCTCAATCCAAAGACTTATTCTCTTCGACCTTGACTCAACATGATTTGCATCAAGGGTTTCTTGCCCTCCGGTCTACAAAAACCTCTTTTTGGGCAGACCCAGAAGCCAAACTTATCGATCCTAGACATCTTTTATTTCTCAGCCCTGATGAGCACCACTCAGCACAGGAGGACATATATCCTAAGACCTGGAAAGGCAAATTAAAGAAAAAACTTACTCAGCTATTCTGGGGCCTTCCATCTCTGCATAGTGAGTCCTTGTCCTCTGCTGTCAATGCCTCGGGCGACTATACAATCTTTTTCAATAGCATTTCAAATTCCTTCACAGATCAAGAATCCCCAGGACTCTCTTATTTCCAACCTCCATTCTTGGCAGAGGTCCAACCTCAACCCTTGTCTCAAACCTTGCCTTGTCTCAAACCTGAGCACTTACATCTCACTCAGATCCAAACCCAGGCCCACCTTCAATCCTCACTCCCAATCCTACCATCCAGTCCCATTACCCACAGTAAGGTCTGTGAAAGGAATGTCTGCATATCCAATTATGAATCAGAGTGTCACACCTCATCTGAAACGGAACACCTGAAATGCAATGTGTTGCTGAAAGAACAGGAAAGTTTGTGGGGTTTAACCTCTGTGGTTCAAAGTTCTAAGGCCAATTCCATCGATCCTGTAGAGTTTCCTCTCAGCAGTGAATTTCTAGAGAAATTTGAGCATCACCTTAGAAAGAGGCTCATCCAACACCACAAGGGCCAGCCTTGCAGGATCCATGGGTCTCTGTCACCAATGAGGCCTCTGAGCAATTGCTCAGGCATACTTGAGTCAAAGAGCAGTTCTGGCCTCTCATGGATCTCTGTGGATAAGGACCAGAGCAGTGAAAATCCAAATGTTGGATTGAGCCAACCAGGAAGCTTCTATGAGAGGAGCTTAGAAATGTTTCAGCTAGTGGAGAATAAAGGGAAGGATGAGGGACCCAGCCAAGAGAATGATCCAAAAGTTCATCTGCTGAGTGATTCAAAGACCTCTTCACATAAAGATGTGGGAAGTGGCTCTGAGGTGATGAGTCTGTCAAGAGAAAACTCAATGTTTTCTGAGCATAGTGTAAGTCAGAGACAACTGGAAAATGTCCAGAAAGTACATTTTTTGAGGAAAAAGTTTGAGAAAATCGGTGAGGGTCAGCTTCCTGGGACTGTGCACAGTTCACAACACTCTATCAAGCAGAATCCTGTAAAATCCCACACTGAATTAGAGAAAAGAAGTTTGCCATCATCAGTGGGTGGGGACTACTGCCTGAACACATCCCAGGAGCTTCCCTCCCTTGAGTGTGGTGCACAGCAGATGCGGAAACCCCACATTACCAAGTGTCAGATGGGGATGTTGTCAGTCCTCCCCACCAAACTCCTTGAATCCAAAGAGCACTTCAAATCGAAAGATACTTCATCTCATTCTTCAATCAATCCCAACTCTTCCTCCTCAACCAAACTGATTTCTGAGGCAAACACCAAATCTGGGGCCTTCATGCCCCTTAGAGGAAGTTCTGAATCCCTTCACCTGGACAAAGTGGAAACAGGAAATTCAGCTGACGACCTGAATTTTCCTCTCCCTGCCACCTCACTCGTGGACAAGAAAGGACATTCACCTGTTGATATCCAACGCACACTCTCAGAGGAAATTCAGAAATTTTTGAAAATCAAACTGCCTGTCACCAACACCATTAATGGGGGGGAAAATCAGATACATTCTCTGATAGCCGACATTCAACCCCCAAAGCTGCCTGCAAGGCAAGAAGGGACCCCACGGGAGACAAAGAATAACAGTGTGAATTCTGTCAGAGTAGAAATACGACAGGCCGCAAATAGGGAGAAATCAGAACCTGCTTCCAGGCCCAGCATGTCTAGGGAGATAGTCAGGGCTGAGGGGCTCAAAGCTCTTCAACCCCAAACTAGTGGCGTCTTGACAACCAGCAAGCCAGGAATCTCCCAAAGGATCGACAAAGAAACTATTGTGACCACTGAAAACCCACCACCTAAATTATCAGTGCAAGATCCTAACTTATCAGAACTTAAAACGCAAATAATGACTGAGTTAAAGTTGAAGTTAGAGACAAAGTATAGTGAGACCGAAAGCCAGCCCACGGACGTGTCCTATGACTCAGACACCTTGACTTGCAAAGGCTCCCTGACTCCTGATCAGGATGTCTCCAGTGGGGATGAGGAAGTTCCCCAGTTGCTGCATGTCCAATCGGAGGACAGCGGAGTCAGTATGGAGAAGCAGCAGGAACCTTGGCTTCCAAGGCAGGCATTAAGGTCCTGCCAGGATCAGAATTCCCCACCAGCTGTAAACAATGATATCGTGTCCCCTCCCCCAGAGCCTACAGGCCCCAAATCAGTAGAGCTTGGTGCAGGAGATGCACAACTGACAATTTCCCAACCTGAAGAGAAGATATTTCCTTCTCAGGAAGCAATTTTAGAGGACATACTTAGGAACAGATCTTCCCAGACGCTATCACAGAAGGGACAGGCCACCTCACTTGTGGGCAAGGAAGATACCCATTTCCTAGGTAAAATTAAGAACTTTTTTCAACGGTATCAGCCTGGAATAAAACGGAAAATGCAAGAAGCCCTCCAGGAAAAGGGCATCATCCCCCTATCATCTACACAAAGCAGAGGCCCAGTTAAAAGCAGAGCTGCTTTTACTGGGCCAGCGCATGACATGTCTGACATGGGGAAGTCCCCAGAAGAGAAACTGGGGCGCCGGCCTGCAGTAGTTACCACCTGCCCCCAAGAGCCCCTTCCTTCCGCAGCGCAGTCAGGGAAGCCTGTGCAGAAGGGAGCAATGCAGGCCCAGGCAGAGCCAGTGCAGAGGCGTCCTTTCCTCCGCAGGGCTCCCCCCTATGATGTGACAAATGCCGTGTCCAGCCGCCACACAGCTATCTTGGCTGGCCAGGGCTCTACCAATACTAGACATACCACAAAGGAGGACAGACCCCCGCAAAATGTTATGGCATTAAAGGGTCAGCAAATGCCCCAGAAGCACCCTCAATCTGTGCCCCTCAGCGGGACTCTGCCCCATCCAAGCCCCAACTGCAGGCCTCAAATTGCCAAGGGGCCTCCTGCTGTTCTTACCACTGCTGGAGGCACTGCGTTCAGAGAGCAGCCTCCACGATTTAGACACACAATGCTTCTCCAGAATTTCCAGGGGGAAACATTTCCCACCCCCAAGTAATTCCCTCCTTGTGGGGAATACTGACTTGCCTAATAAATGTTTCTGTAATAATAGTGATGTCTTCTCCGTGTCCTGAGTTGGGGGCAAGGGTTTAGGGTTTCTCAGGGCTTGTGCTTAAGGGAAGAAAGGAGTAAGTTCAACTCCTACTGATTGCTTCCTTGGCTTCCAAAAGTGACCATTTCCAGCTAGGTTTGGCTCAGTGGATAGAGCATCAGCTTGTGGACTGAAGGGTCCCAGGTTTGATTCCAGTCAAGGTCACATGCCCAGGTTGCAGGCTTGATCCCCAGTGGGAGGGCATGCAGGAGGCAGCCAATCAATGAGTCTCTCTCATCACAGATGTTTCTATCTTTCTCCCTCTCCTTTCCTCTCTGGAATATATATATATATATATATATATATATATATATATATATATATTTTTTTTTTTTTTTAAAGTGACCATTCTCTGGAGCTCTTGTGGAGAAATACATACCATGTGCCCTCCCCCAAAGTCCACTTCCTCCCTGATGAGGTTTGAGGAGATGGGCTCTGTCTCCTACCTCATAGCTTAGCCTTAAGGAACATGGATAGCAGCCCACACCTTCCCCTTCAGGGAATGCTGTATGACCTTGAAGGCAGCAGGGAAGACAGTGGCTTAATCATTATTTAGAATCAGTAATCAGAGGAACCCACAGGTGGGTGAACCCTGAATAGGAGTGTGTGGGGGGATATTGCTGCCGTGAATGTTGCGCTGGTTGAGGTAGGAGCTAGGAACAGCACAGACACTGCTCAAAAATCAATCTTGTGGGTCAAGTTAACATGTTGTAAAAGCATACTTTAACCCTGACACTGAAGTACGCCTACTGGAAAGTCACCTTAGGGAAGTGGTTCCCATCTCTGGGCATTTCTTCAGGCTGAGGGATTAATGATTTTTTTTAATTTTATTTTTTATTTTTACTTTTTGCTGAGCAAAAGCACCACTCAGCTATCAGTGGTAGCAATGTTAACCAGGCAGCCTCTTACCTCCCAGGTAAAATAAAGCTGAAAGTAAGTACAAGATGCCTTAAAGTGAAAGAGAAAGTAAGAACAAATAAAGAGGGGAAAGAATAACCTTGTTGGTGGAACAAAGGTTTATGCTTCATCAGCCCCACCTTGGATGCTGTCTTGCTTCCAGCTTCCTCTAAGTGACCTACACTCTACCTGCTGAGGCTGGTCAAAGCACTGCACAGCACACTGATGCCTTGCACCAAAAAGGCATAGTGTTAGTGGAGCTATAATAAATCTCCCCAGAACACCTTCAGCTCATGAACCAGAGGTGCATTCTAGACTATGCACCAGGTTTACAGATATCTGAGGACTCACCATGGACTTCCATGGAATGTATTTTTGGGGGTGAGGTGGGGGGAGGTAAATCTGCACATACACACCCTTATTACAGTGGTCTGGAGGGAAGGCAAATCCACTCGTACAGACTGAAACACAAAAATGGAATGAGCGTCCTCATGAGCACTTCAGGTTGCCTTTCCAGTCAGCCTTGTGAATCCTGAGTGTAAAGAGAAAAAGCAAAAACAAAAACCAAAGAGCCCCCTCTCACTACCACACTAGTATCTTCTTGTCTAGAGTTATGCCATTGGCCTTGCAATGTCTGAAGCTAGAGATCAGAGAAAAAATGCAGAACACAAAGGAACTAAAGGTGGAATGGGGCCCAAGGCAGGGGACGTGAAGAGGTGAGCGGGCAGCGGAGGGTTGTGAAATCCATGTGGACAAGCAGACGATAACGCAGCCTCCCAGTTCCTACACCATCTCATCTTGAGGTCCTTTACTGCCGCTCTAGTGCAGTCACCGTCACACTGCAGACCTTATTAGCAGGAACAGCTCTGCCTCAGGAATAATATAGTCTGACCTTTTACCCTTTGGCCTCATCCCCTATTCTTCCAGTATAGATGCCCATTGTTAATTTTTCAATTCCAGGTCATTCATTTATCCACTCACTCCCTGCCAATCCACAAAGCTCTTGGCTTCCTCCCTTACTAAGTTAGACTTGATGGTCCATCTAGTGACTAACATTTAAAAAGCTCCATGATAATGCGCCCCCCTTCCAGTTCCTTTTAATCCTCCCTGCTTGGCGAAATTTCAACTTTGTGTTTTTTCAGAAATGTCTTCCTATAAGTAACTGACCACCACTAGATTAGATCTCACAATTGATTCTACTGGTTCCAAGGAACTACCTGGAACTCATTCATTCTACAGATAATGCTCCCATGCTTACTGACATGTGAACAAAACAAATGGAGCTCAGTTCCCTGTTTTCTTAGTCCATTCTCTTCCCAAAGCTCCTCAAATCCATGGCAAATCTCACTTTCCTCAAACTGAGGCCATCTCCACTTGCTCGACAGATGTGTTGAACCACTGTTCAGAGAGGAGCAAGAAGCCACGAGATGGGGACTTTTCAACAAAACACTTAAAAAAACAACTTTCAGTCTTAACCAGTTTGGCTCAGTGGCTAGAGCGTCAGCCTGCGGACTGAAAGGTCCCAGGTTTGATTCCAGTCAAGGGCATGTACCTTGGTTGCGGGGCAATGTTTCTAACTCTCTATCCCTCTCCCTCCCTCTCTCTAAAAAATCAAAATATATTTTAAAAGCCCTTTCACATTCTCCTTTCCTTTTTCCTTCTTATTTTCTATGGAAAGAGGTTTTCTTCCCAACCTCAATGGAATGACACTGCCTTAAGAGAGAGCTAAATTCCCATCTCGATGGACTGATGCCCCTTTGCCAGGTATCCTTTGCCCCCTCCCTCTCCTTATGAGGTACCCAACGTCTTTTATTTTTCAAAGCTTGTTAACACAGAAATGCTCACACATGCATAAGAGCAGATAGAACATTATATCTTTCCATGTACCCTCACCCAACTTTCACAATTATCTTTTGGTACATGTAATACATCCCATTTTTACAATAAAGTGGAAAAGCCCATTGAAACATCTTGTCATCCATTTCTCAGACATATGCTATGTGCCCATGTCCAAGCTCCCCTTTTTCTTTGATATTCATCACGTGTGGGACACACTTATGCACCACAGATGTAAACAGCATGCAACTTTAGAGGCTTTGGCAATCAGTTCTGATCTGTCTTGTAGTCAACCCTGAGGAGTCATTTGAGTGAATTCTCTCAACTCCATACAAGAATAATCTTACAGAGTTAATCCAGTACACAGTGTTGCTGTTCCTTAATCACACAGTAACTATAGTAACATGCTAAATGTATAGAAGTAGAAAACTACAGAATTGGCATTGCTATATGTGTTTTCAAATATTTAGAACAGCGATTCTCAACCTGTGGATTGCGACCCCTTTGGCGGTCGAATGACCCTTTCACGGGGGTCACCTAAGACCATCCTGCATATCAGATATTTCCATTATGCTTCATAATAGTAGCAACATTACAGTTATGAAGTAGCAACGAAAATAATTTTATGGTTGGGTCACAACATGAGGAACTGTATTTAAAAGGCCAGAAGGTTGAGAACCACTGATTTAGAAGAATGTTTCCTGTTATGCATGAAAATGACTTAAACGCAGATCAGCACACTTGTTTTTCTTTCTTTCCAAAAATGCCATTAAAAGTAAAATATTAGATGAAAAGATGCTCAATATCACTAGCCATCAGAAAAAAAATGCACATCACAAGCACTATGAGGTAGCAACAGACACACACACAAAAAGGCTAGAATTGAAAATTCAGGTAAGTCTCACTGAGAATGTGGGGAAGGCGGAACCCTCACACATAGCCAGTGGGAATGAAAAATGGCACAGCCACTTTGACAAATAGTCTGGCCCGTCCTCAAAATGTCAAACAGAGAGTTTCCATATGACCCAGCAACTCCACCTCTAAGTACACACTCATGAGGAATGAAAACACATGTCCACACCAAACTTGTAAACAAATGCTCACAGCAGTAGCATCCAGTATTCATAATACTCAAAAGGTGGAAACAACCCACATGTCCATCAGCTGATGAATGGTGAATAAAATGTGGTATATCCATGCAATGTAATATCTTTTGGCAATAAAAACTATTAATACGTGCTATAACATGGATGGACCCTGAAAGCATTATGCTAAGTGAATAAAGCCAGTCACAAAGGATCACATGTGATTCCATTCATATGTAATGTCCCAAACAGAGAGAACTAGAGAAATAGAAAGTACATTAGTGATTGTTTAAGGCTGGGGGTGGGGGAAGAAGGGGGGGGGATGATAATTAGAGATTATAAAGTTTCTTTTTGAAGTCATGAAAATGTTTAAAAATTCACTAGAGATGCACATATCTGTGAATATATTAAAATTATACACTTTAAATGAGTAAGGTATGTGAACTATATTTAAAGTTAAACAAGTAAAAAATTTAAAAAGAATAAGTACTTAAGAAGGACAAATAGGGGAAAGGATAAGACAAAAGACGTCAACACATTTCCTGGAGATGAGAATCCAGGTGAGGAGAGGTAAGTGACTAGCAGAACAGGGGAAGTGCTGGCAAACCCATCACAGCACAAAACCCCAGAAGACGAACAACCTGGTGGCACCAGACAAGAAATGAGGGGTTCCATGTGGTAAATATCTTGATTTTTTGTTCTTTTATTGTTTTTTATATTATGTATAATTTTAAAAAATCTTTTATTCATTGGTGGGGGGAGTTTCACTAAGTGAAAATATATGGTATGATGAATGGGTGAAGTTGGAAGTTATGTTAGAGAAATCTAAAGGGCCCTGTAGGGGTGGACAGATCTGCTGGGCTGGATCATGGGGAGATGAGTTGTAAGTTCTCCAGTAATTTGTAAAATCCTTTTGAAAAGTTAGCATGCTTTAAATGTGTAGTGGGTGCCAGATTTCTGCCTGGGACAGAATCAGATCATTGTTTTAAAGCTGGCATTGCACACTTCTGGGGTCTGGGTATGGTGGTGGTGGCGGTAGCTGCAGAAATCAAAGTTAGAAATCTCAAAGGTCAGGTAAAATTCAGGAAAACAATCAACGGTCCATTTTAAAAATATATTTATTTGAAAATTAAAAGTTTTGAAAAGTTGCATGCATCATAAATCCATAAACCCTTTATCTGGATTTACCTACTAACATTTTGGCGCATTTGTGACTTTTCTCCTCTCTGATCCATCACTGTTTCTGTATCCTTCCTTCCCTCCCCTTTCTCCCTATATATGAACACACACACATATATGAAAAATATCCATGCATACTTGAGTTTATGCATCCTGTATGTTCTCCAATATTTTATTGCATATTTCTTTAAAAGATTCTCTTACATACAATACAGTTATTCCCATCAATAATTTAACATTTGGCATAAAACTTTTAATTAAAGTCCCATTCATAGTCTATTTTTGTCAGTTTATTGAGTAGTCCTTTGTGGCTTTCTTAAAAACCTCCATTACAGGATTCCGTCACAGCCGTGGGCAAACTACGGCCGGGCCGGTTTGAAATGAATAAAACTAAAAAAAAAGACCATACCCTTTTATGTAATGATGTTTACTTTGAATTTATATTAGTTCACACAAACACTCCATCCATGCTTTTGTTCCGGCCCTCCGGTCCAGTTTAAGAATCCATTGTGGCCCTCGAGTCAAAAAGTTTGCCGACCCCTGGTAGAAGCACATACTGCATTGAGTTGTCATGTGTCTTTATTCTCCTTGAGTCTGTCTCAGGTTCTCAGCCTTTCCTTTTGATGGCAAGGCCATTTTTTGAAGAGCATATTCAATGTGCTATTTTCATAATGTCTTCTCACCTAGAAAAAAAAATGTTGTACAGTTTTTTTTGCTCAGATCTTAAAGGATGTTTTTACGGCTCTGAGACCTATGGACCTTAAGGACAGTCAGGGCTAGTCTTGCTATAAGAAAGTGATACCAGAAGTACAAGGATAGTGGAGAGATTTTTCTGAAGAGACACCTCCAGCAGTCAAGGGAGGATAAGGGGTGGTGGTGGGGCTGAAAGTGCACCTTGCTTTTGGATGGAGACAATGGTGAAGCTGCGGATGCAGGAGACACACAAAGAATGGAGCTGTCATTGCTGGTGAACATCCTCAGTGGGAGGGAGAGGATGGAGGACTGAGGCCAAGCCTGATTCCTCAGACTCACAGAGGGAACACAGGCAAGAAATGCAAGGAAATGACACGGCTTCATTTCAGCAGTTTATAAGCTAAAAAAGGGAAGCTGTAGTGGTTGTAACTATTCAAGGATTAGCTAATATGGGAGAGGAAATGAATACATATACAACATCATCAAAAGATAATTATTCCAAAAGATACCAATAGGAATGTTGGTGAAAAATTAAAAAGTAAAACCATTAACTTTTCATAGAAGAAGTAACCATCAGTGTGATTTAAAAACACACACACAAAAAAAACAAACAAAAAAATGTATTGCTAAATATAATCACAGTCGTGCACATTAGAAGTTATGCTAATGAGAAGCCCACTTCCTAATCAAGGTGTTTGTCTTGTGTGTTGTGGGCTAGCACAACTGCTGTGTAAAATAAAGAATTAAAAAATGTTGTGAGGAGAGAAGGAATTCGGCAGAGAAGAAAGGGAACAGCAGAGGTAGGCACTGTGTGAAGAGGACGAGGTTTGAGAATCTAGGAGCCACCTAGGCTAATAGGGGCTGAATAGCCTAAATGGGATCTGGCAGAAAAAGGATTCCTACAGAATTTAGACATGTTTGCCATTGGTGCATGAGTGTGCCATGCCCTCGTCTCTCTCTTAGTCATGCTTTCTGTGCATTGGTACAGGCTGCTCTGCTCTCAAACGCTTTTTGGTAAATGTGGATTCTTTGGGGGAGATATAGAGGTGGGGCTGCTGCTGAGTATATTTCTGGTTTCATACAAGTAAGTATCTCTGGTTTCATGTGAGTAAGAACACATTATGTTCCAGGGGAAGCTGCACTTGAGGACAGAGTCGGTCTTGGGGATGTAAATCCTTGGGCACAGCAGGCTTTCAAAGGGTAATTGAGGTCCAAGAGGAGATCACCAAGCAGTCAAGGGGCTTCGGGTACTATCTGGGTAAGAGGCGGAATAAATAGAAAATTTCACCAAGTTAAAATATGTGGGATGTTGACTGGGTGAAGTTGGAAGTTACGTTGGAGAAATCTAAAAGGCCCTCCCTGTAGGGATAAACAGATCTCCTGGGCTGGACGATGGGGAGATGGGTTGTGAGTCCATTGTCTCTGAGTTGTCCCCTAACCCACCCTCAAGAACTTTTGAGGTCTCTGTTACAGCTCTGTGATGTGGGCCTGAAAATCTACCTTAGACAGTGCTCTCAATGTCCAGCTGCCTAAGGTAGCCGATGCACTTTTGAAGATGCAAACCATCTTCTTTGACTGAGGTGCTTTACTGTACGATGGCTGAACCATAGCTCAAATTTCTAGGTATTCCTAACCTTCTTGTAGGATAGGGCTTCTCCTTCTGTCACTGTGCTACCTAGAAAAGAATCCATATTTCCCAATATTTTGGAAACAGGGATATCAATTAGATAAGTAAACCAGAGTCCCTGAGAGATATTAAATCCTTCTTTATACATAGATGCTTTCAAAGCTATCAATTGCCCTTTAAGTACTGCTTTTGCTGAATCTTACAAACTTTAAGTTGCATTTTTATTTAGTTTAAAATTCTTTTTTTATTTGAGACTGCTTCCTTGACATATGTGTGAATAGTGTATTGTTTAATTTCCAAACATTTTAGAATATGCCAGCTATCTGTTTTTTATTTCTCGTTCAATTCCATTATGATCTGAAAGCATACTTTGTATGATTTCTATTCTTTTATATTTGTTAAGGTGTGTCTTTTAGCCCAGAATATGGTCTCTCTTGATGAATGTTCCATGTGAGCTTAATAAGAATGTGTATTGCATTGTTGGATGAAGTGTTCTATAATTATTACTTAGATAAAATTGATATTTCTTTTTAGTCCTTTCTTACTCAGCAGTTAGCCAAATGTAGGAAGCATTGGTAGAATACGTTCATATCAGGAGGTGAAATAAAACAGATGAGTTATTTTTGTGCAATGTCTTCACTATTCTAGTAATAAATACATGTGTGAGCTACAAAATATGAATTGTGGAGTTAAGTACTTGATTAATTGCATGAGTTAAGTACTGTTATGGTTACATTTAAAACTGGCATTCCACAACATAAAGTTGAATGAATAGTAAAATGTGTGCTAATAATTTAAGATTTTAATTTCTCTTTATGTAGAATGACATTAAATAGAAAATAAAAAATACCATGATGAGTCAAAAGAGAAACCATAGAGGGGAAAAAAAGCTTTATATTTTATTACTTTAAAAATATCTATATTTTTATTGATTTCAGAGAGAGACAGATACATCAATGATGAGAGAGAATCATCAATCGCCTGCCTCCTGTATACCCCACCCTGGAGATTGAGCCCACAACCCAGGCATGTGCCCTGACCGGGAATCGAACCATGACCTCCTGGTTCATAGATCAACACTCAGCCACTGAACCATTTTAAATGGCATTTTCCCCTGCTTTTTGAACAAGTGTCAAAATAAATAATGTTTTCATTTTTCACTGGGCCCCACAAATGTAAATGGCCTTAGAAGGAATGTTCTAAAACTGGCATCATTAGCTGCTGTACTGTATCACATCCCCAAGACAAGTCCCATTTCCAAAGCCACTGCTTGTACATTGGTTTGAAGGGCTGTGTTAACCACCATTACCTCTCTTACTAGGTGCTTATGAGAATTAAATGAACATGCTGAGTAACCCTTATATATCTATACTCATAGAAGGAATTATGACTCTTATCACACACACATGCCCAATGAAGGGTAAAACTGTCATTGCCTCCCAGGTTGAACCAGTCATGGGAGGAACCTATTAGTGGGGCTGGTGGCTTGTGGATCAGCGGAGACCAGCTGCTCTCTACTTCAAGCCTGTCGTGAAGAGTTCATCCAATCCACAGAAGTTTGTGGAGAAGTGGCTTCCTGTCAGATCAAAAGAATAGGAATGAGAGTGCTGCCCAGAAGGTTGGAGAGAAATGACAAGCACCTTACTAAGCACATTGAATCAAAAATCTTCTGCCCCAAAATCTAAGTGAATCCATGATGAACCCCCAGCCATACTCACCAGTTGAAAAGTTCATGTGAACTTTGGGGTTTTGTTGCAAAACATATAATCAGGACAGGTTTCAAGTTCTGTAACACAGTAAGTTCTTCCCAGCCTGGTGACCACAAGCCAGACTGACATTTCTAAGTGCATTTTCATGGTAAAAGAAGGTGCTGCTTAATTGCATTAGGAGAATTGTACCACACTTCGTAGGAGAACACTGACATGCTTTGACAAGCATGAGGAAAACTTACTCCTCTCTGTGCCACGTTCATTTTATTTGGGGTCATGGTCATTGCTGTGGAGACAACATACAAAGAAGTAGAGTTTATGCCCCTAATGAAAACCAAGTTGCCAGTTATTTCTTAGTAATTATCACAGCAACCACCCAGCATGTTACTATCAAACCATCCCACTTCCAGCCACAAGGATTGTAATTCTGTCCTGTATAATGCCCCTGTGACTTGGTAGTTTCTGAGAAAGGGAAGGGAGTGCAGAGTGAGGGAAGACTCTAGGGTAGTGAGAGAAAGAGCAACTGGTAGAGGTAACATTTATTGCTACTTCAGTGTTGTTTGTTAACCAGAAAAATAGAGAAAGAATGTGGAATAAAATTCTTCAAAGACAGTCTTTCAAAGTACATAGGACTCCGGGGAAAGTGTTTTAGGAAGGAAGTCGAAAATTATGGATGCTTCAAACAGGAAAATCATATAAATGGACATTTCCTAAAAGGGAGTGTTTAACTGTGCTTCTTGGAAGCTCAGAATCATATTTCTGTAACAGGGATAATATTTTGCGAATAGTACACTTCTAACTTTTTGGTTTCCTCTTAAATCACCTTCCTCTGCAGTCCTCCACCGCCAAGGTGGAGGCATGGGGCTTCTGGCCCCAGGGATACTGCCTAGAACAGAGACCATTGATCACTTTGAATCTCAAAGCTGACTTTCTTGACCTCTTAAGCAGGAAAATCGTCTTCAAAGCCTGGCATTGTTGAGAAGGAAAGGGATTTTCTAAATTCCTTTAGCTCCCATTAGTGTATCAAGAGCCATACCTGGTGGAATAGATCCTAGAGATTTACTCTATGCCATCAGGATGGGACTCAGAGGAGTGGAAAGCTGGCTGCTTTCGCCTGAGGGGCTGGACAAAGAAGGCAAAGGGGCAGGTGGACAAGGGAAGCCAGGTGGGTCCTGACCTTTCCTCTCAAGTCCTAGAATAGGGCAGCAGTGTAGATAGACTGAGGGGAAGGCTGACAACATCAAGAGAGTAGAGACTCACTTCTTGTCACACTTCCATGGGGATTCTCCGGGGAGGCTACCAGCCTCAAGAAGTCACCTGTATGGTCACTTCCAAAGTCAGGTAAAGCAAGGGGACAACAGTGGAAGCTAAAGGTACCCAGCCTGGGGGTCTAAGGCAGCTCTCTGGGTCCCTAGGGCTCTTGGGATGACATGTATTGGATTCCAAGGTATAAGGTTGTGAAGGTGGGAAGATGAAAACCATGATCAGGATAAAGAGGCAATAACAGGATCCCACATAGCCACCCCCCTTTTTTTCTCTCCCACTAAAAAACACAGAAGCCTCTTTAATCACCCTGAAACCACCTTGGGATGGAGAATGAGCCTTTACCTACAGAGGACAAGATGTCAGCCCCAGAAAGAAACTGGATTTCTAATAAATAAAATATTTAATTTAAATGAAAACATTTAAATTGGAAGAGACTTCGATATTGCTAATTGGCGAGTAGGGGGTGTCGAAAGAAGATCAGACCAGCTTTGGGAAGGACAGAAACTATTTGATATTGCACATCTGAGTGGAGGGTGAGTGAATTTTCAAGCCTGCTACATCTTTATTCCTCGCTGCTCCTTACCATACATGTCATCTTCCTTCAAGTCAAAGCAAATTTGGTGTTTGGAAGTGTCCTCCGGGAAGCCTAGGGGCACGAGAAACTTTCTTTAATGTCCCAGAAAGGCAATAGCAGTTTGAAGTTTGCAAGATATCCTCTGGAGAAGTCCTCGATGTTCGCATCACTTGAATTAAAATCAAAGCTGCTGGGAGACTTGCTGAACCCCACTGTGCTCTCTGTAAACGTGGAGGTCAGCATTCTTTGCGAGCGGGGGAGAAGAAGAGTGTTGCCAACTGTTGGGAGGAAGTGGAGATGTGGAATGAAAAATCACAGGAGCCCTTCTCCCTTAAAAAGTCTCAACTGAACCCATGATGTGTTGAAGCAAACTACACAGACTCAGGTTTGCACAGGAAAGGAAGGCGAAGATTTGTGATAAGAGGCAGCTAGCAACAATTAGTGAGCCGGGCTCCATTCCCATCAACATCACTGCTCCCTCCACCCCGGAGCTGTGCAGGGCATTGCTTATGAGGCGGTATGCGCATGTATGTGTGGTCCAGGTAGAACGCAGGACCCTTTCAGGATGCCTAAAAGCTGAAGTTCAAGAGCAAAGCTGAATCTGGGAAAGAGAGTCAGGAACATGTTTGCACATGGGTCATTTCCAAGTTGCTTGTTACTGACTGCCAACTTTATTGTCATAGGCTGTTTTATCAGGGTGCCCATACTGAGAAGACACGCTGCCCTGCCTTTGCCAGCCTTTGTTGATTTTCAGCAAAGTTTCTGAAAATCACGCCTCGTATACAGAGAAGCCTGACTTCTTACAAAGCACACAGAGCTTCAGAAGCATCAGCTAAAGGTTCCCGGCAGACTTGAGCACTGAAGATTAAAGTATGACCTGGTCTGTTTTATTGCTGAACATCAGATGTTCAACAACGTAGAGACATTTACAACAATGGTTCTCTTACCTTTCACCCACATGCCACCAAATTTCAGGCAGCATGTAAAATTCATTTTTTGTTAAGGCAGAGATGCATACTGTTTGGGTGATGTCTAGCAGACGGGGCCAAACCAGCCACACAAGAGTCCACCTGTCAGTGAGAAAGTGTAAGAGGTGCATAGCAAGGAGCCAGTGCCCAGGGTGAACTGGGATTGGCTGGAACTGGGAGAACTTTCCTTAGGAGCGTATAACACTGTGTAGTCGAGGTGGTCAATAATTCCATTCAAGGGCAACTCAATGCTGAAGGGCAGGCAAGTAACCAGTGAAGAAACCGTGGATATAACTTATTCCCATCAGAAGTGCCACCAAAAATTCACAGGTTTAAAGAGCATGGACTACGAAAGGCAAGAGCTCCATTGGTTGGAAATAGAGCCTTGAGGAAGAAAGTCATGCATCCCACATACATTATTGTCATAGGCTGACACTCATTAATGCGATGAGTCAGCTTGACTGTGCCATAGGGTGCCCAGATTAAATATTATTTCTGGGTGTGTCCGTGAGAGTGTTTCCAGATGCGATTAGCATTTGAACTGATGGACTCCAAAAAGTAGATAGCCCTCCCCAAAGTGGGTGTCCTCCAATCTGTTGAGGGCCTGAATAAAAGGAAAGTTGGAGGACAGAGGAATTCACCCCTTCTCCTCCTTCCTGCCTGTCTGCTTTGGTTGGGACCCTTGGACTGGGATTTACACTACTGGCAACCCTTGTTCTCGGGCCTCCTGACTCCAACTGAATCACACCACCCAGAGTGTTTGCAGCTTGCAGAGGGCAAGTAGTGCTACTTCTCAGTCTCCACAATTGCATGAGTCAGTTTCTCATAATAAATCCGAAAGTCATGCCCAGTACATGGAGAGGCCTGACTGATGCAATTAAATTCATCAACTTCCATCTTTCTGCTGGGAGGGTATCAGAAATCATCTAATCCAACTGATTCAGGCTTCCATCCATATTGGTTGTATGTCCTATGAACTGTGTTAAAGATGTAACCTTGCCTTCACCGTGCTCTCATTTAAGACTTATTGCTGATTCTATGTCACAGAATCATAGATTCTCCTATTAGAAGGGACTTAAAAATTCACCACTTCCAATTCTCCACAATGGATAAAAGGATTCCAACCAAAACACTTCCATCAAGAGGTCCTGGCACACTGGCTACTCAAACACTTCTAGTGACCAAGAACTCACTCCCTCCTAAGGCAGCCCATTCCACCTTTGAAATTATGGGTGTAAATTACTAAATTATTCTTAGGAATTACTTATGTTTTGTTAACAAAGCATAATTTAACCCTGGACATCAGCTAAATTTTTTACTCTTCTCTGAAAAATATTATATGTGTATAGAGAAATGCACACACTGGAACAGAATCAGCCAGAATAGTACTTCTCAAATTAATAGGATTAATTAGAAGTTGATTGCACTATTGTGTGTTCACATACACACACAAGCACACATATGCACACATTTGTTACTGTGGTTCTTAAATTGTCATCAAGAATGGTTTATTTATTCAACCATTGGCTGCTCTTTTCTTTGGAAATTATTAACAGACCCAAAAGAGTTTTATGTTTTTTTAAAGCTCACCAATTTGCCTTGGGGCAGGAAAAAAATATGAGTGCAATTTATCATTTTGCCAAAATAAGTAAGCCTTGATGAGGTGAGCACCCATTAATTGCTTAAGTAAGTTACAAACGGGAATGTCAGCATAGGCTCCACGCGTTCGTGGTCCAGGTACTGTGGACCCTGCCGGTGCATAGACTCTCACCTCAGCATAGAGCCAGTTCATCTATGTGCACTCTTACAGACAGCTGTGTGCAGGCTTTCTGTCCAAGAGCAAATGGGTACAGTGCTCCCTGGCATTCTTTAAAGATTCCATACTGTCCTTCCTCTCATATTTCCCTGTTGCAAGTGCACTGATTGTAAGTCAGGCCATTGTGTTAATACCACCTGTTGGTATTTTGGTGGCTCTGATACATTTAGTGGACGTGGCAGCTGTAAGACGTCCCAATCTCAGGAATGGTGAGGGGTAGGTGGGGAGCATCTCTTGGAGTTCCTTTCCTAAGCATCAGAGAAATAAACCCAGTAGTTGTTTTTTGTTTTTTTTTTCTTTCAACTAAACCATCGCGAAGAGAAATGGTTTGGGTTTGTTTCGGTGTGCTGGCATGCTATAAGTTGCCCATTCCCTCCAGCTGTTCTCTAGCGGTCTCCCCCAACCCCCGCCATCACCACCACCTTCTCACCAATGTTGTACATCCCCCTCAGTTAGCATCTCCTCCTGGTCATGTCTACTTCTTCAGCTTTGCCATTTCACAGTGGTGCGGAGTTTGTTCCAGGAAACCAAAATACCCAGGCTAACTCGAACCTGAAGGTGTCTCATTGGGTTTCTTCAAGCTCCAAGGCTGGTACATGCCGAAAACCAGTTGCGTCAGGAGAGATGCGGCCCATAAATTATGGACATAAATAGTATTGGGGAAGATTGACCTTCGCACAGACAGATAAATAAGTGATAACAGCGAGACAAATAACAACATGTAGATAAATAAGTGATCATCTCAAGAAACTTTTCTTCTCCCTAAATCAGCAACCTGAAAACTTGGAAGATCCTTATTTTCTTCATGAGAAAGCTCTCCAGCATCTCTCTGCAGACCCATCATTTACCCGGGAAAGTGGTTTAGTGAAATTGAGAATATGGACGCCCATTTTTCAAGCTTCCTTGTATACAGTGGCGTGGTTTGTGGAGGGTGATCAACACACTTTTCTTTATGAATAAGCCCAAGGTTGAGGCTGGGGCTTCCCTTTTCCCTGGAAGAAGTTTTGCAAGACATTTGCTTAAATCCAGAGAGGAATTTAAGAGCAGGTCAGATGCGCTTCAGGTCACGATTTTTGCCAATGGACTGGCAGCCCCTTCCCCAGCTTTGTTCAGCTAATTAATTCCCCCAGACACTGGCATTCACCACATGCAAATGATCACAGAAGGGAGCCTTCCCCTCCCCCTTCTATTTTTTTTTAAACATATACTTGAATTATGCTCTTCTGACATCAGCTTCCAGCCCCACGGAGGGGTTTCCAACCGCCTAATAACAAACAGATTAGAGGCCAGAGGACCATGTACTCCTGGATCCTTCCCCGTGTCCAGCTGCGAGGCCGCGCGGCGGGCGATTACAGTCAGAGACAGCCCAGGCTGCAGCTCCAACTCTGATGTTAAAATGGAAACTCGGCGTGAAGGCCTCCAGGGGGAGGGCTCGAGAGCACTCAGTTCGTTGCCCACCAGAGATGGATAATATTCCCCATTCTGTTCCTGCTGGCATCCGTTCCAAGTTGGAAAGCGGCCTTCTCTCCTAATTCGAGCTGGGGCCGGAGTGGAGCAGGCCTTCTCAGATATTATAAGCCAGTGTGAGCTCAAAAAAGAATTCACCGCTCAAGGCCAAATAGCTTCAAAGCTAATAATCCTCCAGAGGCGGTGTGCGAGTGCTACAACTGTCAATGTCAACTTACGCCATGCGTGGTGAGAGCGAAACTTCAATAATGACATCACGCAGGAGAGGGCAGAGGGCAGCGGCTGCACAGGGAAGTGCGGGGCCCTTCAGATCTTTGAAACCTGCAAGGATTTACCCGGACTAACATGTCTCCATGTAGTCATTGCAGTCTTAGGCTACTCTGCTTAAGGACTTAACGTATTCAAAGGGTTTCGGTAGCAGCAGGATGACACGTTTTCAGGAGCTCTATTGGATTCCATTATCTTCTCCTCTCTTCTTCTGAGGATGCACCCCATCCGGGGCTGGGGCCCCCTCCTCCCGTCCTGTCTCCAGACAGGAGCCTGGCCCAGTTTAGAGTCCACACTGCCCCCCACACCCCCACCCCTTTTGTTCATGCCTGGGTTTGATTGTCAAACAGGCCTGGCCGCGCTTATGCACTTGCGTGTCAGGATACAGACCCCAGCAGACTGGAGCAAATTCCTCCAGGATTCCCCTGAGCCCTGCATAACTTCCTTAGCCAGCCCTGCAGTGGAAGGAACGCAGGTTCCTGTTAGAATTCACCCAGAGATATATGCGGTCACGGTCACAGATCAAAAGAATAAACTTCACAGAATCCTAAGGGAGGATGGAAAGGGGGAAATGCTCTGGGCGGGAGTGGAAGGTCAAGGCCCAGGAGGACAAGGCAATTCAACTCTGTCTGTGGTTGCAGCCCATAAATGGAGCTACAGGAACTCATCAACCATGAACCTGTTTGCCAGGCACCACTGTGACTTCAGGAAAGCCCACACCAAAGAAGGTTCACCCCGGAAGGGAAACTGCCCTGAGGAGGTTGGCAGCATAAGGAATGTAGGTGTGTGCTCCCCAGTGGCAGGATGTATAGCGCCTCCTCTGAGCCACCATGTGGTCTGGTCTACCAGAATGTGCTGGCAATACTGGGTCAGCCAGGCCAGTGTCGGAGGTCCTGGAGTGTAACGAGACAGAGTCCAAATCAAACAGACCAGTCTTGATCTGACTAGCTGTGCCCCCTTGATAAGAGTCTGTATCTCTCTGAATGTTTGTTCCTCCTGATCTGAAAAATGGGGATAATACCTCACAGGGTCAGGGTTATGTGAAGATTACATAAAATAGCAACATCTAGACTGCCCAGCCGGTGTGGCTCACTGGTTGAGCATCGACCTATGAACCAGGAGGTCACATTTCGATTCATAGCACATGCACGGGTTGGGAGCTGGACCCCCAGTGTGGGGAGTGCAGGAGGCAGTCGATCAATGATTCTCTCTCATCACTAATGTTGTTTTTTTTTTTCTCTCTCTCTCTCCCTCTCCCCTCCTCTCTGAAATCAATAAAAAATATATTTTAAAAATAGTATCTGGTCCCAGTCAATGTTCAATAAATGATAGCTGTCACTATGATGATCATCCTAATTCAAATTGCTCTTTGTGCCTATATCTGAAGAAATTAAAATTATTGGAACTTGACAGAGGCATAAAAGCACTTTAGAGGAAAGAAATAAAAACTTCTACAGATTAAACTATGCAAAGCTTTCCATAATGGTTAATGGAAAGACACCCAGATTGGATGTTGCAGTGTGGTCTACAGGAATGTGTCTGGAATGCCTATGGAGTCCACTCAGGAATGACCACATAGAATCTGCGACACATCTCCAAATTAATCAGTATCTGTTCTGGTCCTGGCTCTATGGTTTTTCCCCTTTGTTTTAAACTTTCGTTTTATGTCAACCTGATTCAAACACAATTTACGCTCAACAAAATGCACACATTTTAGGTACGCAGTTTTGATGAGTTTGGACAAATATGTTCACTCATGTAGCCAAGACAATCAAGGTAATGAACATTACCCACACCAGAAAGTACCCCTTTCTAAGTCCATACCCACCTCAGCCCCGGCCCCAGGCAACCACTGTTCTGCTTTCTGTCACTATAGATTAGATTTGCCTGTTCTTGGTCTTTAAATAAATTAAATCAAACAGTGTGTATTCTTTCATGTCTGGCTTCTTTTGCTCAGCGTAATGTTTTTAAGATTCATTGTTTTGTTGTATGTATTGGCACTTTGTTCGTTTTCGGTTGCTGAGTAGCGCTGTGTTGTATGGATGCACCACATATTGTTTATCCATTAACCCTGCTGATAAACATTTGCATTGTTTCCATTTGGGGGTTATTATAAAGAAAGCTGCTAGAAACAGTCACATCATGTGTTTTCATTTCTCCTGGGTAAATACGTGGAAGTGCAACTCTTAATTTTAAAAGAAACAGCCAGGCAGTGCTCCAAGGTGGCTGTGCCACATGACATCCCCACTCTCACTGTGGCTCCACATCCTGGCCACGACGGGGGTCTCCAGGGAGGTGGCCAGGGGAGGGCTTCCCGGGCTGGAGAGGCATATCTTATCACTGACAGTGTTTAGAATTGCTGAGCATGGTGATAATAAAAAGCAGACCGGCTTTGCGTGGTTTTGTTATTGTTTCTAAATTCTCTGTCGACCATGTACCCACCCCTCCTTCCCTGCCCATACAGACTGCCTGTACTGCCTGCCCCTAGTACAAAACTGCTCGTCAACAGTTGGTGTGGCCAGTCTTTTTCATCTTAGCTGCCTCAGGGCCTGCGTGGTGGTATCTTACAGTGGTTTGAATCTGCCTTTTCCTGGTGGCCGATGGAGTTGAATGTATTGGCCGTTCATACATCTCCTTAAAGTGACTGTTCAAATCTTTTGCCCATTTTTAATTGGGCTATTGGTCTTCTTATTATTGTGCAGTTGGAGTTCTTTATATCAGTCCTTTTTCAGGTACGCATATAGCAAATATCACCTCCCAATCTGTGGCTCCTTACGCTCCCCTTTCTGCCTCATCCTGCTAGGCCTGATCGTACTGAGCTTCAGGGACATCAGATTTCTGCTTCAGCACCAACCAAGTCCACCAAAAACATTTCTACTGCCAACACCTGAGTTGCAAAAGTCACAGGTTCCACGATGTGACCAACCAGAGGGGGCGCTCTTCTTTGCTCTTTCCTATGGTGGTTCTTGCTGCTACTGTGACTGTTATGCCCATTTAGAGACTCTGGTTTAAATAGGAAGCTCTGTCTCCTGCCCTGCATGCTGGCAGGAACACTTCCCACCGTCCCCTTCCCCACCCCTGCCCCCTTTCACCTGAGGGCCTCAGGTGGGCTTCTCCAGTGTTTTGCTCCTAAGAGTTCCCTCCTGACCTACCACCCAGGGGCCTCATGCTGGGCTGTTTTCTCAAGCACTTACCACCAGCTTTCGGTGCTCACAGCTCCCACGCCTGTTCATGCACGGTCACCTGTCCACTTCACATCCATGATGAAACCTGGAGCCCGAGTTGACTATTTTGAAGCCACTATATTTCCTTCCCCATTGAGCCACCCACCGGGGGCAGGTCAGTCTTCCCAGGAAGCCAGAGAACTCTGGCTCCTTTCACACGAGGCTGTGAGGAGGCAGGGTCTGGTTTACAGAGAGGCCGTTCAGTAATGGCTACTGGCTGGCCAAAGAAAGGAAGAGGGATGGGAGGCCGGAGCGGCTAGGACCTGCAAAAACTGGCTCGTGTACCACTGCAGGACAATGTTAGTATCTCACTAGTGGGTAGATTGTGAGAGTTAAAAGAGATGCTACAGAAAAGGCACTTAGGATAGTGTCTGGCACCAAATAATTGCTCAATAACTGTTAGCTATTAGAGGAGGGTCCCTTTTATCTGATACTATGGACAGGTTTTGGTCAGTTAATGGAAAAAGTTAGTTGAAAGGGAAATAAGAGAAAATTATACACACCTTCAGCATTTTATTTTTAACTTAAACATATAAATGTACATCTATTCACCTTTCTTTGATGTAGGTCCAAGGCCTTTCCTTTGAGTACAGGTCCCTGGATGGGCGTATCCAGCCATCTTTCCTGAGTAAACCACACCCAATAATGCATCATCCTCCATTGCCAGTTTCCGTTTCTTTAAAGTGGTGGAGAACTTACACTTGCCAAGTACTCTGAAGAATCCTCCTAGATGTGTTTAGCTTTCCCCCATCACCCACATCTAACTCATTAGCAGTGCTTTCTAACAACCCATTGTCATTTGATCTCTTAACCTATTTAACTTCGTTTGCATAGGAATAACGATTCCTTTTCTTTCCACTCTCACTACACCATCTGTTTGCATAACATTTCAGTAAATTACTTAATTGCAATAACGTGTTTTTTTGTTTTTGTTTTTTTCCCCCAAAGACTAGCAAAGTAAGCAGGACACAGGCTTGGGAACAAAGACTCACTGACTCTTGGCAAGCACACACTCACCTAGTGGGAGCAGAGTGCAGAGTGGAGAAGGGTATATGGGGGAAGGGCATTTTGGGAGGAATGTGCTGGAGAATGCTGCTCAGAGCTGGGCATTCTGGTGTGATGGGAAAGAGCATACTGGAGAGGAAATACTAGCCAGAGCCGTTCTCTGTGCCGTGAGCATCAGTAAATAAGTTTCAGGAAGGGGCTGAGGATCAGCTGTTGGCTAGCGGTGAGGTTAAGTAGAAGCAGTTGAGAAAATGTCTGCATACCTTTGGCCTGCGTGCTCTTTGTTGTCAAACTTGGTCCTGACCTTTCGGATTACTTCCCACACCTCTGGAAAACATTTGTGGGAAATGCCTTTGCAAGTTAGAAGACCGGGGTCCTAGTCCAGGTCCTATCACCTCCACACATCGTGACCTTGGCAATGACTCTCATCCTCATTTCCCGGAAGAAAACTTGCTACTCTGAAAGTGGAGTGATTCTGCCCACAGCACCCTGGAGCAGCGAATGCGATCATGTGAGAAACGCTGTGTCCACGCTATAGCACCTCTCAGTCTGAGCAGCGTCTCCATCATTTCAGCGGTTGCCATAACCCAGATGCCAAAGGTCAGGCCATGCCACATCTGGGGGCGTTCAAATTCCAGGCGCCAGTCACTTAAGAGCGGAAAGGGCAAAGGCATGCTCCTCTGTCAGTTTCTCTCAGCGTCTGGCTCTCGCCTCCCCCCTGCCCTTTGTGCTGCTGCCAGAGCATTGTTTATCAGCCAAGGTCCCCAGCCCAGCCCCGGCACCTCCCGGGCAGCAGCTGCCATGCTCGGCAGCTCTCTGCCAGGTCAGTGTGCCTGCTCCCTGCAAACACAGCTAACCACAGCCAGACCCAGGCCTATTCTCAGTAGGCCTCTTTCGGGGGTGAAGTTGTTTTTTGGAATGTGAAGAAGGGAACCAATGCTAAAGACTTCTACCCACCAAGAACCTACATAGATTTAAGGAGAGATCTCAGAGAGCAAGGAGCATCTGATAAGACTTTATAGTCAGAGCAGCCTTTTGGGTAAGTGGTTAGCAGCCTTCCATGTGGGGTGCTTTTGAGGGTCCCAGGGACCCTGTCTGCCTCACTCCATGCTCTTTAAAATATATATATATATATATATATATATATATATATATATATATATATATATATATTTCAGAGAGGAAGAGAGAGAGGGACAGAGAGAGAGAGAAGTATGATGATGAGAGAATCATTGATTAGCTGCTTCCTGCATGCCCCACACTGGGAACTGAGCCTGCAACCCAGGCATAGGCCCTGACTGGGAATCCAATTGTGACCTCCTGGTTCATAGGCCAACACAGCAAGGCCCTACCCAGTGCTCTTTATCAACTCCCTAAGTCAAGAGATCCTACCAGTTCACAGCCATTTGTCCTTGAGAACACAAATACTCCAGGAAGGGAACACACGAATTTGTCCTAGTCATTTCCCCTGTGATCTGAATAACTTAGTGTTTGAGCAGAGCTAATTTCTGTCGGGTTGGGAAAGGAGAGCTTGGGGACAAGGGGAGACAGAGAGGAAAAAGGGGGCAGTGCTTGCAGGAGAAAAGCAAAACAGGAGGTCCAACAGAGGCTGCCCAGGACTGGGAGGGAAGAATGCCTCAAGGTTAGCCCCGCACCTCTGCCGTGCGCTGTGGCGGTAACAGCTCACAGATGCAGAAGACGAGAACGAAACAGCCTTCTGCGTGTGTGCGTGCGTGTGATCCCACAAAAACCCGAAGATGATTTGGTATTACTTTAAGTTTTTTCCAAGACGAACATAACGACATTCTGAGAATTTCCCCCATCTAAATCCAGCCCTGATTTTTTGCCCTAAATCTGCGTTTCTTTGGCAGAAACTTGTACCAAAAGAATGACGGAGGAAAGGATCCTTCTGGGAAGGATGGGACGCAGGCCAAGCTGCTGGGCAGGCTCCTCGGCCTCTGTGCACTCCTGCCGCAGGGGCCCTGCCAGCGACCACCCTGTGAACCATTAATGAGGGGGGCGTGTCCCAGCCCGAGAGGGGACTGAGCTCCCATCCAGGCCTCATGTGCTTGCTTTCATTCGGGTTCATGGCGGCTTGATAGCAAGAATTTTGGGTACTTTTGTTTCATTTTTGGAAAACTTCAGCCCTGCCACCAATCCTGCACGGTCCATGCAGGGGGGTCACATGAGCTTCCCGAGATGGGAATGTCCACCCTGGTTTCCTCAGGAGCGGGGAGGGGAGCGGTGCCCCACTCACCTGGAGGCCGAGGGGTGAATCCTGCATGCTGCCTTTTAACTGCTGAGTGTCTGGGTAGACCCTGAAGACAGCGTCGCTGACACTGGTGTTGGGTCCTGATGTGGCCCTTCTGGAAGGAGTGGGCGTAGCTGGCTCTGACCTGAGCTACTCTGGAGGGTCGTCCGGGGCAGGCAGAACGGAGGCGGCTTCTCCAAGTCACCTTGCAGAAGGGCAACGATCGTGACCTCCAATCCCAGTTCTGCCCAGTCCATGACCTTGAGCAAGTCACTTAATTTATGTAGGTCCCACATTTAGATGTATCTTAGACTTTATGGCAGGATTGAATGAGATCTGAGAGCAGCTCCTGGTGCAGACAACAAAGGAGGCAGCCACTCCGCTGACCTGCTGGGCCCCCCATGTCCTTGTCCCTGGAGAGCTCCGGATGCCAGTGAATGAGGGAGGGCAGAGCAGGGCAGGGAGGCCTGCCCAGAGAAGGCATTTTCGCGGAAGATTCAGAGCTTTCTGTGCTCCCTTGCCCGCCCTTCTCCCGCGGCTCCCCGGAGCCCTCATGCTGCAGGGGCAGCCCACAGAGCAGGTTTTATGACTCTGAGTGATCCACAGAGCAGCCCCAGGCTGCCCGTCGCTGCTGCAAAGGCCAAGTTGTGCTAATAGGAAGTGATGGTTGATCCCATTTAGTCGGAAATGTCCAGGAAGGCAGGATTTAAAGGAGGCTCACCTTCCTACAGCCCTTCTCACGGGAGCTCAGGCACAGGGGCGAAGAACGTGGCCTGAAATGCAGCAGGGCCTTGCGGTTTGAGGAAGAGGAGAGGAGGGGGAGGCAGGCCCTGCCACAGGCCCCGCTGGTCACAAGGATTATGCCATTTCTGTAAACCCTTTATTCCGACTGGGAAGGGGAAAGGTAGGGGGATATTTGGAGAGGATGAAAAGGACTCTCCAGAGATGGGGAGAGCAGGCACTTGGGGTCTCAGTGCTGTTCTTCTAGGGCACTCATCAAGGACGGTGTGATGTTCAAACATCTGAAACCTCCCACGGCTTCGTCACCAGCATCGGGAGCATAGAATTAAACAGTGTCGCCATGGACCGAAGTCCTACATCGGACAGACAAAAGGGATGTCGGGGGGATAGAATGGATTCAGCGAGGCCACGCCTCACTGGAGGGCTGTGGCAGAGACGGGAAAATTACCCAGGTTCCCTGCACCCAGCACAGTGGGTTCCGCCCCACCCATCACCCCCACGGCCCACACGCAGTGAAGAGCTAATGGGAAGGCAGCACCCAGTGATGGAAAGGGAGGCCTGAGCTTTGAAGCCGGAGGGTTCTGGATTTGAGTCCTCCTCCTGGCTCTCAGGACTGTGCAGGCTCAGCCCTCCCAGGGGCACCACGATGAGAGGCTTCCCTGGAAGCCTCTGTTTCCGGAGCCTCCGTGGCCACCTCTGTGAAGTGGAGACGATAGAGCCCCCTACGTTGTACCTGTGGGAAAGCGGTCAGGACACACAGCACAGAAAGCACCCAGCAGAGTGCCCGGCGAAGAGTGGCCGCTCCAACGACCTATTGTTCACCAGGCTGTCAATGAAGGAAAAAGCCACATCTTGCAGAAAATAAGGTTAAAAGCAGGTCTGAGTGAGAGCGATGTCAGAGCCCCGAGGAGCGAGACCTCCAGATGAAGAACGACCTTGCGCAGGGGCTCACCCGGGAGGTGCTCGGCGAGGTGAACGGCTGGCGTTTAGCTGAGCCAGGCATTCTCGGCGGCTACCCGGCCCCGCCGGCCTGGGAGCGGTGCCCTGCGTGTGGGCTGCCAGCGCTGCGCGGCGCCGCGTAATTACTTAGCCGTTTACTAGCAGCGGAGACACCCAGGGTGCACTTCAGCCATCAATTAGCTCCCGCTCACGGCCCCCCTGTGAGGCCCAGTGGTACCAGGACTCCCATTTTTCAGCCAAGGAAACTAAGGTGTAAACAGGTTAAGCAACCAGCCCAAGGTCACACCTGGAGTCAAGCGGTCACGAGGCACCGGGGCTGCGTCCTTGCTGGCTCCCCGGCCTGTCCTTAGCCCACTGGCCCATGCTGCTGCCCATAAAATCCGCCGTTTATATCTCGTCAGAACGCCAGGTAGTGCACCCGGGACATTAGGAGCTGTACAGAAAGGCCATTCAGCTGATTTCCAAGGCACTGTAGGGTTTTTAAGGAAATGTTTAACCCCTTGCTTTGAGAGGTCGGTCTGGGGCGAAGTGACCTGAGTTAGCAGTTTCTTGGCCGGGCGGCTGGGCTGCCTCCTGCACTACAGCTGGCTTCGGGGCCTGGGCTGGCTTTGGCTCTGCCTGCTCCGGGAGGCACACATGCCGGCACCATCTGGGACCACAGAGAGCATCTCTTAGGAGAGGCCGAGATGATGATCACAGCTTCCCCGCGGGTTCCCGCCTTTGGAGGAAGAAAGGTTGCCTAAGCTTGAGAGCCTCCACAGGGGAACCGGCGGGAGGTGGTGGGCAGGGGGTGTACTGTTGCCTGGTGATGCACAGCCACACAGAGCCACTCCTGGTGGCACCTGACCCCAACCACACACTCGCCGCCTTGCCCATGTTCCAGACCTCCTCTCTCACAAATGCAGGCCTAGCCATGTCCTGGTCTTGCCAGGCCCTTCTAAGTCATCGCCAAGTACTCCCAGCCCCCCTCTCCCGCAGCACCCCTTCTGGAAATCCAATTGCTCACCTCTCTAAACATCTCACAAGTATTTCTGGAATTTCTATCCAGACAGTTGTGTCCCAGGCCCATCTAGACCACTGTAATAATGTCTGAATTGGGCTTATGATCACATGCCCTCTCTCCCCAAATCTGCCATCTCACAGTAACCAGAATGCCCTGTCCTAAACGTTGCACGCTCCTTTTAAAAATGTGTCATCCTTATTGCCTGGGGGTGAAGCCCAAGCTCTTTAACACGTCACCCAAGGCCCCGCATACTTCCTGCCTCCCCCACATCACATTCCCTCGCCCGCAGTGAGGTGGGTTCGCTGTAGCACACACACGCTTGGCCTTTGCAGGCCTTTGCCTCCTGGCCTCGCCGGCTGAGTCCTGCCCATCCTCCATGGCCCCCTCAGATTAGGTGGGACTGAGTGGCTGTCCTGTGAGCATGTGGCACCCCACAGACACTGAAATGACCTGCTTGGGGGTCTCCTCCCCCACCCCCCAGGGGCAACCACTGGGCTTCCCTCCACCGTGGCCACTGCTCAGTGCCTCAGACATGGCATAAGGCACTTAGTAACCTTTTATTAAGCTTAAAGCAGCTGTGTGATCAGACTGGAGCTATGTTTTCAATGGCTGGTAATGAGCACATACAAGGAAAGAGTGCAATGAATTCCAACTAGACTACCACCTACTACAAAACGAACTAGAGTGCATAGCCCTGTGATAATCCAGCCAGCTCTAAAAGACAAGTCACAAAACCTCTCTGAACTCCAGTTTCCTTTCTGGTAAATCAAAGGACCTGAGTGATCAATGGTTTCCAAACTGGGCTGAGAAACCCCGATGAGAGACCTTGGGTCCTGCTGTTGGGGTGAGGGAGGCCCAGCAGATAAAGCCCTGGGTGCCCCAACTTCTATCCTGCTTCAGACAGAGATATTCTACTCATTCATTTTGCCAGTTGGGCTTCTACATAAGATATCATTTGAACAAGATCTTGCAGCCAATGAAAGTTAAGGAAACTACTTAACCTATGGCAGTGCCAAGTGGGGTATTTCAGATAGAACCTGGCTGTTGTTTAATGTCCCTCCAATCACCCACGTGTGGTCTCAAAGAGTGAGGCTCCTCGGATGCAGCCGGGCGAGTTAAGCTGGGCACCTTCCAGTCCAGTAAGAGGGAGCTCACACAAGCATCTCTCTTCCTGTGACCTTTGAGGATCCCCAGGGACCTCGACATTGAAAGCTACTTTGGATAGAAAAGTTCAGGCTGTCAGCTGAGGTCTGGGCTGGTGAGGCTGCTAATTGCAGAGAGGGCGGCGGGAGGAAGGGCAGGGGCTCTGTGGCACTAGCAGGGCTTCTGGCAGACCCCAGTCCCAGCTCCAGCTGCACCCGCCACAACCTTGCAGGGGGCTGGCCAGAAGGGGACTTGGAAAGACGCCAGAGCTACCCTGTTGGTCCAGAAGCCAACCAGAATCATGTCAGTCCCCCACAGGCACGAGTCTCTTGTTCCAGGTACAAATGGGTGTGTTCAGGGTGGAGTGAGGGCTGTGGGAGCAGCACCATCTCTTCCTGGACAGGGACCCAACCCTCCCCCTCCCTGACATTAGGCACAGGCTCCCCACCCCCTCAGGGCCAGGTCTGTGGCTCACTGAGGACCCATCACACAACCTCACTCTCATTTCCTGGGTCTTGAAGGCACAGACTGGGGAATCAGACATGCTTGGATTTAAGCCCCAACTCGGCCCCCTGCTACCTCTGAACCTTTCTTGGGCAAGTGAGTGACTCTGAGCCTCAGTTACTCTGCACAATGGGGGATGAGTTATTTGAGCTGTTGTCCTTTAGTTTCTCTCATACATCAAGTTAGAATTAGCACATACCGTAGGATAACGCATGCAAGAAGCGCCTAGGACATGCCTGGCCCCAATAGTGAAAGCATCAGGTGCTCCCCGAGTCTCTTTCTTCCTCACAGACTGTGGCCAGTGGCATGTCGCTGGGTCTCCTGTCCAGCCCCAGCCTTCAGCCCAGGGCTGGGACCCTGCAAAAACTATCTGTCCTGACTGTCATTTCTCCCCTTTTCTCTGTCCCTGCTGCCGTGCCTGCCATCCACTGGTGGCCAGGTCTGGGATGCTTTTGCAGGGTTTCCGGAGCAGCTCTCTCCAAAGGCCTCCTTGGGGACCCTGGAGGGAGCAGTACTGGGCTGAGGACCAGACAGCAACCTAAACCCAATGTCAGGTTTGAGCAGTCACCTGATGGAAGCCAGGCCACCTCTCAAGGCAACCCGCAGGGACAGCCAGACCTCTGTGGTGCCTACAACCTCTGCATGCAAGACACCCAACCTGTGAGGCCTCCATCCCGAAACCTGAGGCATCTTCGAATTCTCTGCCTCCAGCCCAGCCCGAACCACTCCTCTGAACACGTGGGGACGGCTGAGCCTTCACATGCCACACTGTCACACCCATCTACTACCCAGGAAGAATGTGGAAGAGGACACACACTGTCCCAAACCCAAGGGAATGTAGGCAAAGTGGGAGAAGGGGAAATGGTTTGGTGGTTTGGTGCCGGGGTCCAGCCCCAGCAGTCCAGGGGTTCCCAAAGGTGTGGACGGAGATGGCGAAGAATGTTTTACACGGAGACAGCGTTCAGAACTCTCTAGCTCTCTTTAGTCTCCATGGATCTTCCTGTGCCTGGCTGAAGCCACAGAGAAAGATGCCGAAGCAAACTGAGCCTTTATTTTATAGTCAGAGGTGAACAAGGTAGGGTTACCAAAGTTACACTGTTATTGTGAGTTTCACTTGTTTACACTGTTCTTGTGAGTTTCACTTGTTTTTGTTCTTGCTGCACTTCCCTCAGCCCATTAGCTTCCCAGATAAGATCTAGAGAGTGTCATAAGGTCAAGCCTAATTATGCTAAGAGGACTGTGCCCTCTAAGCTGGGACTTGTTTGGGACTTTGCCAACAGGTCAGTCCGAGGCTTAACCCTATATCAGCTCCCCCACAGTTTGGAAAGATGGCACTGTGAGTTTTCAGTCTCCTTTGACTAGGAGGGATGCCACCTGGAAAATAAAGCAAAATAAACATTTCAAAGGACTGTCCCTCACTCTCAAGGAAGTTTCTAGGTTTGGGGTCTCCAGCTCATTAAAGAGGAGCTGCCATGTGCCTGCACTCACCAGCAGCACCCAGGCAGGTGCTATGTGTCCTGCTCACCTCTGTAGGCTGTGCTCTGAGTGTCTGGGCTGGTAAATCTGCTAACTGCAGGGTGAGTAGGAAGGAAGGGCAGGGCTGTGTGGCTCCCGGTGAGATGCTGCCAGCTGCCCTCTAAGAATTCCAGAGCTTTTTCCTTGGCTTCCTGTGGGTCAAGAGAAGCCTTGGGCTGGGCTCACGGTCCAGGTGCTGCATCCTACCCCATCCTGACGTGTAGCCTCCCTGTTGGTAGCGTAGGTGGCCGAAGCCCCAGGTACCTGCAGGGCCCCGCCCCCAGAGCCCCCAGAGGCTCCCGAGCTTATGCAGACCCTGAGCCGGGCCTTTCCCAGGTCCCCCTTTGAAAACGCACCTGTCATCTTTACTAAGCTTTTCCATGAGCCAGGTGGCATGCAAAGACCATGCGATGCATAGCTGCACCTCTATGTTACTTGACTTGGTTATGGTCCAAAGGCTGAGGAAGGACAGAGGCGGGGGCACAGGCAGCTGCTGACAGAAGGAGCCGGCCTGGTTCAGCCCAGAGGGCCCTTGGGTGGAAGCCTTGACCGCTACGTGCCCAGCGCAGAGCTTCTGATACATTAATAAATAAGAAAGACCGAAGCAGAGTTTCAAAAACCACTGTATTTTTGCATTTACTTTTAAGAAATTAACACTTTTGACACATGCGCACAAATACAATACAGCATAATTATGTAGTTTGCAATGCAAATTACAGGATGTATTTTAAAAATTACATATTGATTGATAGGGCACTGTAGTCAGCATAATATAGTAAGTGGGGTGTAACTCTAAAGTAGTATAATGAACGTCTCTTCCAGTCTTGCCTGTGCAGCTCTACAGTCGCATTAACAATTTTGTAGATGCTATTCGGGTCTGGAGCTGAGGCCTTCTCCCCTGTGGTGGGGAGAGGATGCTGGCTAACAATGGCATGTGGACGTAATGAGGTTAGAAGGACACCTGGCAGGGGCAGGTTCCCCATTGTCACCCCCTCAGAAATCCCCCCACATAGCCCGGGTTAGTCGGGTCTGCCTCCACCACTGCCCCGGCTGTGTGATTTGGGCAGGTTGACACAGTGAAGGTGTTAGGCCAGGTGTGGGTTTGCACCTGGTCCGGGCACCTGGGGCCTCAGCACCTGAGGTCTCAGACCAGCCCTCTAGCTCTCCTCTAGTCCCACAACCCAGCTCCCTTTTCCAGTTTGGGAAACCCTCTCTGTGCCCTGGGTTTCCCAGACCGGAAATAATAATAGTCTTTGATTGTACCCTATATTAGAGTTGCTGTAAGCTGCGGATGACATAGTACAGAAGAGTGTCTGGAACCACACCTGGCAATAGTTACTGTTACTCGGCTTAGCTGTTAGTGGGCATGCGGGCCTATTATTGCCACATCTCACTTTGTTAAGAGAAACCAAAAATCCTGGATTTGAATGTGGGTTTTTGATTTTTGAAACATTCCCTGTGTTTCAAGCGCTGTGCAGGTTAAGCAAAATACGTCTGCCACAGGAAGGGCCCACATCTGGTCCCCTGCCTTAGGTTTCAGGCCGGCCTCCCCCCTACCCCACCCCCGGCGGTCACTGGGGCCCCCGCTGCTCCCGCCTGCCTCACCTCAGCATGTGTGCGCAGGAGAAAGGACCCCGTGGGGAAGGAGGGTGGTCGGGGAGAAGGAAATGGAAAGCCCATGCATCTGGGTGGCGGTTTCTGCTGCTCGAAATGTTGATCGGCCCACGCGGGTGATGTATGGCGCTCGTTTCTGCAGGTAATTGTTTAAATGTTATAGCGGCTTTAACATGTCGTCTGTTAAAACGTATTGGTGAGACAGCCATTCCAAACTTGTAATGTGGGTAATATTTAGATGATTTACTAGGTGAGCTGCAGTTTCTGATTCAATCAGAGGGGCATTTGATTCAATAGGTGATGCATCTAATCCGACTGGGAGCCCATCGAATCCAGAGGTATGTGTTTGATTCACGGGCTGATGTACCTGATTTAGAAGGTGATGGATCTAGTCCACGCTGAAGGGTTCCAATTCCCCCACGCCAGGTATTTGCTTCAGTGTGTGATGTATGAGTTTTAATAATAAGACGTGCTCTGGGGATGGTGAGGGCACTGCTTCTCCCGCTGCCTGGCATGTCTGTGGCTGCCGCCTGCTTCCCACAGAGCGGGCCTGGGCCTCTAGGACCACGGGCACACAGCCCTGTTCCCCAAGTGTCACCTGAGCGTCCACCTGTCCCATCACTGCATTCTTCTAAGATCCATGGATGGTCTCTGTCTCTCTGTCTAATTGTCTAAAGCTCCATAGTCACGGCCACTGTGCTGAGAGCCTGGCTGCTTGCACGTGGGGGGGTCTCCTGGACCCACCTCTCAGTAGGTTCTGCTGTGGTCTAGGAACCTCCTGGACACTCCCCTGACACTTCATGGGGTCCCAGGACACCCCTTCCTGGGCCAGGCACAGATTGTAATCAACATTCCAGGGGTTGATTTTCATGCTCCCACAGAGCAGGTAGGGAAGGGCGCCCCTCTCTCATCACCTTTCCCCTTAATGTGTTGGGACTAGCACCTTCCTCCCCACACTTGTCACATAACTTTTGCTATGACAGGGAGGTCTCCTCTTCACCCTGCTGTCCCCAGCATCTGGCTCAGCACCTGGCAGATGGCAGACATGCAACCTTGGAGGGGCTGGGAGAGGGAATCATTAATGACAGTAAGTCAGGCTGATGGAGCTCCAAGCATTTCCTGTGTGTTTAGGTGTAGAGCCCGGAGGCATTACAGGTGTCATCTCTTTATCTCTTATATAATCCTCTCAACAAATCATACGTGGCAAGAGTTAATATTACTTCCACTTGTCCAGACGGGAAACTGAGGCTCGGCGAGGTTAAATGATTTCCTCAGGGTTACCCGTTAGCAGAATTGGATTTGGCTCTACATCTCTCAGACCCCAAAGCCAAACTCTTAATTTCCACATCACTACCTGGCCTCCATCCTGGCCCAGGACAGGGTCGGGGGGCAAGTAGGGGGACAAAAGCATGGCACAAGGCAGAATGACCTGGTTGGTAAACTGAAGCACAAGGGGGCATTAGAGGAAAGAGTAATCAGGGAAGGCTTCCTGGAGGAGGTATTTGCCTTCACCCTGGAAGACGGGAAGAGAAATGGAGCCATCAGTTGTGCTGATGCCCATCGTCAGCTGCTCTTGGCTAGGCATTCTGGTCCTCAGGATGCCACCAAGCACAGGGAAGTCGATGAGGCTGAGTCTGTGACAGCTGATCTTTTGGGTGACTGTTCCCTGACCAGGAACTCTGCGTGGTCAGAAAGCTGGGCCTGGGCCAGCCCCACAGACAGGAGCAAGCAGTGATCTATCCCCACCACCTTCTAGGAGGGAGAAATGCAACATGGAGCCCAAGCTCAAGTGAGTCCTGGATATTCCCATGACAACAAGAATTGTCTAGATCCCACTTCTCTTGCTCCCCTTCCAGCACTTAATCCACAATTTCCCCTCACTCATTCCTGTCAGGTCTTGCGTCCCCAGGTCCCTGATGCCCCTTTGGGTGGGGGGAGAGGGCGGGGCATTGTAAGATGCATTGTCCAAGAGTGGAGGCTCTGGAAGAGAGCCCTGCTGTGTTCAAGCTGCCCCTTCCCAGGCCTCCAGCAGGACCAGCCTGAGGAGCGCGTCATGGGGCTGAGGGGGCTGAGACAGGATCTGCTTCAAAGTGACCTCGACTGCCTCCCTGTCCCAGGCCCACAAAGCCCGTCCTCCCCAATCTGCTCTTCAGAGCGGGGCCCAGGGACATGCATGGTAATTCCACTTGGCTGACACAGGGAAGGTGTTAGGCCAGGTGTGGGTTTGCACCTGGTCCGGACACCTGGGACCTCAGCATCTGAGGTCTCAGACCAGCCCTCTAGTTCTCCTCTAGTCCCACAACCCAGCTCCCTGAACCTTCCACCTCTGTTCTCTCCACCCAAGACCCCAAGCCAGTAAACCTTACTGGTAACAGCAGCCTATGGGGAGAGGGACACCACAGGCATAAGAGACTGTGGTCAGGGGGTGAAAGGGTCAGCGCTCAGCCCAAGAGGCCAGGGAGACAGGCTGTGCTTCTCTGCCTGAAAAACAAGACTTTCCTGGCCACTTGCTGCGTGCCAGATACTTCCACGTTCTTCATCCCCGCTGATCCCCTCAGCCCTGAATCCCATCCCCATTTTACAGAGAGAAACATTGAGGCTGGGAGAGGTAAGTGTGCTTACCCAGGCTCATATAGCAAGTATGGGAAGAATGAAGGAGAGATATCTGCCAGCCCCGAGGCTTCCCAGCCCTCTCTTTCTATGTGTCTCTCTGTCTCTGTTTCTCTGTGTCTCTCTCTAATGGTCTCTAAGATCATCCCCTCAGCCCACCCCCTTCTCTAAGGCCATCAGGCAACATGACAGGCTAGTGTGGGAGGTATTTGGATCAAGTACATCTTTGTGTCCTCCGATCGCACCACCCAGGCAGAGGCCAGCTCCAACATGAGGTTGGTGATGGGCCAGACAGGCTGATTCCTTGGAGGCTCAATGCAGAACAGCTGCCTGTCCCACTCCTGCGGCTCCCGGAGGCCACAGTGGCCCTGACTGCACACATTTTCCCAGGCTGCGGCCGCAAGTGGGGGGTCCTCGGCCATAGACAAAGGAATAGCTCAGCCTTGCAAATGGCTTTGAAAATGGGGCCGTGGGGATTCCACTTGGCTGACACACCCTGTCCTGGCCCCGGCTTCATCCCCAGAGGCGTCCCCCAGCCCCTGCAGGCCAGCTGTGTCTCCCACCACCACCCACACCAAAGCCCTGACCACACGGAAGTGGCTGCTCAGCCCAGAATTCCCCATCACACCCATTCCCACGCAGGGAGGGGCAGAAGGCAGGGACAGTGGCAACAGGGCTGTGGGGGTGACTCACCACCAGCATCAGACATCGGTCACAGACCCTTTCTGAGTGCCTGCCGTGGGCCAAGCCCTGCCTGAGCCTAGCAGGGGGTTCACAGGAGACTCTCCTGTCATTTCCAGCTCAGAGGAGACCTCAAGTCTGAGACAGAGGGTGTCAGTGCCCCTCTGTACTAGAGGGGTGACAGACCGTCTACGCAGAACTCTCTCAGGGGTGACCGCAGGAGACACAGTGAGCTTGCCCAGCAATATTCCAGTTGGGTGCCCCTGGGGACCCATGGAGACGTGCCCAAGAATGTGCAGGCAGACAGCTTTGGGGACATCACTGTCTGCCCCTCTGGGTTAGGCATTCTTTCCTGAAACGGATGTGTCTGAGCAGACACTGGTGGTTTCCAGTTTTCCCACAGAACCAAGCAGGTCCCAGCCAGAATCTGGCTGCAGTGCATCTCCTGGGTGTAGAGTCCGCAGGCACCACGAGAGATGTGGAAGTGCATGGAGAGTCCAGTGCACACACAGCCAGGGGTCATTTGCATGAGTGGCAAGCCCCCAAAACTGCGCCTCACCCACCTACCTACCTGCCTATCTTGAGATGAGAAAGTAGGTGTTTCCAGAATACACTAACTTCTTTTTTTTTCCCCACGAAGTTCTGATTTAACTGTTTGGTTTTGCCAAATTACATTGTAGGGTGGCTGTTTTTTGTAAATTGAGTGACCCAAATCTCGAGCTTCAGGGTTTGATGAAAACTGTTTAAAGCACATAGACCATTTTCAAGACATCAGAAATTGCACCCCTCATAGCTACTTAAACTTGCAACGAAAAATTTGGCATGTCAATCTGAAATGCTTTGTATTAAAAGCACTTAAAATGCTTTAAAATGCTCATAATTTTTCAGGAGGTAGTCAAACAAAGAAGTCTGAAAACCACCCCCTTAGTTCACCCACTTCTCTGGACACAGAAGGAGGGGTGATCAGTACAGACTGAGGGAGAAGGTCCTTGGATGAGTCAGCATCTCTCTGATCCGCTCACTCCTGGGGCAGGGAGAGGGCTCCCCAGCTCCAGGCAGACCAGGGGACCCCGAGAGCACCGTGCATATAGAACAGGCGTGTTGCCCGAGAGGAAAGAGCGACCTCACCCTTCTGGCCAGGAGTGTGAGCCCTGGTGACTCCAATAACTGGAGCGTCTCAGGAAGGGAGCCCTCGAGAGAGCCGGACATGAAACACTGGGGCGGGGGACACCGAGCTCACGCCTGAAGCTTGTCTGAGAATCTGGAGGTGAGGGGAAGGGTAAGGACAGCATGAGAAGGCGACAATGAGGACAAGCTGTGTTCCACGGAAGGCAGGCCGTTTTCTGGGCCATTGGATCTACAGAAGGCAACACATTGGATTTTGTCTCCCAAAGGTCTCCAGCCAAGCAGGCTTCCTGCCAGGGCCAAGGCACCCCAGCCGAAGGAGGGTGGAGGTGACCCACAGAATGCAGAGGTTGAGGGGGGCAGGTCATAAGCTGTCAGCTAGAGATTGCTTCTCCCATGCATAGCGGGGGATCCCTAGGAGAACCCACAAATGCTCATCACAAGAAAATGAGCCAGTGTTTGTATGGGTGCCACAGTTGGGGTCCCCAGTGCCAGATGACAACAGACCAGGCAAGAAGGACCTTCCCTGCTCTTGGTCACACCTCTCCTCCTGCTCCAACTCGGAGGAGCCAGCGCTGCAGTGATTAGAGAAGGAGAGCAAAGGAAATCCAGTGAAGACCCCAACCACAGCCCGTTCCCCTGAGCTGGGCTGAGCTGGGAACAGGGGGAGGCCTTCAGCTGGGTGAGAGGGTGACGCTGTGAGATTACACTGGACTGGACTTTTTTGTACACATTTTGAAGTTCCTAATACTGGAAAGTGATGATGCAATCTACCAAAGCTGAGGCATTTCCCAGTTCAGAGGAAGGACAGGCAGTGATGAAACTGTACAGACTTATGTTTTAATTATCGCTTTGTCCTTTAGCTCCATGTAGAGTCGGACCTTACAAGGCAATTAGAGGGGGCAGGTCAGAGCTTGGCTGCTCATGGTTGGGCTCCAGAGAAAGCACCATGGAGACAACCCCGTGGGTGACGTCAACCAGAGGAGCAGGCCTGCTGGTAGCTCTAGAGGAAATGATGGCGTGGCAGAGAGAGGACGTCGCCAGCAGAGCACCATCATTTACTGAGCAGCACAGGGAGTCAGGCACCAAGGGGAGCAAGAACTTCCTCTCATAGTGTCCCTGCCCTCAAGCATCCTCCAGTTTAGCGGGGGCATAACCATAAGTCTCAGGGGACTGTCCGTGGCCTGTGCCAGGATGTGGTGTAACTTCTTGAAAGAATTGGAAAGAGAGAGAGTTCACCTGCAGCTGAGCTAATTGATCAGGGGGCCTCTCTGAGTTGGGCTTTGAGAGATGGGAAGCTGAAGATGCTGAAGAAGTTTATGCAGGAGGAAGCAGGCATGCTGAGCCCCGGGCAAGGCCCCACAGCCCTGCAGGCCCAGCCACCTCACAAGGGGCCCAGACAGCGCTGCAAACCAGCAAAGAAGTAGCTGTGCCACCTGGGGCCCCAGGCATGAGCCTTTCCTGCAGCCACTGGGCTCTGGCTCTGAGATGTCTCTGAGCTGGGGCCACAGGTGGGGGTTTGGGACATACCTAGCAGCCTGCTCCGCCAGGTCCATTCTGTCTCCATTCCTCTTGGCTCCAGAGCCAGCACATGCACAGATATACACATGTACATGTAAACACACATGCATGCATGTGTACAAGCAGGTGCATGCACACTGTAGGTGGTACTCCTTTCAGCTGCCAAAGCCTTTGGGAAGAAGCAAAGCCAAGTACAGACAAACGTGTTTTGCATCCTAGGCTCTCACTCACCAGACATATCCATTTTGATAAAGGCAGCCAGTGACGGGGAGGGAAATAGCCGGGGCACATCCCACCCACCTGGAAGGCTTGGGCACAGTCCCTGGAGCAGGGGAGCACTGTGCTTCCTGCCCCACCAGCACTCTCTTCCCTCACAGAGGAGGCTGTGCCATCTCAGAGCATTGGGAGTGGTGAGGTCTCATTGGCCTGGAGATGCTCAGCTGCCCACGGTCCCCTGAGTTCCACAAGGTCCTTCCCTGGACATCTTAGCCCCTCGTCTGTCCACCCTGTGGAAGAAATGCTGCTCTCTTAAAAAGAACAAACTCTAAAACAGTGGTTCTCAACCTTCTGGCCCTTTAAATACAGTTCCTCATGTTGTGACCCAACCATAAAATTATTTTCATTGCTACTTCATAACTGTAATGTTGCTACTGTTATGAATCATAATGGAAATATCTGATATGCAGGATGGTCTTAGGCGACCCCTGTGAAAGGGTCGTTTGACCGCCAAAGGGGTCGCGACCCACAGGTTGAGAACCGCTGCTCTAAAATCTCCTAAGTCAGTTCTGGGAAGGAGAGCCCTGAATCTGACCTTCTCTTGGATTCACTTCCTGTTCCGCCAGCATACCAATCCCGGGGGAATATTGTTTCCCTGACTGCTCTGGACAAAAATACCTGGGCTGTCTGGAATGACCCTCAGGCTCACTCCAGGTTGCCTGGACAATGACCTTGCCTGCACTACAGGCCCTGAATCTCCAGAGGGAGGGGGCGCTGTGGCTGAGCTCAGCTGCCCATGCCCACATTGGTCTCAAAGGCTCCAGGTGCTGGGAGCTGGTGTCCCCAGACAACTCTGGTAGACGCTGCCCTGACGCCAGCCTGCATTGTACTGACGTGGCCTGATGGCTGCTCCAGGGACCTGGTTCTCCTCCTACTTGTCCTGCTGGAAGGGAAGTCCTCAGGAAGCACAGCATCCCTGTGTGAGAATGAGCAGGCTCACCAGCCCAGGAACCCCCCTCACAGGCATAATGGGAGCATGGGACCCACATTTTCACTCACTGACTCTTTATCAGTTCCCTTTCTCCATTAAGCCTGTTCCTTAGCCCATGCACTGTGACATCTGTCCCCACCCTGATGCCAACTGTCTTAGTCGGGTTGAGCTGCCATAACAAGAGAAGTTTCTTTTCTTACAGCTCTAGAGGATAGCAGTCTGAGCTCAGCGTGCCAGCAGGATGGTTTCTGGTGAGGCCTCTCTTCCTGGCTTGCAGACAGCCACCTTCTAGTGCATCCTCACATGGCCTCTCCTCTGCTGTGTGGAGAAAGATCTCTGGTGTCATGTCTTATAAGGACACCAGTGTACAGAATTAATCCCACTCTTGTGACCTCATTTAACCTTAATTACCTCCTTAAAAGTCCCATTTCCAAATACTCTCACATTGGGGGTTAGGACTATGATGTATAAATTTGGGAGGGATTCCATTTGATCCACAATACCAGCCTTCTCTTGGTTCCCATGGCTGTAACTCCCCATGCGGTTCCTCACCCTCCAGGGGAGAGTGACAGGGAATGAGCTGAGAGAACCATCCTGTTCTCATCGTCTCTGGCTCCTGGGAAGCAGGTGCTTCTTTCAGAAATTTGTCACCTCTTTTTGGTCCTCAGACAGGGCCCAAGGGGAGAAGTGCACACATATTCTCCAACAACCAGTACCAGGAATTAGCTCACCATGCGGGAAAGACCCCAAACTCTCCCCAGAGAGTGGTGTCACTCTTTCTTAAACGATATGTGACTTGCATGGCTGTCATATGTCAACAGGATGCAGGCCAGAGTATTCAGATGATAGAAGCCAAAATTCAAGCATCTAAGACATAGCTGGATGGAGTGTTAGGGCTGAACAGGGCACCAGGGAAAGATGAAAAGTTGTCTCCTGCCCTTAAGGAGCTGACCCCCTAAAGCAGGGATGGGGACCGTCTGGCAGACTGGCCCTATAAGGCCCAAGAAATCATTTGGTCTGGCCCTGCCACGGCATTAGGGGTGAGTTAATGAAATGTCTGACAAATATAGCAGGCTAATTTTTAAGTTGATAACTTTGTATGGCCTGCAAATGATGTTATAAATATCCAAATGGTAGAAAAAAGGTTCCCCATCCCTGCCCTAGAGGGCGAATCAGCAATATAACTAACCAACCAGATCACAATGGGTTAAGTGCCCTGATCAAGTCATGTATCATATGCTTTGGGCAGCCAGAAAGGGACCAGCTCATTCTGCCAAGGGGAGGGGGCAAAGGAGATTTCCCTCTTTAGGGATGAGAAAACAGGCCCAGAGAGTAGCAAGGGGAAAAGCTTTTTGGTTTCTTTGTCTGTCTGGGTTTTTTGACTAGATCAGTGAGGACATCCAAGAGAGACCCCAAGACTCCAGACACTCCGGCCTCATCTGTGTCTCCAGAGTCAGGTTTGTACAGGGGGTGGCTCTCACCCTTAGATAACCCTGAAGCTCATCATCCCAAAAAGATGATGGCAGGAGCCCTCCTGGGCACTAGGCTGAGTCTCTGGAAAAATACTGGGCGGCCAATGCCCTCCCTGTCCTGAGGCCACCTGGGCTGGCGGCAGGCATGTTGGGGGAGGGGGCTGGAGTCCACCTGGTCTGGTCTCCGGGCCACAGGAAGTGATGCCTCCTGGGCTCATTTCAGCAGCTGTTGCTTTGCTGGCATGGTTCAGATAAACAGGCCCGTGTCCTGGAGGCGACCTCCCTGACTCAGAGAGTCTGGGAACTGAGGTATCCACTCCCTGGGGGGGAGGGAGGAGGCAAGGACAGGACTTGAGCTGCTGACTCACTCTTTTCTCCCCGTCTCTCTGTTCCCATTCTTGAAGAGCCGGGAAAGGACCAGGAAATGAAGGAGCCATGAGAAGGATGAGTTCCAGGACAGACACAGGGCATGTCCTCATTCCTCCCACCCACGCTGCTCCTTGTCTCTCCGAGATGATGACAGATCTGGGGCAACGTTCTTGAATTCACAAGACAGCAAGCCTTCTGAGGCCTCTCGGGGGGAGGGGGAGAGAGCAGGTACCAGAGCACACGCAGGCAATGATGTTGGAACCTCAGATCTACCCCTTCTGCCTCTGAACCTCTCGTTCTCTCCGAGTCTCTCTGATACTAGTACCTATTTTTAGCAATATCCAAGGATAAGAGAAAATGTATGTCAGGTAGCCAACAGTGCAAGCTCATACTAGGTTTCCCATAGTCACTGATGGCAGAACAGTGCATTCATTCTCAGATGTTCCTTCGCCTTCAACCCCTCACAGTCCCTCAGCCCTTCCTCTGAGTGGCAGGTGGGTCGAAACCATAGTTCTACCATTTCCTATCTGGGGAACCTTGGATCAGTTCCTTCATCGCACTGCACTTCAGTTTTCTCACATAGGAAAGGGGAATAATAAGGGCATTAAGTGTATGGGGTTATTGGGAGGATTAAGTGAGACTATGCAAAACAACCACTTAGCACATCAGCTAGCCTATGGGAAATGTCTTATCCCTTTATAAATGCCGGTCCCTTCTGCTCTCCCTTTTTCTAAACAAGACTTGAGGACTTGTAGGTGATGACCATTGTGGCTCATGCTTTTGTCAACCTACACTCATCTATGGGCTGCTCATTCTGGCTGCTGGATAAATCGACTCTCCCCAAAGGGTGTTACTGCTGAGCCCAAGGAGACCTGTCCATCTGAAGATCCACTTGACAAAGATGACCTGTGTGCCCATCAATAATGACAATCACCTTCGTTTCTTGAGGCATCAAGCTGAGTTCCAGTGAGACCAAGGTTCCACCTTGCTCTAGAGCTCCTCTGTCAGGGAAGAAGACAAAACAACAACAACAACAAAACACACACAATAACAACAATAAAAAAATAGGCAATAGTAATACAGTGTGAGCGAGACATGTGACAATAGAGGTGACACAGGGTGCTGGGGGCTCAGAGGAGAGAGAGGAGCCCCAGTCCGATCCTACCAGGAGAGGATCAAAATAAAATGGCAGCCCTGACTAAACGCCAGTGCTGCCCCCAGCGCTTTACACATTGTCCCTTTCACTATCGAACTGGACTCAGCACCAACAGTCAGAGTAAAGGCTGGGAGCAAAATGAGGCAAAGGCCCAGGCACACGTGCAGGAAAGAATTCAAGTCCTAGCTGGTTTGGATCAGTGGATAGAGTGTCAGCCTGTGGACTGAAAGGCCCCAGGTTCAATTTCAGTCAAGGGCACATGCCCGGTTTGCAGGCTCAATGGCAGACCTAGGAGAAGAGAATGAGGCCATTTCTTCTTGCGTGCAGGAGGCAGCCAATCAATGAGTCTCATCATTGATGTTTCTACCTCTCTCTCCCTCTCCCTCTCCCTTCCTCTCTGAAATCAATAAAAATATCTTTAAAATATAATAATTCAAGGCCAGGCACAAATCTAACTCAGAAGGTGGCATAAGCCCATTTCCCTAGAATCAGAGCTTGAGAGAATGATTACCTGCACCTGATTTATCAAGAGAAAGCAGATAAGGGAGGGAGGAAAGCAAATTGGGGAAGGAGAAAGAGCAGAACAAAGTTGTGGGCTCAGGTAAAGTCTAGTCTTTGCAGGATCCTCAGAGTCAGGGGATGAAGATACTTTGCCCAGTAAGACACTCCATCAGTCAGCTCAGCTGAGAAGCCGAGCAGCTGTGAGCTGTCAACAGCCATGGTCACAGCACCTGGCTGGGCACACTGGCCTGGTAAAGGAGACCTGGGCGGAAATCAACATTGCCAGGCAGTGGACCAGCGTGGGGTCCACTTTCCCCGAGATCACTCTGGTCCTCTGTGACCTCTTAAGGATACACCTTGTGGACCACGGGCTCATCGAAGAACCTGTGCTCGGTGTGGGGCACCGAGTCTTTCCACAAATGCTGCTGCCAATCCCATCTCCCTCCTCCAGGGTGCGCCTGTGTGTGCCTACAAAACAGGACTTGGAGCGGTAGGGACAAGCTGGTTTGCCCCAAACAATTCGGTAGGAACACCCTGGGTGTCTGGGGGCCATAGTTTATACATCATCGCCCACAAATTATCAGCCGCAAACTCAAGTGTACAGGCGGAGGAGGCCAGTGGTTCTCACCCACCCAGGCAGCCTGGCCTCTTCAGGCAACTGTGAGTCATCTGTGTTTGTTCAGGTCCATGCTCCTCTGCTTACCTCACTCGGTCCGTCTCTGTTGTTCGCATCTAAGAATCCTGCTGGATCCGGGGAGGAAAGCTGCTCCCGGTTTTCACATTTTAAGTAGTGGTGTGGCAAAAGCGTTATAATTTTGTGCATTTGCTGGATTAGTTCCCTGAGACTAATTCCTAGAAGTAGAACTGCCGGATCAAAAGGTCTGCAAAAGTGTACGGCTTAAGGTTTCTATTGCCAAATTGTCCAGGGGCCTCGTGTTGCTCAGAGAAAGAAATTGGACCAAATGTGCTGGGCCTTAAGCTGGGAGCTATACACACAGCAGCTCTAAGAGTCCTTGCACCTCTCAAGGTGGGTGGTACCCCAACCATCTCCCAGGTGAGAAATCCAAGGGCAGAGATGGTGCAACGTGTCCCAAGTCTCAAAGCTGCTAGAGATTTGAACCCAGATATGGGGGCTATCCTATTTGTCCCTCTACACCCAATCCCCACTCTCTTCCCTGAGGCGGCTCAGTCTGTGGCCCCCATTATGGCCCTCTGCCTTCAGCTCCCCTTGGTTTCACCCACAGAGGCACAGCTGGAGGGGAGAAAATGGAGAAGGGCAAGATCACAGTTCTTCTTTTCAGCTTCATCCTTCCAGGCCATGCTGGTTGGCTGAGTCATGCCCACCCACCCCCCCCCACCCCCCCCAAGATCAAATTTACTCTCCTCCTAGATCAAATGTACTCTCTCTGGTTTGGACACTTCTCCCTCCACTAGCCTCTTTCAGGTCTAGGGACCAGAACCGCTCTCTGCAGTTGATCACATGGGTTGCTGTAAGATCCCTCTTTGTAAATAGTCCCCATGTTAGGGTCTCCATCTCTTTCCTGTTGGGATACTGACAATAGACCTGGTCTGACCGAAGCCAGAGTGCAGGTTTCTCCATCGTGTCATGTTACACACACCCCTGTATCACACAGCATCCCCACTAACTCTGGCTCTCGTGCACATGCATGCATTTCATGATGGGCACTTTGGATTCCACCAACTAGCTCTGTGGAGGTTGCAATGTACTCAAAAGAGCACCGGAATGAGGTCAAGATGCCTGAGTTGCTGTGTGACCTTGGGCAAGTCTCTCAACCCCTCTGACTCTCTCAACGTCAGTTTCCTCCTCTGAAAAATGAGGAGGTGGACTAGAAGGTTTCAAAGGTCAGATATCCCAGGAGAAAGAGGACAGACAAGTGTGCACAGCACATGTGAAATTTACATGTGCCCTTTACACACATCTGCAAACTAGTGTGTGCAGCTCTGTGAGTAGAGAAAAGGGAACTCCTTTGCCAGCCAGAGGGCTGGGACCTTTTATTCCTGTGAATTTAGAACCTTTGCTGTTTGTACTTGGCCAGCGTGGGGTGGCAAAACAGTCTATTCTCTGTGGAAATTCTGACTTATTTTTCCAGCTGGTCTGCCAGTTGCCAAGAAATGTCATCTGAATATCATTATTTAATCGAAGATTAGCCCACGCCTGTGACATGGGCTGTAACTATTATCTTCTTTGATTCTTTACATAAGCACACATTTTCTTCACAGATTAGACCTTGCATTTAGTAGAGATAAAGGCTGCCTCCCCTGACCAAAGGGCCCAGAGTGCAGTGAAGTGACCCCCTGGGATTGTGGCCGTCCGTATCTGTGTGCATGGGTGCGTGTACATGAGTGAGGCTGGGTGTGAGTAGGAGGATATATGGTAAGTGTGAGGGCGAGTGAGGAAATTACTTTTGAAGCCATTTCTAGCAGGGATCCAGTGAGAGGATCTTCCCTGATCACTGGTCACACCAGCATGGCCTCCCACCCTAGCGCTGACTCCCAGTGTTTGTTTTCAGATTAGAGCAAGTGTGAAAGCAAACCCAGCCAAGCCTGCAGGGAGGGATGGGATGGACCCGAGGCTATTGGCAACCCCATCGCATTGCAGATCTCTTGGGTAAAGCAAGGGAGAAGAGGGCAGGGAGGGCATGAGCTCGAGCATAAATGCTGGCATGGGTGTTGGAAAACTCTAGACTGCATGGCCTTAGGAGGCCCCCACGCAGCCCTGGAATGTCTCCAACCTCCTGAAGCTCCATGGGACATGCAGGCCAGCCTCCCATGTGCTGCTTCAGGGCTTCCTAGGACAATGCTCTCGCTGGCCTTGGGTAGCCAGCTGCGGTGATAACATTTTATTTTGGTTCTCTTCTCAGGTTGCGCCCAAAAAAGCAGGGCCTGACCTGCCCTCAGAGGGGAGATCATCACAGGGTCAGGACTTGCTCCCTTGTTCATGAAGTCCCTTTAGATTCTTCCTTTTTTTCCCAGCCTCTTGGCCTCTGTCTGGTCCAAGCTATGATCAAGTATCTCACACTGCCACTCCCAAATTATTGACTAAATGATCTTCTGTTTCCACATGGGCCTCTTTTCTTCTCAGGGACATGACCTTGGGCTCTGGGGAAGCTTGACTCCTTTCCACTACATTGTGGTGGAGGCAAGAGAGGTCACTGGCTTCACTTTTAATAGTTAGGGTGACAGAAAAACTGGACCTAACAACTAGAAGTTCTCAGATAGAGCTTACATATGCCCCTCTCCACTTCCATTGTCGAAAGCTTTCCTCTTTCCGAAGCCATTCCATGGGCATGCGAACTCAAGGACAAAACCAACCGTAACCTACAGGACAATCATGCCCATGCCTTCAGCACTTTGCCTGGTGCCTGGCATGTGATAGGAGCATAAACACAGTTAAAAAAAAAAGAATGCAAATGGGTGGGGTGGGGTGGGGTGGATGAAGATGGTAACCAGAGTAAATCCTCAAGAAAATCTTTGGAAAAGGTGGAGAGGGGAGGAGCCCTTCACCTGCATTTGTTACACGATATAAATGTCTGTCGCACAGATAGATGGTAAATGTTTCCCACCCCGTTGAGTGAGCCAGCTTTCCAATCAAACCGCAAACATCCTTTCGGGCTCCTCTGGGTGGATAAATGAGAACTGGAAGAGGAGGAGAGAAAAATGGGGAAGGACTGACCGAGGTGAGGGTCAGACCGAAATCCTCATTTGAGTTTTATGTATATTGCAGTCCTTTGCCCAGACTGCTCAGCACATCCCTCACCCTGCGCTCCCCTAGGCAATGATGTGGGAAGGTGACTAGATGGAGAAGATAACCAGAAGCCCAAACAGGTTTTTGGGGGGTCCAGTTGCTAGGTGTAGAGTGACTCATAAGAGCTCCAGACAAGGATGACAATGGAAAAGGAGTCTAGCAGATCACAGGAGGGGCTGGGGGACGGAGGGGGGACCCTGGAGGTTGGGAGAGAATGGGAAACATGTTTTGTAAGATTTCCAAGATTTTTGGGGGCTGCTGTTAAGGACTTTTTCATAAGACCTGTTATCCTGCCGGGGTTTACATCACTATTTGATCTAAGCCCCAACAGGACGACTCCATCTGCTACTAAGCTGTGTTGTAAATGTCTTTAATTTTTATATTTCATCTGAAGGGAGCTGTTAAAGTGAGTTTACAGGGTGATGGCTCTTTGAATAAAGGCCATCAATACTGGAGCAGAGCTCTGCATGACACTTAATTTTTGCTCTAATAAGCCCTCCTAAAACATTACAAGATTTAGGAGGGTTCCCTCCCCCCCTTTTTTTTCTTTTTCCCTTTAACTTCCCTTCGCTCTCTGCATTATTTCTCTCGCGATCCCTTGCGCTCCTTTCTTGCTTTTCTTAAAGGACATATTTGAAGAGAACGTTTCTGCCCAGATGACACCACTTCTCTTTTCACCGCCAGCCAGATGTGCTCTTGACTCCTGAATAGGAGAAATGTTTCTTTGAAGTTTTTCAAAGCCTTTGCTTTTATTTAGAATTTCTCCCCTTTTTCTCTCTCTCCCTCGTGTTCCACTGGTTGGGAAGCCCCAGGACGAGTTTCCACATGGGCCTCTTTTCTTCTCCTGGGGCATAAAAGGAGTGGGATCTGAGCACCCGCTTCCCAGCCAGCCTGCTCTTTTCTTCCCCAGCGATTCCAAGTATTTTCTGGTGGAGCCGCTGTCCCCGGGAGCAAAAGGAAGGTGGCTTGGATTTGCCCTGGAAACACATTTATTAGATGAGCAGCATGGTTCTGTGCGGAGTGCGGGGGTGGAAAGCACCCGCATCCTGTCCCCAACCACTTCCCTACCCTCCTTAGGAGTGGGCAAAACGGGCCTTCTCTCTCCTGGCCATGGTGCAGTCATGGTGCTCAGGAAATATGTGTTGCCTTTATGAATGTGTCTGATTTTGCATTGCCCTGAACTGTGGTTCAAACAAAGACCAGTAATGGGAATTCAGGGGCCACATCAGAGAAAAAGAGAGAGGCATCCATGACGTAGACCAGAAGCCCCTCGGAGGCAGAGGGAGAGCCTCGGGCATCCTCATCGCCCCCAGCACCACAGCCCGGCATGCTGCTCAGTGAGTTCGGGCTGGTTAGTGGTTTTCAATGAGGACTGGAGGGGAGCTGATGCTTCCGGGTGGCAGTGACAGAGAGCTGGAAGATTGGCTCGGAGAACAAGCCAGCTTGCAGCATGAGATGTTCGTGCGAAGGATTGGGAGTATGAAGTCCTAGTTCAAGATCAGGCCATGCACTGGCCAGCTGTGTCTCTCCCCAGTTGAACGTAAGCCTCAGAAAGGTGGCATCCCCAAGGGTCTGGAACGATCCCTGGACTTGGTGGGCACAGAGTAAACGTGTGTGGCCTTTATGAACGTGTCTGATTGACAGTGGCCATGACTCTTTTGGAGAGAAATGCAATCCAGCCTCAGGAAGAAGGCTTTCTGTCTTAGAGCGCTTTCAGAGAAAACGGTTATTAGGGGTTCTCAGGAGCCTTCTCGCTCCATGAAAATATTTGTATTTCGAAAAACCTCTGAGGTTGTGGAGGAAGATAAAGAGATTTGCTTTTGGGAGCTTATTGTTTTATACAAAAATGTATTCATCAAAACCTAGGTGTGTGTGTGTGTGTGTACATACACATGCATGTGTGTGCGTGTGCGCCCAGGCACGTGAACTGGGTTTATTTGTCTCAGGTGAGTTGTGTTCGCTACTGTGGATAATCATAGTCAGGGACTCCTTTGACTAATTCCCAAGACTCCTAAAACCCTAAGGCAGAATCAATCAGATCCAAAGCACATCACCAACCCTGTGCCTGAAATCATAGCACTAGTGGTTAGGTGGGTCTAAGAACCCTGTATTTACAGCATTCTGGTCTAATTCACAGAAACTAGCCCAGTGCCTACACACAGTAGCTCAATAAATTGCTGGAAGAATGCACACAAAAAATGAATCAACATATCAGAGACCTAGTAGGAAAGATGCTTATTATTCTATTGTGTGTACTAGCCCACTGAGTATTTAACAGTGTGATTCTGAGAATATTCTGATTTCATAGCTCTAGAGTGGGTCTCTGGAATCCACATTTTAATAAGAACACAAGGGGATTCTGCTGCAAGAGATCTGCAAACCACATTTTGAGAAACACTGAGGTATATGAATGTGTGCGCATGTGTTTGTGAGTGCTCTTCGTATACGAGTGAAATGCATTGGTAGTTCGGGTCATTGGTGTGCAAGCCTTTCTGGTGATGGCAAGTACATTTTATCTCACTTGTCAACACCAATACTTTCATGGGGCTGTCCAGAGGGCTGTTTTAAGTAGGTCTCTGAGGCCACATCTGGACCGCACAGGAAAAAATCCTGTGATTGATGGATGATGTCTGCCGTAGGACCAAGAAGGGAACGTGGCAGCCTGCAGGCCAGGTGTCTGCCATCACTGCCAGCGCCTACTTCTGGAGACACAGAACAAGGACTTGGAGATGGAGATCAAAGGATCACGTGAGTCTTCATTCACCCTGCAGCCAGAACTGACGTCACCCGTTGACTTCCTCAGGTGACTTTGTGGCAAAAGAAAATAAAATCAAGATGTCTAGGAAAAGGCGTAACTAAACAAGAAATGACGAGCTGTCCTAAGGAGTTGTTGTTTGCATCCATACTCTCACTGGTGCCTTGATTTCCCTTTCTGGATGTACCCTCCTCTGTGCCTTTTTAGTCCCATTTGATGTGGGTGGCAATGACCACACTCCCTACTCCAGGGTGGGTCCTGATTGGCTCAAGCCAAGCAGCATATTTTGTTCCCCCAAGAACGGGAATCAGAGAAAGACTGCCAGGACTTGTGGGGGCTAGAGGAAGACCCTCTCTCTCCTTCTTGAAGAGAGGTGTGAGATGTGAAATTGGCAACGGTGAGAGTAAGTGTGTGACCCCAAGACAAGAAAGCACAGCTCTAAGGAAGCCACTGCACGCAGGCTGAAGATGGAGCCAATGCCAGCAAGGGCAAACCAGCGAGCAGGAGTGGGGCCAGGCCGTGGGAGACATCATCTGGGCCACTGGAGGAAGTCCGACCTAGCATCAACCTTACCACTAGGCTGTTCGGTTCCACGTTTCTTCATTCGTTTTTTAGCCACTTGCCATCGAGTGAGTCCTAACTATCAGTTCTTTGAAGGGAAACGAGATTCAGGGGATTTGGCCCCAGAATATGGCAGAAACACCAGTGGTCCAGACTGGAGGCCCAGCCTGGAGTCCAGATGTGCCCCAACTGTGGGCACATGACATGGCTTTGTTCCTTTGGCGTTTCTGCTGCTATTACTCTTGAGCAAGCCTTTCATTTCAGGACACAAAGGAAGCGGAAAGGAGACAATCCAACAAGGCGATGTGCTCTGGGCCACCAGCCTTGAGCTCTGCTGTCAGCACCTGGACCTCGCGGGGCACTGGGCACTGACGCCCAGCTTTAATTAGTTACACTGGTAAAGGCCTTTGAAGGTGAAAATCGCTGAACATCAGTATTTTGATTCTTTTGAACTTAGGAGCATGTTATTACATATATAAAATAAAAAATCAATAGCCACTGAGTTATCCAGAGTAAAAGTTGGCTCACACATCAGCATATAGATATACAACAATTACTTTCATGTGACTACATTTAAATTCATGTATTTTAACAGACCCCATTGTAGGGCTTTTAGAACTAGAATATTTTATTAGTCACCCATTTTTCTACAGTCCCAGCTAAAAAAAAATAATGTATTTCTATTTAACCCTTTACTCGTCAGTTTGGGGTTTATTTAAAAAAACAACAAAACACATCTACAGAAAACGGCAAATGAAAAACCACTCTGGAACATAAAGACCCAGGGCTCTGTTGTGGGTTGTTTTTCCTTCTCTTCCTTCCCTCCCAGTGGTTACCATTCCTCTTCTAAATTAAAGGTGAAATTGATGAGAATTAGACTGTGCGAGTTCGAAAAGCAATCCCTTATATAATGACATTCAAATAGATCATTTGGTATCATGTAAATGCAACTGGGGGTCATTTTTCACTACCTCTGCTCAGCGGGGTCAAATGCAATGTGTGCGTGTGCGCATGTGTGTGTGTGAGTGTGTGTGTGCGCATGTGTGTGTGTGTGTGCGCATGAGGACAGCCTCTGCTGTTTGTGTGCGTGTGTGTGTGTGTGTGTGTGTGTGTGTGTGTTCGCCCGTGCACAGGCAGTCGGGGTGAGGGGTAGGGAGGGACATTGCACATCTTCTTAAAATGATATTGTTAATTGCTCTAGTTTGAAAAAAAGAAAATGTCAAGGCTAAGAAGAAAAAAGAAAAAAAAAACAAACCAGAATCCCAAACACAAAGCCATTACTATCTTTCCTCTCAGAATTTGGTCTTTAGGTCTACAAGCTGCCCTCTCTCTTTTCCTCTCTCCACCAAAATCATGCGTCTCTTTTCCTACCTTATGAAATATTATCGACCAGTTTGAAATGAAAATGGGTTGTAAATTAATGCATGCAACATTGTCTCCCATCGGACAGTTGGGGCTGGAAGCCACAGCTTTTATAATGTTAAATATTTATGGTTATCATTTCAACCAAAATCTGAACTTGCACAAGAAAGAATACGATGCAGATCACATTGAAAATGTTCGCTTCGCTTATTGGGTCATGGATTAACTTCAGAAAAATAGGGCCCGTGCAGAGGTGCACCTTGGATGTGAGCTTGAAGAGATTCCGGAAGAGAAATTCCCCCTGCAGCAAGTGACAGGAAAGAGGTGCCAGTCTCCCCGAGGAATTTGTTCCCTGTTTCTGAGTTGAGAAATGAGTGGCTCATTTAGATTATCTGCTTTTCCACCCTTACATTTGGCTGGATTCTTCACTCTCAACCTTACACCCTTCTCGCTCCCCACCCCCCCACCCCCGCCCCCAACCACCCCGTCATGGAAATGAAAGTCATGCATCAGGTTATTTTTCTAAAAGTCATTGGTAGGGATCATTCATTTCAGGAAATAATTGTTTTATCTTTGTTATCATTATTGTTGGAATTGTAAATGCCTAAGGCTAAATACCTGAGATTTGTTGTTAACTACAAATCTCTCAGCAATTACAGGTTTGTGAAAGCTTGAAAACATTTTTAACATGGAATTACATTGTATAGGATGAAATGGAATTCTCTTTTGGACTTCATTACCAGGAGGAAGTGAATTTAACTCCTAAGTCTTGGGAAGGAACACAAAATTACCTCATATTCTGTTTCCAGGGCCAAAAATGTTAGAAAGAAAGATCAATAAAGTCACAGGGTAGTTTGTAACCAAAAGGTGGGCAGGCGAGTTTAGAAACCCCTGCGAGGGGACAACATACCAAGGATGCTCCTGAGCCCTGACCGGTTTGGCTCAGTGGATAGAGAATCAGCCTGCAGACTGAAAGGTCCCAGGTTCAATTCCGGTCAAGGGCATGTACCTTGGTTGCGAGCACATCTCCAGTGGGAAGTGTGCAGAAGGCAGCTGATTGATGTTCCTCTCTCATCAATGTTTCTCACTCTCTATCCCTCTCCTTTCCTCTCTGTAAAAAAAAAAAAAAAAAAAAAAAAAAAAAGATGCTCCTGAGACAGCTGGCTCCCAGAAGGCATGGCACCGAAATACTCACCACAACACTCCACCCAGATCATTTCTGCCCGAGAAGGCTTCAGAACCTCTGAGCCCAAGGTCAAACATAATTATCTGACCTTAATCTTAAAAGAAAAAAAAAGGATTTATGGTAGTTTACAATGATTCAGGTGGTATTCCAAGATTATATAACGCTTATGTAGATTTTAAAATATGAGGCAAAGGGAAATAATGTCTAGGAAGTAGGTCAAGAAGTAGGATTGTGCACTAAATACCTGCCATCTAGGATTCAAGGTGGGACTACAGGTGGGTCAGACATTTGACTCTGAGCTTCCTAGCAGCCACCACGAAGAGGAAAATATGAAAGGTCATGGGATTTAATGTCTGTAAAGTAAAAATAAACCAGTTGTTCAGGAAAGCAGCATAGCCATTCTTAGTACTGAGACCAATCAAATAGCCCTCCTGAGGATGCTTGTAAAATAATAATCTTCATATTTTGTAGCACCCTTGATTACAGAAATAAGCCTCATAGTCTGCCTCTTAGGAGAAGAGGAGGCCAAGTCTTTGTTCAAAAGCACACAAGTAACTGGGCTTCTGAAGAAGTTTTCAAGGTCTGTCTGTAAGTTAGAGAAGGTGAATTAGGCCTAGTCCTTCTGAGCATATAGTTCATACACACTTATTCTTCCCGTAAGTACAAATGCAGCTGGACACACGTTGACCAAGTTCTCCAATAACAAATTTTCAAAGGTAAGGAATTTCTGTGCAGTGGAACCTCGGTTTTCAAACTTTGTTCATTCCAGAAGGCTGTTGGAGAAGCAATTTGTTCAAAAACCAAATCATTTTTTTCCCATTAGAAATAATGTAAATTAATCTGTTTCAGCCCCACAAATGACTCTGTTTTAACCTTTCTTATATAAAGTTCATGTTTAATCTATAAATAAAAACTTATTTTCTTAAATATATTGAACCAACCCCAACTGGCCTTCAATGAATCATTTTCAGCACTCATACCATAGGTGTCTTTCAGGTCAGCATGTAGCATCTTTGCCTTTTCACATATCACTGCCTTTGAAATGCTGTCACTAACTGCTTATCATTTAGCCAAATCAACAACAGCTTTTCTGCCTCTTCAATTGCCTGTGATCATTGTTTCTTTCACACCCTTAGCAACATGGCACTCTTGATGACCTCTTTATGTTTTAAAATAGGAGTAACCATCCATTTCACAGCAACAAAAGCACTCTCTCCTTTGTTTGTTTGCCTGAGAGACACTTTCTGTCATGCTGAGGTATCAGAATGAAGAGGTTGTCGAGCAGAAAACCAAAGTTTTGTTCCACAACCAAGACCATTTTTTCTGTAAACAACTTGGTCAAAAACCGAATTGTTCTAGATGAGAGATGTTGGAGAACCGAGGTTTGACTGCAGTGTAGACTCACACTGCTTTTCAGGGTGTGTCCTCTATAGACTGTGTGTTAGCTCTCACCAAGATAGTAGCTATGGTTCATGGAGGCCTCAATACCCATTATTGATTAATGGGTTAAATCCCCCTGACACTTATGATGATAAATTTATCTGCCAAACCTGGAAGGACTTTTCTTTTTCCTATCATGCAAGGAAAGGGCTTGTCCAAGAATAAATATGGTAATTAAAGTGAACCCATTTCTTCTCCTGAGCTAGCAGTCCAACCCCTTTAGGAAGTCCTGTCTTCTCCTCCCTTAAATCCTGCAGTTGTGGTTGGGTCTAAAATCGGAGGACTCGAGCCCCTTGGCCAGAAGCTGATTTGCCTAGGAGGCCATATGACCCAAACTGGGCCAATAAAAGTTCTTCCCGGGAATGTTTCAAACTGGAACTTGAGAAAAAGTGTCAGGCCCTGTGTGGTGGTGAAATTGTTTGATGGGGGCCTGGGGAGCTGTCAGCAGCCACGTTCTCAGCCTTGTGAAGGCAGCTGGTCTGCACAGGAAGCAGTGACTCCGACATGGAGAGACAAAGACAAGGAACAGGGTAGCAGTCCTGGCTGCACCCTGTCCCTCAGTGTCCAGGCATCTCAGATCTTCATGGCTCCCTCATCGCCAGTTAGCGTTGGGGTTCCACCACTTGCAACCGGAAGTCCTGACTAGTGTGTGCTTCTACCTTTCTTTAAAAATCTTTCTTCAAGTTTGTGTAAAGTCAAGAAAGCCGACGGTCCTAAAGCTCCCCTGGGAGTGTTTCACGTACGTTCCCCAGAGAAGGCCTGCTCGGTTAGGAGACAGTCTGTGTTCACGTAGCTTGTTCTCAAGGATTAAACAGACAATAAAATGGAGAAGCGGGGTGAATTCCAGGCTGTTAGCAGGAGCTTGGGCCTCACCTTTTCCCATTTCCAGCCCCAGACTGACATCTAACACAGCTTTACTGTGTCACACACAGAATCACGGGGCTCTCTGACCTTGAAGTATTTCTAGCAAGTGTTTAATCAAAGCTGTTTGGCAGCTTACGTGATTTAGAGCCAGCTAAATCTGAACCCACAGTCAAACTAGTGTTTTCATAGTCGTTATAAATTGGGACAGCCTCCCCTTAAGAACCGTATCTCTCCAACTTTCAGTTACAAAGTAAGAACGAACGTCCAGATTGTTGTGTTAGGTAGTGTGGGTTGATTTGAACGTGGAAATCCATGCATTAAGAACCTGACCTGCACTCTAAGCAAACACATTTTTTAAGCATTCAAATGGAAGGTAGTAACCGAGCCCTGGATCTTTTTCATAATATACCGTATTTAATTGATTCCAGCATTTGAACACCCTTGATCAGAGAATGCAATTGACACAATGGGTTACTATAATTGATAGCATGATGTTTTCTTCCTGAATGATACATAAAATGGTACGTTATCTTACAATCAATGGTATTTTTTATTTGATAAATTATGATATTGAATCAGAAGGGCCCATTTTTTTTGTCATGGTATTTTCAAATAAATGACTTCCCATTCTCCTCTGTGATGCAGGATAGTGTCGAAGATCCAGACGTGGCCTCAAGCCCCAGGCTGGCTATTGCTGGCAGCGCCAGCTTGGATGGGGCTCTGGAATGCTACACAGGGTTCCGCACATTGGATCAGACTCAGCGGTTCCAGATGAAAAGCATAAGCAACCAGAACTCTCTAGCTATCCCCAAATTTATGTGGTTTCACTATTTCCAGGCATTTCTAATAAAATTGGAGTAGGAGTGGGGAGAAGCAGTAATTGACAACATGAAGGAAGCAGTCTTTGTACCCCAGAATGACCAGATATTCACTAAGAATTTGGGGCCTCTCTGTCTTCTTTCAGAGTCTGTTGTTGAATCCTGGCTGTTGAATCAATGCTGATTCTATGTGTCCTTCAGACAGAACAGTCCAGACAGCCACTGCCAATCACATCAGCCCCTGAGAAGAAACCCTTCTGCTAACCTACCCGTCAGCATCAAGTCCAATCCCCTTAGCCCTTCATGATCAGGACATGACCTCCCTTTCCTGTCTTACCTCCTACACTTCCCAATTCCATTTGCCACAGTCAAGTGGATCTGCCCACTGACGCTGGGTATATGCTGAGTTTTCAGTCCCCTGTCCCTAAGAAACTTCTTACTTATTTTTTTTTCATGTTCACAGGCTCACCTGAAACAACTTCTCTCCATCGAAGCAAGCTCTTTGAGCTCTAAACTCCCATAGCATTCTATCTTCTATTACTTCTATTACTGTTATACCAGGTATGAATTTATTCCATAATACTAGGGAGCAAATAACATTACGTTTAATTCTCACCCGACCCAAATAAGACGATGCTAACAACCACGAAGGGAGGTGCCTCTGGACAGGTGGGCCCTGTAAGAGCCGGCAACAGCACGTGGTTGAGGCAAGGAGCCAGCATGAGACACGTCAAGTCCTGGCTCTGCAACTTAGCACCCACAAGGCCTTGGACAAGGGGCTTCACTTCTTTCCACCTCAATATTATCATCTACAAAAAAGGGGATGATAATAGAACCTATCTCAGGAGGGATTTGAGTAAAATAATATGAAGAGCCAACATAGCACAGTGCCTGGCGCCTAGTAAAGACCAACAGATGTCATTCCTGATTGTTATTGGGCTTCCTTCTGCACTGTGTTAGGCCCTACAAGAATTTTAGGAATAAGGAAATAAGAGATGGGCCTGGCCTTCACCTTTGGTGGCCATCACCATCATCATGGTTCCTCCTCCTATCAGTGCCACGGGTGAGCAGCAGTCCTCTGCCACCAGCTGGGCTCGGCTGCAGTGGGCAGGCCTCAGAGGTGCCCTTTACAGGGCTCAGTGCAGACACAGCCTCTCCCCACAACAGGCTCCCAAAGCATGGCCCTTAATCCATCCAGCACACCTGTCCCAGGAAGAACAGTAGGGAAGTGGGTAAGTTTCCAGCCCTCAGGCCGTCAGCCCTAGTTATGCCATTCACCTCCCACGCCTTTAGCCCAAGCTCCAGCCATGACCCCTCTAAGGTACAAGTCCCTCTCTGGTCCCTGATGACCCTATGTGGGGATCATAGCATAGTTAAAAGTTTGGGAAGTAGTTGGGAGAAATTATATTTTCATTCTTTTGTGCCTCCTCCAACAGCAAAAATGAATCTCTGGTTCAATTGTCCTGGCACATTTGTGTCCCGTTTGGGGTTTGGGGTTAACGCTTCTCTCCGCTACTCTCGACGGGCTTCTTGTGGATCATATCTACCTTGGATTTGAGCTCGCTTTTCCTCTGTTTTGTTCACTCACGGTCCGTATTCTATGAGTATTTGCAGCACAGATTTTCCAGGGGGATGGGGATGGGGGTGGGCACTTTCTCCTTTCCCTGCAGCCACCCCTCACCCCAAGCCCCTGGGGTAAAATGCTGCCATGCATGCTGCCAGTGGGCGAGGCCAGGCTAGCTTCCTGTCTCTCAAACCAGCCTGAAATCCGAGGAGCATCGCCTGCCACCAGTCCCCCACCCCTTCCTCACCTCGACTTAATGAGCAAATAAGGAAAGAAAATTAAAGCAAAAAAAAAATTAAACAGCTTTAGCTAAGATCAATAGAATTCTATAAAGCTCTGGGCTGTGGTATTGAGTGAGCCTGGAGTAATCCCCTGCATATTGCATGTTAAGTTAACTTGTAAGAGAAATATGCTTCTCACTCAGCCTCACACCTTCCCCTCCACTGCGGAGAAGGAAGCAGGGAACACAAATTAAAACAATGTTGATTTAGTTTTTAAAGGGAGTGCCCAGGAGCGTTTTTCTGCACGACCAACTGAAGACGCCAGCCCGCTGCACCAGGCCTCTCTCTGCACAACACAAAGGGAGTGTTTGATCCCCAGCGCTCAGCCCCACTGGTGGATTTTTATCTTGTTTTTTTTTTCGCTTTTGTTTCTTGTATGCTTTCCTTTGGATTTCAATTTTTTAAATGCCAACTCGAAAATTCCATTTTCAGCAGAAGGTCTCCACTCCAGCAGGATTCCCTGGAATCCTGAGTCCTCACACAAGACAGCACGTGATCCAGACCCTTGGGGCACGGGAAGCAGGTGGGGAGGGTGACCGAGTGCACAGGGACAGTGTGGGTCACTGTGCCTTTCGTCGGCTTGTGTCCCCCTAGGTCCCAGGTGATGCAGAGCTCAGGAAAGCAGGTCCTTAGTTCTGCTCCTGGCAATTCCCCCACCTCCTCCAGTCCTGCAGACCCCACACTTCAGTTCCACCCAGGGCAGGCATCCGGAGCCAAGCCCACGTGATCAATCCTTGCCAAACAGAGGCGCCCAAGGTCATGGTGAGAGGCAACCAGGGCTTTAAGCTGGGGCGGAGGATTCCGGTAGACCTGTGTCTACCCCCAACTGCACTACTAATTAGCTGCACACCTTTAACCAAGTTCTTCAACCTCTCTGAACCCCAGCCTCCCATCTTTAAATCAGAAATCATAGTGCCTCCCTTGCAGACTGGCACTGAAGGTTAAGATGCCTGGCACGAAGTAAATGCTCAACAAACATCGCTTCCTTCTAAGGGAAGAGGCCTGGCCCCTGGAAAGGGTCAATGGCAGTGGGACAGCAGACTGAATTCTGAATTCATTTTTGAATCCCCAACACCTAACACATTCAACAAACATAACGGATTTTATTTTTTGTTATAAAATTAATTCACATGAACTGTAGAGTATTTAGAAAACATAGATAATCAAGAGAAGGAAATAAATACCAAGCATAATCTTGCCAACCAGAAATAGGGACCATTATCCTTTCGGTGTATAGCTTTCTGGATATTTGTCAACTTGTCTACAGAGATATAAATATTTGTTAAAGCAAAATGGGATCATCCTGAAACAGTTTTTATGTAAACTGTCTTGTTTATTTAACAATGGATCTGAACATCTTTCCACATCATTCAGTGTCCTTCTCCTATGTGTGTTGGTAAGAGCTGCATAATATTCCATTGATTCACTATATCGTAATTTATTTAACCGCGCTCCTTCTTGGATATTCAAGCTACTTGCGATGTGTCCCTTTTATTGACGACACCATGATGAACATCTTAAACATCTATCTTTGTGACCGGATTTGGATGCTATCTCAAAATGCATCCCTGCAAGTGAAATTGCTGGGTCAAACACCCTGGAAAAGTCTAAGGTTTACCAGAAAGGGAGAGGGAAATGATGACATCATGGGAACAAACCTCGGCACAACATTCACAGGTGCCTCACCGCCCTAGGGACCAGCCTGGAGACTGAGAACTAGGGATGACCTTGCAGTGGCCCTGGCTGGCCCGGGGAAGGGCGTGGAGAGGAGAATGGGGCAGCATTCGATCCAGGACCAAACCTGGGGCTCCTTAACCCCAGGCACGGGTTTTAATCATAGTGAGGCTCTGGGAACTCTGTAAAACAAGGATAGTGATATTTTCCCATGCACTTTGGGGGTTGTTATGAGGATCTAATGAAAGGATATCTGTGAAAATGCTTTGCAAACAGCAAATGAAATTAGGGAGGATTTGCTCTACCGGTAGCTCAGGGAAATTGAACAATTTTTTCAAACCTCCAGAGACAATCTTCTCGGTGTGTGGCTTTGAGCTTTTGTTTGAAATGATGTGAATTCCCAGAATATCAGACACACCCACGGTCAAGTGTAAGTACAGAACACACCCAAGGCAAGGGTGCTGGGAATCCTGGCCCCTCTCTGCTCAGGGTTATTCACCCCGGGTCCGCCTTCCTTCCACTGCTGCGATCAGCTGCCTGTGCCGTGTGTAAATGACAAAGGCCACATCACCGGCTCCCAGAGCAACAACCTGGGCCCCTCATCCATCTCACCCCGTGTTCTGATGGCGTGAAAAAAAAAAAGAAAGAGACACAGGCATACTTGCTAATTTATCCAAGTCTTGTAGGTCACTGGGGACATTTCCTGATCCCAATTTTGGTCTTGTGAGACCTTAGGGGAAGATGGCTAAGTCCGGTTTCCTTCCTGCAGCCTGAGCCCTGACTCTGTCGCGGTGTCTGCTGCCATCTTTGCTCCAGGGCACGTTCTTGTGGTTGGAGGTGTGGGAGGTGCGTCAGAAGAGCCCAAGACCAGCAACAGTGAAATACAACTGCTGTCTCCTGCGCTGAGCTCTGGTTGGAACTGGAGCCCGATTTGTTTGGCTCCGAGGAATCCTGTTTTGCCCGCCCAAAGGGGGCACAGCTGGGTTGCTGGTGGAGAAAATGCATTCACTGGCAAGTCCGTAGAGGACACTTCCTGGATGCTGGGCCAGCACTACCCATCGGGGATGCGAAAGTGTGAGTGGCAGCATTGCCTCAGGAGTGTTAAAGAGCTCCCACCTTGTGGTCGGAGAAGTCAGGCCTGAACTCCAGCTCTGCCACCTGCCGTAGGTGGCAACTTGGGAAAGTTAGTCAGCCTCGCTCGGCCCCTATAAAAGGGAGAATCCAGCAATTTACTCTGGGAGCTGCTGTAAATAACTGAACGTATTGTGTGACAGCGCTGTGTTTCTCAACCACAGCCTTTCTGCCTACACCTCTGCACCCGCCCCCAGGATGGCATCTCAGGCTGAGCCCAGAGCATTCCCAGGCACCTTTCGGCGTTAGAATCTCATTCCCAGAAATTGATAAAGTGCAGACCTCTCTGATGTTAAAAATTCAATTTCTCACCCAATTCAAAGCTCTTCTCTTTCCCCAGCTCCGGCTCAGGACCTTGCAGTTGGGGCGGGCGGGGGGGCATGTTTCTTCACTGATTCCCTCCCCAACTTGCTCTGACCCCACCAAGGCTGCAGCAGGAAGGAGGCAGGGGGTGGGGAGGGGAAAAGACCAAAATGGTCCAGTGAATGAGCTGGGGCTGCCGAGTTCTGTATGGCATATATCCCAACCCATGGACACTTCGATGCCTTTTCCAGGACCCTCCCCTTCTGTGGGGACCTCTGACTCAGCCAGTGTGGTCCACAGGCTTCCAGGCTGGCCCTCAGGGTGCGCCTCCTCTCCCTCACCTCTCCCTGTGGGGCTGGCATTGCCCTGGAAAGGCCGTCCCATTGGGCACAGTCCTATCGAAGGGGCTCTACTCTTATGACTGTCACCGTGTCCACTAGCTAGTGGGAAACTCCCTCACATCCTGGAGGTAGGCCCACGCTCACCTCAGCCCTTCCTCCGCACTCTGCCAGCTTTTCTCCTTTGGACTGTTCCAGTCTTGGTGCCTCCAACTACCAGGGGGTGCAGGCCACGTTTCCTAAGGAATTCTCCTCCATCCCACTCCCGCTGCGCTCCGGAAGGTTTGGATGTTTCTTCAGTTCAACGGCCATTTAGCCGGAGGGGGTAGGGTGACAGTGATGCCTCAGTCCCTTCTGGCAAACAGCCCCACACGTGGGGCTCCCCCACCAGGACATACCTGTCCTTCACCAGGCAGCCAAGTTTCTTCTAAGAGATCTTCACTCACTTTGATGATCCTGATGACTGCTGGCCCTGACAGGCTTGTAGTCTGAGCTGGGCACCTTTCTCAGGTTCTGCTTATAAAACTGCCTGGGCTCATCTAATCCTCACAGCAGCCCTGTGAGCTGCATGCTATCACCGCTCTCATTTTACAGAGGAGCCAATGGAAGCACAGAGAGGGCAAGTAACTTGGCCAGAGTCTCACAGCTGTTATGTGGCCCAGTGGGGGTTTGAACCCAGGCTGTCTGGCTCCAGCTTCAGGCCCCACTCACAAATCCCTAGTACTGCTCTCTGGACTAAGGTCTCAGAGAGGACTGCCGTCTGTTCAGCATGTGCTACGAATGTGTCTAACACCAATCTGTAGAATGTAGGGGAATTCATCGCACATTGTTCTCAGCTTTCACTTAACCAAAATTCCATAGACAATAGTCTAAGTCCCACCTAATAAAGTGTTACATACATAGATCACTTTGTAATTTGTCAACATTCCTCTATAATAAATGGAAGTGTCAAGCTTGGGGAGCTCATGGTTCAGAAGGGAGAGCAACAGCTAGAAAAAAGAGCATCACAATGCAGCATGGGATGCTGTGGTGCTTGATTTTGTGTCATGAACATCACAAATGTTTATTGGACAACTGCTATGGGCCCTTAGGAGCTGAGGATGTGGTGATCAAAACGCACAAGGACCCTGTGGAGGTCCCTGCAATTGAAAGGGAAAACATTCTATAGAAAATATTTCTGTTACCTTTTGCTACACAACAAACTACCCCAAACTTAGTGGCTTAAGATGACAACAACCATTATTGCTCATGATTCTGCAACTTGGAGAGGGCTCAGAGGGGCGGTCTACTCCAAGCATGTCAAACTCAAAGGCTAACACGGGCCAAATAAACAAGGTTTAAGTTTATGTGGGCTGCAAAAAACCAAAAGCTTCAATTTTCATAGAAACATAGGTTTATTTCGATAGAGACATGCTGAATACAAAGGGCTGAAATAAATGAGTAATCATTAACATAAAATAATAGAACATTTTAATAAAAAATAATATGTTTTCTTGAACATTAACTTACCAGACACTGAATAACTGTACAAATAAGCGTAACACAAATAAACCTATTTTTCTTGTTCTCCGAAAGCGAAATATTTCCTGTTGCGCACACCAAACAAGTCAGTCCAAGATTAATGACGTGGCAATTGGCTGCTAAAATATTCGCTGCTAGTATTAGTGGAGAGAAGTGGTGCGCCTATGTGTAAGGCATGTAAGGGAAATGAACGCAACACAATTATAATTATCAGTCATTAGCGAACATTATAGTTCGTTATTAATAATTATGTATAACAGGATATTGTAAAAATTAAGTTACGAAATTTTTATTAAAATGTTTCTTGCATACCATTATATTGGTTGGGCTGCAGAAATTCTCATTGTGGGCCGCATGTGGCCTGCAGGTGATGAGTTTGACATGCTTGGTCTACTCTATTCCCTCTATCTGCTGGAGTCTCTTAGGCAACTGCATTCAGCTGAGAGCCCTGCTGGGGACATGTCCATGAAGGTGTCGCCCACATGTGTGGTACCTGGTGCCAGCTGCGAGCTGGTGTGCCTTGATTTTCCTCCATGTGGCCTCTCTTCTCCCAGTAGTCGACACTGGTTGCCTTAGCAGGTGGCAGTTGATTTCCAAAAGGGAGGTCCCAAGAGGACAAGCCCCATTGTGCAAGTGCTTATCAAGTCTCTGTTTGCATCATACTTGCTAATGTATCATTGGCCAAGAGAGTCACATGGCCACACCCAGAATCCATAGGCGGGCGGAGGGGGGGGGCACACAAGGGAAGCATGGTAGGGGCTGCTGTTGGAACAGTCTACCACAGAACACTTCACAGGATGTCTGTCCCACCAACTGCTTCTCCAAGGTGACTGCATCTAGCTGTGTTCCACCCCACTGGAGAGAGGGCCCCAAGCCAGAAGAGAAGGGGCAAGGATCTCTTTCTATGAAATCAGAATTTCCCTTCAGTAGTATCACCTATGTGGGATCAATTTCAAGAGGTACCAATTAGGGCTTCCATCTCTCCATTATAGCTTCATGTTTGGAGGAGGATAAGTTCATGTCTGACTGGAACAGAGGCAGCTTTGGTGACTGGAACAGAGTTCCACTGTGTATGATTTGGTTTATAAAACATGATTATAAGGGGGTCTGTCCAAACCTGTGCTGGACCAGAGGAGATCTTGGGGGCAGTTCACATGGAGTTAGTCAAATGGATTGGGCTCAGAAAAGCATCCTCCCATTGGGTTGGTCAAGACCATTCTGGCTGCCATGAAGGGAAGCCCTCAGTAGGTGGCAGGAAAAAGAGCTAGCAGAGCCCTATGGGAGCGGCTGAGGTGGGGCCTGGCCCAGTGAGGAACAGCCCCCTCCAGCACAGCCTCCCTCACAGCTGTCCTCCATCACTTCCGCTTTCTTGTTTCCCTTATCCAGGGATTTTCCTAGTGGAGAAGAGGCAGGAAAAATCTTACTCTTAATCTCATATTTTTCTTCTTTTTGTCAACTACTCCTTTCTTTCCCCTGCAGGAGCCTCAACATCCATGAAGAGATTCCCCTTTTCTCTGCTTTCTCCTATCACATTCCCTCCCCGAGGTAATGGATACAGAATGACTAGCCTAATTGAAGGGGCAAAGGGCCAGAGAAAACATAGTGGGGGGCGGATTCTGTTGACATTTCTAAAACTTATCTCATCACATAAATACATAGGTATGCATAACCTAACCATACAGTGACATTTATATTGGGCTCATCTCAATGGGTGAGTTCAACCATGATTAACAAACCCTTGTATTGTCTTCATAAATTTAAGAACCTCTTCAGGTATTTTTATAGAGTGAGTGGGCTGCCTAGTAGGAGATACCTAACTCTTGTAGTCAAGATCCTGGCACCCTGATAGGAAAAATGAGGTAAGTGACTCCCCTTATAGACAGACTTTCTCTTTTGGCAACTGTACCACTTGCAAGAGAATAGGAAGTGACATGATCAAAATTGTATTTTGAGAAGATTAATCTGGCAGCAACATATAGGCTTGTTTGGAAGCAGGAGAGCTAATAATAGCATGGATTATAATGGCATCGAGGGCGACTCTGTACTAGGCCATTGATGTAGTTACTCTCATTTCATCCTCACATGCCTGTAAAGTATTGTTTTCCAGATTGTGCAGATAACAAGAGCTGAAGTCAAAGAGATCCAGACATTTGCCCAAAGGTTAAACCACAAATAGGTAGTAGAATCAAGATCAAATTCAGATCCATCTGATTCTAAAGCCCCTGTGTATGTCTGTTCAGAAGCTATTACAACAGCACAGAGATGAGGCCAGAACTGGGGCAGGAAGGCAAATACAGTGAAGAAAACATGGAGACAGAAGACCTGTGTCAGGACCCCAGTGACCTGGGCCCTCTCTGATTTCTAGGTCCCTAAGATTCATGGCTTTACCCCCTAAGGGTTTATTTCTCTTTCTCTCCATCTTCACTGCCATCCACCCAGGGCCTCCACTTTGATCCCTGGATGGTCTCAGACTGACTTCTCCTTCCTCAGACTGTCCCCAGTGTGCCCCAGGTAGGCACAGACTCTGCCCTTGGTGGTCATCGAGTGATTTCAGGCATTCAGATTTCACTTGGAGGACAGGGAAAGAATCCTCTTCCTTCAGCAGTCCCAGCATCCAAAACAGACACTCAACAAACACTTTGGAAATGAATCATCACCAGCCAGGACCCGAGACATGTCCTTTACCGCGGCTGTTTCCAGGGCAGTGGTTGTGACTGGTCTGCCCTGTCCATGCCAAGCACCCTTTACTGACCCCTGGCAGCATGGCTCTAGCACTGCCTGTCAACTTCTGGACCCACCCCTCCCAGTGCCCGAAGACCTTTGCTTAGTCCTTAAGCTCCACAGTTTCTCTTAGCACAGTCTTACTACTTGCTGCAATCATCCTCTGGTCTAGACCGTGGTCCTTTATTTAGATGCCGGGACTTTCTAAAGGCAAGGACTACCTGGGTTTGCCAGCACTGAGTGGAGAAGTGTGTGTGTCAAGAGGGGTGGTCATTTCCAGGGCCAGCATAACAACAATTATGTTCTGCTTGTTCCCCTGGTCATCCCAAACTTCTCAATGCAAAACAAAAATATCTGACATTTTTCTGAACGTTTCTCTTATTTTGCAATAGGAAAAAGTTACTTTCATAAGAAAAAAATCAAAGTTGGAGAGATCTGAGTTTTGCTACCATTTGCTTAAAAGAAAAAGGAAAAAGAAAAAAAAAAGACCAATTAAAGACAAATGTGCCCGTGAGTCCACAGGAGGTGATTAAGCAGTCATGCTCCTCGCCCTCAGGGAGGTCATTACCTTGAAGGATGCAGCAGCCTCTGCAGCTCCTATTAATGGTATATATTGACTATATCTATTTTCGAAATCCCTTCCCTTTAGGACATAGCATGTCCCACATGCCATGTCCCCCAAGGCCAACAAGCTTTCACGGCCTACCCCACCTTGATGGTCAAGGTTATGACCTGTGGGCTACCCTAAAAGCCTGATGCCAGGCTGTACTTGACCTCACGGTGGTGGACAGTGAGACTCAGTGCAGGGATCAAACATTCACAGAGGTTGAAAACACAGGTGCCAGTGACTTCAAGGCCCAGGCAAAGGGCCCGGCAAGCACCCTTGAAATAATTCAGAAGACACGGAAGTATCAGCAGACAGGGCCAGTGTGGCTGGAAGCCATCCCTGCTCTGACACTTGGTTACTGGGGGACTCGTGGTAAATTACTTGTCCCCATGTCTCATTTTCCTCATCTAAATCACATCTGCCTTGCAGGGCTGCTGTGGGATGAAATAACATGGAACAGGATTTCAGTACTTATTTTCTGTCAAGCTCATATCAAGCATCTGCATCTATGAAATCATCCAGCCCTCTTCACAAACCTCTGAGACAAGTGGTATTCTTATCCCCATTCTACACGAAAGGAAATGAGAAAGAAAAGTAAGCCCTAGCTGGTTTGGCTCAGTGGATAGAGCGTCGGCCTGAGGACTGAAGGGTGCCGGGTTCAATTCTGGTCAAGGGCACATACCTCGGTTGCAGGCTCCTCCCCAGCCGGGGCCCTGGTCGGGGCTTGTGCAGGAGGCAACCAGTTGATGTGTTTCTCTCACATCGATATTTCTCTTTGTCTTTCCCTCTCTCTTCCACTCTCTCTCTCTAAAAAAAAAAAAAAATCAATAGAAAAATATCCTCGGGTGAGGTTTAAAAACAATAATAACAAAAGAGTAAGTAACTTGTCCAAGGTCACCCAGCTAATAACTGATAACTGGTCCATGATGCCACCAGCACAGTGGAGCAGCTGCTCCAAAAGGTTTGAGTCAAAAGAGGACACCAGTCCTGGTTGGGTGGCTCAGTTGCCTGGAGCATCATCCCACGCACATGCACTGAAGGGTCATGGGTTCGACTCCAGGTCAGGTCAAATACCCAGGTTGCAGGTTCAATCCCTGGTCAGGGACATATACGGGAGGCAACCAATCCATGTTTCTCTCTCACATCTCTCTCTCTCCCTCTCTCCCTCTCCTTTCCTTCTTCTCTCTCTAGAATTAATGAGAAACATATCATTGGGTGAGGATTTTAAAAAAAGAAAAAGAGGACAACAGCTTGGAGAAGATAACAAAGGAATGATATCAGTGACACTCCCATATTCTATGGAAAGAAACGGCAATCAGACAAAAAAAGATCACCCTCTGAAGGGTCAAAATCAAATTTTGCTGTTTTTCCATTTCTCTTAATGTGATTTTGGGTGGGTCAGAGTGTGTGTGAATGAGTGAGTGTGAATGAGTGGGTATATGAGTGTGTGTGTGTATTCATGTGAGTGTATGTATATGAGTCTGTGAGTGTGTGTGTGATTGTATGTGAATGAGGAGGCCCACGGGCTGGGTGACACCCTCACTCATGGTTAGTCTCTCCACATTCACTGCCCGAACCTTTCACAAAGGGTGCATATTCTCTGTGTAATCTGCCATAATGACCATTCAGACCAACCAGAGCTGGGCAGCAAATAGTTGGAGGTTATAGTTTTTGGTAAAGACCTAAACTTAATAATAAAACAGATATGCATTTATCCTGCAAACACTTATAAAGAGCCTATTTATTAGATGCTAAGATTCAAAGTTGCCACGATGCTGCCATCATGCTCCGAGGGGTTTGCATCCTAGTAGGAGGACACACGGGTGAAGATGCCCCGTGTGAGGAAGTGCTGGGCAGACCAAGAGGAGCGGGAACCGCAGCCTCGGCCATCGGGGCGGTACTGAAACCGCTAGCACGCCTGGTTGGGCCATGTGCTTCTCCAGCAGCAACAGACTTCTCTCACCTGAAGACTCCAGAAGTTCTTCACTCAGGCTTTCACAGGGTCAATCCAACTCATCACTCTGCCTCCCTAATAATGACCAAAGAGTGAAAGCTTGATTTATACATTTCGCCATCACTGTGCTGGCATTTGTGTTGGATTCATCACTATAGACATACCCAGCATGAGCCACACTACTCAATAGTCACCGAGGTTTCCCTCCTGGCCAGAGAAACTCGGAGGTGGGGAGGGCAAGAGGATGAGCTGAGGGATCACAGGTTGTCCCTTCACTTTGAAGGAGCAGGAGTGCACAGGGCGGGAGACTTTTTTCCTTTTGTTCTTTCTTTTTCTTTTCTTTTCTCTTCTCTTCTTTCTTTCTTTCTTTCTTTCTTTCTTTCTTTCTTTCTTTCTTTCTTTCTTTCTTTCTTTCTTCATTTTTTTTAAGGTGGAGCCCCCATGATGGGATTAGTGCCTTATAAGGGAGGAAGAGACTAGAGTTCATTCTTTACATCACAGGAGGGCACAACAAGAAGGTTGCTGTCTGCAACCTGGGAAAGAGCCCTCAACCCCACACTGAATCTACTGCCACCTTGATTTTGGACTTCCCAGAATTGCGAGAACTGAATGACTCTTGTTTAAGCCACCCACTCTATGGTATTTGTTCCAGGGAAGCCTGTAGGAAGGGAAATTCCCTCCAGATAAGACTTAGGATCTGACATGAAAGGAGCTTGGAAAGTGGGGAGTGTCCTCTATTCCCTTGTAATACCCAGTCAAACGCCCATCTTCCCAAACTAACACAGGAGTCAGTAGGCCCCAACTTCGCTGGTTCTTGAAGGCGGAGCTCCTCTGAGCGAGGCTTGGATGAGCAGCCTTTGGGGATTGGAAACTTGGGACCTTCTGTGAATGGATCAGAATTGAACCTTCTCTGGGGACAGTGCTGGGCCCAGCTTGTTCAATGGCTCTAAGGGAGGAGGACAGCCAGCGGGTTGGGTGCAAGAGAGAGAGGAAATATCTTAGGACAGCAGCCTGAGGGTTTGCCCTCGCCCCCCTCCCCTCACTGCCCCCAGCACTTCATTTCCAACAAAATATGAATCAAGAAAGAGTGTTGGACACACACGGTAATGAAAATCCATGATTCAACTGTGCGTTCATAATTATTTCATAAATAAATGGCTTCTGGAGAGCCGCATCTGTCTCTAGCCACCGAGGGTCCGTCTTTCATTAATGTATCCCGGCCTGCACAGAGCTGCCCGAGCGCTCCACGACGTCCTCCTCCTTCTCTCCATCACTGTCCACCCGTAGGTTTTTGTGGTTCAGAAAGAGCTGCAGCCCCACACTTCTCTGCAAGACGGATGGCTCATCAATAACATTAGCCAGCATTATGGGCCGCATCAGGGTAGAGCAGAATCAATACGGCCAAGTAAAAAGTCTAATAAGTTGACATGACCATCCTCAGCAGGGCTCACATTACAAGAAATGAGTTTTCTTAAGGAATCAGCGTCAGGGTTGCTTAGGTGCCCCACACCCAGATGTTCTGACTAAGATTTATAGCTCTGTGTTTCGTTGGTAGAGCAAGGTCGGTGGGGAGAAGTGGAATGGTAAGTGGGGTTAACTGCAAAATAAATTGGGGACTTGGGCCACTCTGCTGATGGCAAGGGGGGCGCCTGGTTGGGAGCCTTCTTGTGACAGTGTTCCCGTGAGCCGCTGCTCCTCACCGCTGGCTGTGGCTGCCCTGTCCCCAAGGGCAGGCTCCTGGTGAGTGATGAGTGGTAACCTCTCCTTCCAGGGGGCTGCTGGCACTCAGGCACTCCACAGTACCTCAGAGTGGCTTTACGGGTGCCCCCTCCCCTCCTTTCACCCAGAGTCACCCCCAGCCCAAGCAGAGGGGAAGATGTAGTAGATATTTCACTTTTATGAACTCGGATGCTCATCTTTTCTCATTTGTCTGGTCATCGGAGGGAAGCCCTGTTCAGTCGTGTGAGGCGAGAACATTAGCATGAGCCTTTGCGTAGGCTCGCTCATTTTTGAGGCACCAACCCAGAGCCTGGATTCTCCACAGACTTGTCACCTTCTTCTTAAAGGGACAGCCCACCAGTACAAAGCCATTGGAAGAATTCTAGTAGACAGCCCTCAGCTTGTTAATCCTACCTCTCATGAGCTCAGGCAAACCTTTTGACCTCAAGTCCACAAGCAGAGATCAAGCGCTGAGTGAAGAGTGTAGGCAATTCAAAGGAATAAGAAATGACTTCTGTTCCCCAAATTGCTGGTAAAGGGAGGACACTGGCTCTAATACCAGGAGGCTGAGATACAGGCTCATTTATTTATATTTAAAACAAATATATTGAGGACCTACTATGTGCTTGGCATTTTTCAAGATGCTGGGGTATAGCAGTGACTAAAATAGACAATGTCCCTGTCTTTGAGAGCTTTCACACTTGTGTGGGCAGCAAACAATGGACAAAGAAGTGAGCATAGAGTTTCAGGAAGAGGCTATGAAGAAAAATAAAGCAAGTGGTGGAGATGGTGAAGATAGGGGAGCTGCTGCTTTGAATAGAGAAGGTCAACAAAGGCCTCACAAAGAAGGCAAATTTGAGCAAAACCAGGAACTAGGCAAAGAAAACAGTTTGTGCCTCAAAAATTTAGAGGCAGGCACATCCTTGGTGTGTTCAAGGAAGAGCCAGGAGGCCACCGTGACTGGCTCTGGGGGAGGAGAGACCAGCAGGAGATGGCATGGGGTGGGAGCCAGGGGCTGGAGTCACAGGGTCTTATAGGCAACCAGGACTGTGGGTTCAATTCTGCAGACAGTAGGAATTCATGAGAGGATTGTGAGTGGGAGGTTGACAAACACGTTTTTATTCTATCCAGATTCCTCTGGCTGCTTTATGAGAGTAGTCTGAAAGGAGGGGAGCAGGGAGAAAAGTTGGATTCAGCCATAGGGGAGTGATGAGAAGTGGATCCCAGACGTATTTGGAGGTAGAGCCCAAAATACTTGTTCAGAGAGCGGATGAGAGACACAGAAGTGATAGGTCAAGGATGAAGCCAATGGTTTCAGCCCGAGCAACTGATTGAATGCTGGTTTCTTTTCCTCGGGTGGGGAGCAGGTTTAGATTTCTCAAATGAAACCAAGAGATCATGTGGGGGGCATGTTGAGTTTGAGATGCCTATTAGTATCCGAAAACGATTAGAAGAGGTGACTGTATTCACTGGAGTTCAGGGGGAGTTCTAGACTGAAGAGATCGATTTGGAAGTCATCTACATATTGCTGATGACGCTGCCTAATATCCTATGTCTGGGTGAGAGAGAGCATAGAGAGAGCACAGAAGCAACAACCAAGGACTCCGCTTGGAAGCACATAGACCAGGTGGGAGAGGACAGGGAGATACGGAGGATCAGGCAGAGAAGACAGAGGGCAGTCAGTGCAGTGGTGGGGGGTCCGGCTGTGAGATCACAGGAGGGAAACTTGTTTTACCTGGAGTTGAATATAAGCCTTGAAGGGTGAGACCATTGCAATAGTTAGAGAGGGTGGGAGGAGAAAAGGTTATTGGAGGGTGGAGCATCAGGACAGAGAAAACAGCAGTAAGAGACTGTGGGGGAGATGGGCCTGATGTCCAGATAGGCTGGCAGATGGAATACATGGGGGTGGAAAGGGATGGGTAAGAGAAGAGCCCAGACAAAATAGAGTTTGGAGCCAGGTCCTGAGAGAACGTGAATGACGGTATGTGATGGGGAAGTGATGCTAAGTTGCATCCAAACCCTGTCGACAGCCACCGGAGAACCCAGGAACCCCAACCTACTTAACTGCTTTCCATGAGATCCCTGCGCTAAAGTGCCTCTACACTGTGGTGAATATCACCCAACACTCCCATCCCCACCACTTAACTAGAACCACCATGGGAAATGCTTATGTGATTCCAACAAGTCTAAGCCCTTGAAAACATAAGAAACATTAAATTGCCAACAGTTTGGAGTGATTCAAGTGTCTCCATTTGCACACACCCCTTCAAGGAAATTGAGCGAAAGCCTCTTTAAAAATCTGGTGCATTTGCCTGATTTATCTCATGAAACAAATACTAACATATTGTTTTTAGTTTTCCTTGAATATCTGCATTGATTTTGTTGTACATTCGTTGTATTTTGAAGACCCAGAGACTGTCAACCCTGCAATAGCTTTGGCCAGGAGCAATAATGTTCTGACCCATGAAGAGTCCTGTTGGGGAAACACTGGCTTACATAATAATGTCCCAGGGGACTTAAATCCATCAGGGGAAATACAGTGCAGTAAGTATTCTAGGAAGGAGCCTTGGCACAGGGACGGCTGGGAAAGGCAAGGAAACCCAAAGGACCAGCATTTGGAAAGGAGGAGCAGAGGAGGGAGGAAATGACCACACCATTTCTTGATGCTCATTCAGGTTAGGAAATGTGTTAAGTGCTTTACAGGAAAAGGCAAACAACACTTTTTTTAAAACCCTAGAACTACTCTGTGAAGTAAATACTATTTCCCTTCATTTTAGAGAAAAGCAGAACAGGGAGGTTAAGCTCTTGCCCATAGAAGTGTAGCTGTAAGAGGGTGAGGCACTTGCACAGAAGAAATGGCTGGAGCGAGTGGACACAGGGATGCAACGAAGGAACAAACAGTTCGAAGGAGCTTTGGGGCGGGAGGGCCTTGGACATTGGCACCTGTTAAACCCTGAGATGGAACCACGATCGCTCTCCCCCACAGTGATGTGGAGAAGAGGCTACAAATAAACCCTGGGGGGATGTCAGAGGACGGAAAACATGCAGAACCCCCAAACAGGGCTGTCACTGACCCAGGCAGGGCCTGTGTGCAAAAGAGAAACACACACCTGCTTTTCCTCTAGCCCCGTGGTCGGCAAACTGTGGCTCGCGAGCCACATTTGGATCTTTGGCCCCTTGAGTGTGGCTCTTCCTAAGCCTTAGGAGTACCTAATAACAATGTACCTACCTATATAGTTTAAGTTTAAAAAATTTGGCTCTCAAAAGAAATTTCAATCGTTGTACTGTTGATATTTGGCTCTGTTGACTAATGAGTTTGCCGACCACTGCTTTAGCCTGTTTCCATCAGGCAGCAAATCTCCAGACAACCCTAACCCTAACTGAGGCAGAATGAGACACGTGACTGCCAGGAACGGTGGTAATAATTGTGCACCTCCTTGATGCCTGTGATGGGAATAGTGCCTCTTGGATACAGCACCCTCCTGCAGAGCACAGCTTTGGAAATTGGGCAAAATTTGCTAAAGTAAGAGATTTTTAACTATTATGATTTAAACTAATCTCTTTGTCCGCCCTGACTTACCCTCTTCACTCTTCCTTGCCTGTTGGGTAGCATTGGAGTAGTTGTGGGCGTTTTAGGATTGGGCAAAGGGGAAGTTGAGTTGGAGATACATTTAGTTTGGGCTTAATGACATGATGTATGTATGCGGTTCTTGGTCACCCCCATGCACATTAGGTTACTGCTGGCTGTCCTGGACTAGGAATGGCTGCCAGGAATACTCCTCCTACCCACAGTGCCCACTCCCCTAGTGTCCTGATCAGAGGCAGGGCCAGAAGTCATGTTAAGATATGAGTGTGTCCCAGAATGCTGAGTACCAAGGATGATGTGGGTGGGAGGAGAAGTAAGATTTTAAATGTAGAGAGCCAGAAGTCAGCATGTGGAAAACCTTCCAAATCTTACAGCTAATATATAAAATAGACTTAATATGAGATTTCCTCAATTTGACAATAATCCTAAAAATGAACATGATCTTAAATGTCTTGAATCTAAAGGAAACTTTTCTAAGCTATCGAGTGTTCCCTAGTATGAATACTGCTACAGAATACATCTTGGGTTAATGTTTAACGTTGTTGTAGAAATTCTGATTAATAAAAATGATGGAACAGAATAAGAAATATAATTATTAGACACAAAGAGATAGCATGATTATTACTTCTCAATATGAAAATGGTAAAATTAGACAACTTAAGAAAATCATTTGAAAAACCAGAATTAAAGGAAATAAGTTGAAATGTTCAACTTTTTAAAAATAATATATTTACATAACAAAAATACTATATTTGAAAACATACAGCATAAGGGAAAAGAAATTCACATTAGCAACCTAAGCAAAAAATAACTGGGAAAAACTTTGGCAATAATTATGAAGAATCCTTATGAAGAAAACAACAGAACTTTACTCCAATTTATAGTGAAAGATTTAAAAATAGAGAAGGACATATTGTTTCTGGATGGAAGGTGGGTAGACTAGGTATTATAGAATAGTTAGTGGTTCAAATTTTACACCTAAGCTGACTGTAATTTCAACAGAAACACCAATGATATCCTACAATTCATCTGAAAAAATGAATAAGTGAAAATGACTAATATTTTTAAAGTAATGGTGGAGCTTTGCTGTCAGATGTACAATCCTATTTGAAACTTATACAAGAGATAGTGAACAAACAAATCAATGGAACAGTTGATCTCTGTACAGTTCCAGTGCATAGAAGATGCTAGTATATGGCAAAGGAAGCATCGCATGCTAACCCCACAACAAACAAAGAAATTAATGTGAAAACATATGCTTACTAATCAGATTTGTGAAGATTATGTTTATGAAAATAAATGTTGATGAAACTACAAAGAAATAAAATTACTGAAGGCAAAATTGCATAAGCTTTACAGAGGATAATTTGTAAATAAGTGTTAAAACTTGAAGTATGTACACATGTATGTCCTTGGAGCCATCAATTACTAACTTAGAATCATTATTACTGATTCTAAGAAAATAATTGGATAGCTGAACTAATATTTACATGCAAGACTGTTCATTGCTGACTATAAATAGCAACCAAGACAATTAAAAACATCAAACTTTTATAAATAGAGGACTAATTAAATAAGTTATGGGATATGCAATGGAATGCCATATGACTGCTTTTAAAAAATGAGTTAAATCTATATGCCTCAATATGTAAAAAAATGTTATCAATATCTGGTTAAATAAAAATAAAATCACAGAAGAAAGAATGTATGGTACAGTGCCATTTTTACTTTTTTAAAATAGTTTACATATAGAAGAAAATCTGGAAAGATACATACCAAACTGTTAATTGTGTGTATTGTTGGAAATGTGGAAGTAATTATAGATGACCATTCTTTCCTACTTTTTGTTTATTAATTATTTGAATTTTACTTTAAGCAAATATTAATTTTATAATCGGAAAAAGTAAAGATAATTATATGCTGAAAAAATAAATTAAGTTCATAAATGAGAAAGGCTTTGGGCAAGAAAATTGTCAAGTTAGTTTATCATTAAATGACAAATTCTAGTTGGATTAGAGTTTGATATAAAAACAGTCCCTAAAAATACCCAAAACTAAATGTTGGATGATTTCTTGAAGAGAAAGAATATTCTAAACATAAAAGCAATGCAAAAAATTATGAAGGGAAAATATTTCTATTTAATTAAATATAAATTTTGAAACTATAGTTTGTACATAAAAAATCATCATGAGTAAAACTGGAGAAAATATTTCCAACAATGACTGTGGTTACTGCCACTGATACCTGCAGAGCGCACTGAAAACTTACAATATGCACTCAATTTTTAAATGGACAAAAATATAAACAAATATTAAAAAGGTAACGCAAAAGGATGATGAATATACATATTTTTAAATTCACCTCATCAGTAATTTACAAAAGGAAGACAACACAAGGAGGCACCTTTTCTGTCATCTTCCTTACTAGTGTATCGGCACCGATTTAAACATAGTAATACTCAGCATTAGAGAATGTGAGCCTAGAATTTTCCACAGATTGCTGGTGAAAGGTTCAAATGTTCCTATTTTGGGGGAGGGCAAGGTGCAAATATAGAACTCTTATCAGATGTTTCCATCTCTTGGGGTTAGTCCAGAAATCTTTCCTAGGGAAATAGATGAAAGACAGCAAAGTTTTCTGCACAAGAGTCTTCGTCAGAGTAGGTGATGGAATAGCAAAGACACAAATATACCTTAAATGCTCAATAGAAGGTTGGTTAACTATATTATGTTTAAAAACTACTATGGAGAATCATGCAACTGGAACAAAAATAAGCCATTTTCTAAGAGATTTTTTTAAAAAAGATGTGGTTCTGTAAGATTACAATTTTGCCATAGTTGTACTGATAGTAAGAGAAATAGCAGTTCAGATCACAAGTGTTATCAGGATTTCTGAGAAGGGCCTAGTGGCAATTTTCAAAAGCTCTCTCTCTCTCTCTCTCTCTCACACACACACACACACACACCCCACATTGTACAGCTGCAGGAGCTTCACTTCTCTTCCTGCTCACACCATCCTTTGGCTAAATAACCGGGGGACAGGAATCTTGGGGGACAGCTTTAGAATTCTGCTTTCCACAGAGGATTTGGCAGATGAGTGGGCACCAGCAACACGGCCACCATCCAGAGCCCAAGGACAGAGGCAACTACAGCTCCCTCTCCAGAACTTCATTTGACCAACAGATTTATCAGGTAACCAATCTTTTCCAGTTTCCTGCTCTTTGCTGCAATCCCTCTGTTACCCCTTTGGTTCACAGCCTGGTACAAAGTGCTGCCTTGGGGAACTGAGTAGGGCTGTGTCCACACTTTGGGGTACCAGTCCTTTTACCATTGAAAGTAAACACTACCTCATGCTACCCCAAGCAGACATGCCTCAGATCTAATTGACTATTATCATATCATCATCATCATCACGAAGATAACTCACAGGTACCACTCACTTGTTTACTTTGTGCCAGACATTAAAATAGGTGCTTTACATGTACACTTGATTACAGATTTACAACACTCAGATGAATGAAGCATTATTTTTATTGTGCAAATGAAGCCCAATGAGATTAACCAAATTGCCCAAGTTCACTAGGCAAGTTGCAACCAGGTTACATGGTCACCACAGCTGCAAGGGAGGCTGGGAAACTGAGTATTTAGCAAAGAGAAGAAAATCCCCAGAATCAACATGGGCCAGTGGTTCTCAAGGTGACCTGAGGGTCTCTTTTTCAGAGGGTCTGTGAGGTCTCCCTTCCCAACTACATCTCTGTGTGAGGTCAAGTTTTCAATTAAAACAGAAGACTGAACACAGAGCAGATATGAGAATCCAGCTGCCTTCTAGTAAGCCAGACATTTAAGAGGTTTGCAAAAATGTAACAAATGTCTCATTTATTTTTTCTTTTAGAAAATAGTTTTCCATGTAATGGGTTCATTATTGTTATTTTTAAATAGTAAAAATATTTTTAAATGATCAGTTTTAATTTTTCTGTATAAAACATAAACCTATATATGTCCTCAGTAATTCTTAAGAGTGTAGATATCCTGAAACCAAAATGTTTACCTTAGAATCAGGAGTCTGCAAACTATGGCCCTGGGGACAAATCTGGCTTCCTGCCTTAAAAAAAAAAAAGTGTTGTTTAACATTCCTATGCCCCTGCATTTATGCATTGTCCATAGCTGCTTCCACACTATAATGGCAGAAATTAGTAGCGAAAACAAAAACTGTACGGCCACAAAGCCTAAAATATTTTCTATCTGATCCTTTAACGCCAACAACAAAAATTGCCAACCCTGACGTAAGACCATCATGATCCATGACGAGGAACTTGGACAAAACCAGGGTCCTGTTCATTGTGAACAGAACAGACCTGACCTCTGTCCTCAGGAAGCTTATTTCCCTGTTGGGCTGTGGGAGTGCAGGTAGAGGCATAAGCCATAGATGATAAGTCAACGTTGTTTCCCAGCAGTTGGGACCGCGCCTAACACAGTCCTCCTCAGTGAGTGCTCAGCATTTGCTGAATATAGTACCGAGTGAAAGTAAGTGTGTGTGTGACACAGAGAGAAAAACAAGAAACTAACACACTGCTCCAATCATTCGAGCTTTGTAACGTTTTCGTATTATTCCTCTTTTTCAAAGATGCCTTGATTACTTTGACATTATCTCCTCTTCTTGATGCACTTTGTTTTTCAAGTTCCATTAAGGAATCCCTGAAGGAATTTATTTATTTATTTATTTATTTATTTATTTGTTTATTTTAATATATTTTACTGATTTTTTACAGAGAGGAAGGGAGAGGGATAGAGAGTTAGAAACATCGATGAGAGAGAAACATCGATCAGCTGCCTCCTGCACACCTCCTACTGGGGATGTGCCTGCAACCAAGGTACATGCCCTTGATTGGAATCGATCCTGGGACCTTCCAGTCCACAGGCCGACGCTCTATCCACTGAGCCAAACCAGTTAGGGCTCCCTGAAGGAATTTAACCAATTGTCTACTGTTTGCTGCTTCGGTTATTTTCCCCCAATATAAATGATAAGAGATGTGCCCATCTCTTATGGTTGCCTTAGGATAAGCCCATAGAATTAGAAATACTGAGTCAAATGGAATGTCTGTGTTAAAGCTATTGATCCTAACAGCTCAACAGAAGAGCCCTCTCAAACAGGCAGAAGCAAGGTGGGGCACCCTCATCTCCTGCCCCTGGAGCATGAAGGTGCCTCCAGGCACGCTGTGCTCCTTGGGAGAATCCTTCCCCTGCATGAAATGTTGTGACTGAACATAATGAAATGAATGTCCTATTTTGTCCTATTCCAAAACCTGTAATTTTTTCCCTAAACTTTTTCCCAATCAGAAATCATCTCCTCTAACTAGAGGTATTCAGCTGTGATGGACAAATATGCTGGACGGAGGACAACGTGCAAAGAAGTCCCCCAAAAGAGTTCAACTTAATTGTTTTTCTTGCCAATATTTTCAGACATTTGATTAGACAGCAGGAAGGGGGAGAGGGGAAAGGGAGGGGAGAGAGAGAGAGGGAAAAAAAAGAGAAGAGAAAGGAGGAGAGGAGAAGAGAGGAGACAGTAGAGAGCACTAGTTTGGGAGCAAATTTAATTCAGGAAATGCATAGGGGCTGCTTTGGCTCCTGCCCTGTAGAGTGTGGATCGGGTGAGCCTCTGCCTTCCCCTCCAGCTCCAACATGCGGAGTGTTCTGTGCTTCTGGTTCTGGTTCTGACTTCCGCAGCCACAGTCTCCAGGAGCTCCCAGTCTCTCTGTAACTCTGATCAATTGTGAGGGGACTCCCTGCTGCCGGGCATCCTTCTGGAAGGACTTCGGAAGCTTTAACCTCAGGACCACAACTTTGCCCCCCCCACACCCCCCCTGGGTGTGACCATTTCCCCACCTCTGTGTTGAAGCTGACAGAAGGGATTGCAACCTAGAGACTCTCATATCAATGGCCCTTTTTGACTAAGCTGTCAGGTATATTTTAAATGGCTACTCTCCTTAAACCACACTAGCCCAGGGGAGTCTAACCTCTGCCCAGTGTTGATAGACAAAATATTTAACAACCAATATGGCCCCACACGGGTGGACACCAGCCGCAAACAGCCATACGGTGCATCCGAGCTGAAGGGGACCTGCCTCCTGCTGCCGCTGGCCCTGGCCTGGGAGGGGCTTCCCTCACTCCTCTTTTTGGAGGTTGGATACGGTTCATCACCTTCTGCACCCACAGTTTCTCTGTAGTTCAATACGAGAGGAAAGCTGCCCTTTCGGGGAATTTCCTGTGGTCACGTTCCCATGAGCCCTTTGAAGTGGGCCTGGAGGCAGGCTGCCTGGTCTCTGCTCAGGAGGCAGGAAGGCACAGAGGCCGAGAGCGTGCAGGGCAGGGCCCAGCGGGGCAGGGGGCAGGAAACCTGGATTTTCACTCAGTTCCAGCTCTCATGGCCCCAGCTATGGTCAATGTTCCGTGTCTCTCGGCTAAGGCCATGTCCCCCATTAGCCAATCAATGGCGACTCTAGGGGCCTCTCTGGAGGTGCTTTGTAGATGAGATTAATGCCTGTGATCGGTTTACCTTATGTAAAGAAGATTGTCGTAGGTCTTGTAGGTGGGCCTGATTCATGCAGTTGAAAGGCCTAAAAAAACAGAACTGAGGTGTCTCTGAAGAAGAAGAAATTCCACCTGGGGACTGCAGCTTCCGCCCATCCCTGAGGGCTCCCTGCCCTTTCTCAGCCTGCTCTGCACATCCCAGACTTGTCTAACCAGCCCATGCACTCACATAAGCCAACCCTTGCAATGTCTATATCTATATCTATATATCTATATCTATATCTATATCTATATCATCTATATCTATATCTATCTATATCTATATCCCTATACCTCTATATTTATACCTATACATCTCCATCTATATCTCTATATCGCTATATCTATACTGGTATATCTATACCTATACCTCTATATATATACCTATACATCTCCATCTCCACCTATATCTATGTCTATATCTATACATAGATCTATATCTATAATCTCTACCTATGCCTCTATGTCTATACCTATACCTATAACTATACCTATACATCTCACCTACACCTACATCTACATCTACATCTATATCTATATCTATATCTATATCTATATCTATATCTATATATCTATATCTATGTAAAACAACGGGTGAGATAAAAATCTTTGGGGCCAAGATTCACTGGTGCCTGCCCATCCCAGGGAGCCTCCTCTCATCCTGGGGCTTTCCAATCTGGCTGGTGACTCACTCTCTAGGGGAGATGCATACTCTGCTGTCCTTGAACTTCCTGCATCATCATATCTGTGGTGGTGTTAGGAAGCAACAAGCATAAACAAGCAGGGAACACAAGGATGAGCAATTCACCCATCCATTCACTTTTCATTCACATTTCCCGTGTGCCACGCTGACCCAGGCACTGGTGGAGCAAGGATACAGGGGTGAGTGTGGAGGGAAGATCCTGCCCTCTTGGAGCTTGTGGTCTAGTGCCTGCACAGCCAGGTCACCAGGTAATTTCACTAGGATACACGGGGCCTTTGTTGGGGTCTGAGCAGGCTGCTAAGGAGGCACCCAGGAGGGCACCAAGCTCAAGCAAGAAGGAGCAGGAAAGGCCTCATGCAGGACGTGGTACCTAAGCCAAGACTGGCGGCCAGCCAGGTGAGGCCTGCCTATGGGAGCGGGAAGAAAGGCTAAGCACAGGAGGGAGGATGCACAGCTGACAGGCCAGCAGAAAAGAGCCGGGACAGCCTGAGACCTTAAGAAAGGTCAGTACAACTGAAAGACTGTGCGAAGTGTTACATTGGAAAGGATCACTATCCCCTTTGTAAACGCTGTTAAGGAGTTTCACACTCTGTCCTAAGTGGGACCCATTGAAACTTTTAAAGCAGGAAAGTGAAGTGGTAAGATCTGTATTTTTTAAATGTCAGCCTGACAACGAATTAGGCCTGAGAGAGGATTCTGGTCGTGTCTCAGTCATTTCTGGGGGGACAGAGGGGCATCCCCTGGCAGAGTGTTAGTGAGCGTGGTGCCCTCAGAGCAGCGCGCGCATTTCAGGCGGCTGATGTGGAAGCTCTTTGGGTTTTGTTAGGGGAACTGAGAAATCCTGTGAGGGACTGGAGAGAAGTTCCAAGCATTTACTGAGCCGTTAGTTACTCAGTGCCAGGTGCTCGGATCAAGTCCTTTGGTGTCTTCATCCCCATCAATCCTCACAGTAGCTCAGTGAATACCTACCACCCCTCCCTCCAGGCGCAGGCAAGCTGCTCGCAGTGACAAGCTAGTGCTGGGGGACTGTCTCCCTCAACCATGCTGTTCTCACTCCTGCACACATGCCAGCCAAGCCTGCAGCCTCTCTCCTGATGTGCCCCATGAGGGGGGCCAGGTACGTGCCCACCACAGTTGGAGCATCTGAGCAAGGATGATCGCAACATTCGTGGTAGCTTAGCGTGAGCCAGACCCGCACAGCCCAGAGGGAAGCACCATTGTAGTCCCAGCTTGGAGACCTGAACCTGAAACAAGACGAGTATGCACTCAGTAAGGGACAGAGCTGGCAGGGGACCAAGCAGCCCGACATGAGCACCCACACCCTGAGCCACCGCACTGCCCAGCTCCAGGAGGGGCACACAGGGCCTGAGGCCTCCTGCCCCCTGGAGGGGCTCCCTCAGAGGTAAGAATCTGTCTTGAATGAAAACTCCAGGCTCCATGCTTTTCTGAAATAAGAGTCCCTCACTTCAGGACTCATGCTTGGTGTGCTGTGCCTAGAACTCCTGCACCTTTGGTTGTCCCCCATGATGTTGCCTTGGGTCTGGTAATGTGCATGTCAGGTTAGGAAAGGACACTCAGACATCCCAACGCACAGTATTCCTCCTGGTTACTTGTGTTACACTTTATGGACTTCAAAGCCACAGGGGAGGAGTGAGCAAACAGCTGGACTCCTCAGGCATTTCTTTAACAGCCCCTCTTTGGAGGGGTCATTTATTTGGTGCACGTGGACATTTGCGGGACAAATCATGGGCGGAGCCAGAACACTAAACCAGAGGGAGCCTTTGTGTCCAAGGTCAGGCCCTGAGCAGTAATAGTCACCCCCGGGTCCTTTTCCTCCAAGGGAAGGACCAGTGTCACCAAGAAGGGGCTGGTGAGGCCTTGGGAGCATCGAGCCTCACTGGTCCCCTTCTCGCCTCCTGAAGGCCATGGTTGACCCTCACCAGCCCCTCCTGGGATGGCCTGGTGTTAATTATGACGCAATCCCCCAACCATGCAGCCTCAGCAACAATTTTGGGAGTCAGGGTCCATGTGCAAGGCCATTAACACTAAACATGTTTTAATCCATAATTGTGCGAGATTTATTTAATTTAGGGGCTTTATTTATAGTTCGATCGGAATTGTAATGTATTTTCGGCCCTCCGCTCTGGGAGCTGTCAATTTTTATGGCATCTTTTAATTGTGTTCTTCCAGGCCAGGTGCAAGCAGTTTTCCAAAGCAGGCCGACCCGAGAAGGCCTCCCTCCCGCTCTGTGATGGGGAGGGGAGTGGCCTGGCAGGGACATGACCCAGCGCCACCAGGAGGCGGAGGTGGGGGCGCCAGGTCCTCGGTGCTCTGAGATTGCAGTCACGACCCCCCACCCAGCCTGGCCTTGCCCCTCCTGCTCCGCCAGAGCTTTCAAACATCTCCCACACACATCCTTCCATCCCTTTGTCCACTTGACAAACACTGAGCACCTACTGTGAACCAAGCCCTGTGCTCAGTGTAAGAATGCGAACATGACTCAGACGGTGACCAGCCTGTGAGGAGCTCAGGGGAGGCAACAAGATGTGATAGTTGCTGGAATTTGCTGAGCAGTTGCCCAGTTCCAGGCCCTGAGTTCACACTAGAGACACACGGAGGAGTGAATTCTGGAGATCTGGTGAGAACGAGTTTATCGGAGAGTCACTGGAAGGACTAGACCTTGGCCGGGAGCCAGATGGAGGGAAGTGAGTTCTTCAGTGCAGCGGTGTGACCCCGACACCCACGGGCTCTCGCCACCTGAGCCAGGAGCCTCTGCGGTGAGGGTGCCTGGTCCTTAACCATGAGGATGTCTCGGCCTCGTTTCTCGTCAAGCGTTGGTAGTTTTTGAGCACCATGGGGTGTTTGTTTGTTTTTACAATCTTTTCTACATCTTGAAGCATTTTGTCTGTTGTTCCAAGTTATTTTCTTCCAAACAACACCCCGCCACAAGCTATGGGTGTTGGAGGAAAGCACCAGGAATCAAAGTGAAGAAAGTGGAGGAGTGAACCGAGGTTCTTCCAGCTGGGAGGGAGTTACCCTGGGGAAAAGCGAGTTCAAACAGAGCCAGGAGGCAGCGGAGTCGCGAATCTGTGCTCAGAGTGAGGTGCACGATGAAGTTGTGGGCTTCATCTGTGTAACTCAGGTGTCCCCGCAACCTGGAAGAGTGCCTGGCACACACAGGTCACAGTCACTATGGGGTGAATACATAGTAAGTGAAGATGAAAAAGGAATCTTAGGGACAATGCTTTACTGGTAAAATCAACAACCGTACTTGCCCAGGAAATAAAGGGGAAAATATTTCTAAGCACCTACTAAGTGCTTGTAGTTTCGACAGTAAATCCTCCCAGCAGTGGGAGGGCAGGTATTGTTCCCATCACACAGTGAGAACACTGGGGTTTAAATAACGCGCTCAGGTTGTGGACTTGAAGTGCGAGGAGAAAGGAAGGGTAAGGGGCCCTGGTGAAGGTCCATTTTCCAGCAGGTTTGCAGGCGCTAAGGCGCAGCACAACCTAATATGGGAACAGCTCATCATGGCAAAACGCGACCCCAGAATGGACAAATAATTACAAATTATAATTATTTAAATGCTTTGTTTCGCAGGTTTACAGGAGAATAGCTCCAGCCAGGGCTTAAGGAGCTGAATCTAGTCAAATTGAAGTATGAAGGCACTCTGCGTTGGGTAGGTTTGGAGCATTGTGGTGAGGCTTTTATAACCTTTCATGCATCGGTAAGCATTTCTGCCTGTTGCAAAGCTTTTTGTTGTCTCAAAAATCAGAGTGAACACAGGTGACTGCTGTCTCACAACACACCTTAAACTGGGTGGAGCCATGGCACACTTTTCATCAGCTGCTGTATCTGCGGCAAAGCCCTAAACTTCAGATTTCCCAGGAGGTTAAAGGTCACATGCTGTGCACACATGGCAACCTCACTTTTCCCATCATCTGGGTTTTTCTGATCTGAGGAAAGATACTATTGCTGGCTTACCTTTGAACAGATTTTGTCTAGATTGATCTAGATTTACATAGCAGCATCGTCTTTCTGTTTGTGGACTCTAAGGCCTCCAGTAGATCTGACCTTGCACTGCTCTTTTTTTAAAAAGTATATATTTTTATTGATTTCAGAGAGCAAGGGAGAGGAAGAGAAGGTTACAAACATCAATGATGAGAGATCATCATTGATCGGCTGCCTCCTGCACGCCCCCTACTGGGGATCGAGCCCACAACCCAGGCATGTGCCCTGACCAGGAATCCAAGTGTGACCTCCTGGTTCATGGGTCTTCACTCAACCACTGAGCTACACCAGCCGGGCTGCACTGATCTTTTAAAGAATAGTTTTATTTTATATACTTTAAAACTTTTTCTTTATCTTAATTACACAAGTACTATCTGAATAATTCTCATGGTTAAACATTTTCAAACAAAATAGGTTTTGTCTCCAGGTCTCCATCCAGCCCTTTCCCTGCCCAGGGGAAATGTACTTACATATTCATATATGCAATTATATTTTGTGGAGGTTTTTTCTTAAAAATATAGATATTGCTCTTCACTTTGCTTTTTAAACTTAGTTATAGAATTTAGAGATCTTTCTATCTCAGTACATGCAAATCTACCAAAATTAGATTAACACTAAAGGCCCTATGCACAAAATTCATGCAATAGTAGGCCTTCCTTCCCCCGGCTGCTGGCCCTGCATTTCCTCTGGCACCCGGAACCTGGGCTTCCCTTGCAGTCCAGGCTTCGTCCAGGAGGTCATCGGAAGAACGTCTGGTCTAATTAGCATATTACACTTTTATTATTATAGATGACGCATAGCACATTCTATAGTATGGATGAATCATGGTTCATTTAACCAGCCCCCTAAGGATGAAAATGTAAATTGTTCCTAGTTTTGCACTATTATCAAAATGCCAAATAGTGCACTTGAGTCCCTCCTGCTAGTACCCACTTAGAATGTCGTGAGACTGTTGGACTTAAAGACACTTTATGTGCCTCAACACTTTTTAGTACTTTGTTTTCTATCCTCCCTCCACTGCATCATTCACACAGGAACTCTTGGCAAAGCAGACTTAAAGGTGAACCTGTTCTAACAGTGTCTTACGGTCTTAGTACTGGTTGGCCTGGGCACCCTTGTCCACCACTGTCTCCGGGATCATCTCACCGGCCACCTGTCTCCCCACCAGTTGCTCAATGCCCACCCCTCCCCACTCCCACCATCTCCTCTCCTTTTGATTTTGTGTGCAGAGTAGTTTACCCATCTCCTTGTTTCTGGACTCTGTAGAGATGATGTCCTTTCAGCCTCTGCACAGAAAAAGCTACGGAAATTAGTTACTAAGCAGAGACCCTCATGTCCTTTAGAGGAGCTTGGTTGCCTGTGATTGAGGTAACACTTTGTCACTCTGAAACAGACATCTATACTCTTCCATGATGCCCAAGGCGGTGCACACCCCAAGGTCACATGGCAGGCACTCACAAGATACGTGTGGACTGACCCGCTGGCAGATAAATGGCAGCCCATTGAAAGAGCAGCGTCCTGAATTGATTCAGGGGAAAGGAGAAGGAAGTGTGGGGAATTTTACAGGTATATTCCATTCTGGGGAAAAAAAGAGGTTAAAACAAAACCCATACCATTTTAGATGACTTCTCAGAATATGAATTGCTTCTCTCAGCCTATGGTAACGAGGGGCTGGATCCCAAAATTATCTCCATCCCTGGTAAGCCAACATGGGCACCTCCACCAGGTTCTGCCCAGCCTCTTCTGAAAAGCCTCTACGGTAACTTCTCTTTGGAATTGGTTGGTTGACCTGCTTTTCAACATAAGGATTCTTTTCAGTCCGTGAACCAAGTCCTAGGGACTGGAATGTCATATGTCAGGAGCAGATGTGAAGGAAGTAGTGGAACCTTAAAACTTTGGGAGAAGCCAGGGAACTGCTAAACTTTATTTTCTTAGGAGAAGAAAAATAATGCTCTAGCAAGTAGCCACAGCTATTTTGATTATATGGCTAGAAAAAGAGGATTTCTTATTTTCATTAAATATGTTAAGAAAAATATGTAACTAATTTTTTATAAATAAAACCACCTAAAAACAAATTTGATGTGTGCGAACATGTGTACACACGTGCATGCACGCACGCGCACACACACATGCACATGCACTTGCTTTACGACTTATTGCCTAAATCTGCCTGTGTGTTTTTCAAACACCATTCTCTCCCAGTGGAAGGCTTCCCTGATCAATTTTAACATTCAGTGATTTTTTTGTAAAGGTAAGATCAATATAAATAATCTCTAACATACACACAACAGAGATTGTGAGGAATTTGCTGATTTGGCCCCAAGGGTTCTACCCAAGCAAACTTTGTACTCCTGTAATGCTGGGAGGACCTCGGGCAGCGCTCGGGAGAGCTGCAAGGTAAGTGAGACCTTGAAGGAGGAAGGTGATTCTTTAAAAAAAAGTGTGTTTAATATATGAAAATGACTTTTTAAAGTCAGTGTCTTTTTTTTTTTTAGTCGAGCATCTGAACTTCCTTTCTATGTTTGGGAATTCTGCACCCTATGAATCTTGAATCTTGGTGAGAACATGTGTTAGTCAGATGAAGCTGAGAATGCTGTGGTAACAAATGACTCCCCTAAATCTAAGTGGCTTCCAAAGGTTTCATTCCTGCTGATGCTGCATGTCCATCACGGGTTGGCTGTGGCTCTGCTCTGCACCCCGTTCACTTCTTGCATCCATGTTGACGAGCCTTCCAGTCCAGACTATTGCTGTTCCTGAGGCCGAGGGGAAACACATGGCAAACTACACACTGGCTCTTAACCCTTCTACTTGGGAGCCATCCTCATTATTTCTGCTGCTACTTCATCAGCCAAAACAAGCAATATGACAAGTCTGATGTCAAAGTAACAGAGAAGTATAATCTTTCCTCCAGGGGAGCAGGGAATATGTGGGAACAAAAATATAGTTATTTCATACAGTAGGCAGAACCTTGTTTCCCACTATAAAAGTTCAAAAAGACTAGGCTAGCAAGGATGACCTAGGTCTGGCCCATCAGATTCACCCACTTGAACTCACGGAATTGAGAGCTGGGTACACAAAGGAGAAGGGTCAACGGAGAGGTCACTGAGTCCACCAGGCAGCAGTGCCAGCTGCTGCACCCAATGCCCAGCACTGGAGACATCTGCCAGGTCCTCGCGGGACTAGTCCTGGGATCTGTTCTGTGATATGATTTTAGTTGTTTGCCGATCTTTTATCCTCTCTTGTTTCTGTCTGCTTCCTGGGCTTAGTGATCCAGCCTCCCTAGCAGTGCTGTGAGCCACCCAGTAGTATCTGCTGTATCTTCTCTATACCAACCAGTCAGAGTCCTTCTCTATTGCTTTCAGGTAAGAACCTGATGATACAGGAAGGCTCGCAGCCAACCCAAACTTTTCCTCAGTTCAATTTCCGATCACTAGGCGATTATTGCTCAAGGCCATGTTACCCCTGCACAAATGAAAGTCTTGGAAAGTACGGGGACAATTGGCACTAAAAGATATTGGATAGGAAAGCCTCGGAGGGGTCCAGTTCAGTCTTGGGTTCTGTGCACTCATGAGATTGAGAGGCACTGGATATCAAAACATAAACATGGAAGAGCTTTGTTAGCAGGTGGGACCGCATTAACCTTGAATTAGGAAGTATAAACAGTGCAGTGAGCATGCTCAGATGTTCTGGGTTGCTCAGGACAGTCCCAGATGACTACTGTTGTGGGTCTGTTAATGCCTATCAATTATTTTTATTGCCTTTTTTCACCCTAAAATGTGTCCTGGCTTAGACAATAAACAAAATGGTCACTCCAGCAGCAATGGAAATGGCCCTGGACCAGAAGTCAAAGATCTGCATGTTACACTAGAACAGTGATGGTGAACCTATGACACACATGTCAGAGGTGACAAGCAAACTCATTTTTTGGTTGATTTTTCTTTGTTAAATGGCATTTAAATATATAAAATAAATATCAAAAATATAAGTCTTTGTTTTACTATGGTTGCAAATATCAAAAAATTTCTATATGTGACACGGCACCAGAGTTAAGTTAGGGTTTTTCAAAATGCTGACACGCCGAGCTCAAAAGGTTCGCCATCACTGCACTAGAACCTAGCACTCATCTGCAGTCACCAATCAACTTCCTGTTCCTCGGCTTCCTCATCTATAAAGTGGGGGCCTTTCTTAGCTCAGTGGTTGTGGTGTCTCAAAACCCTCCGAGAGGGAAGAAGGGGTGCGGGGGGAGCTCACACGCCCAGAGAACCTCTGCTTCCATTTGTTTCATGCCTTGGGGTTCCAGCCAACATTTTTTTTGGAAAAATGTGTTATTGTGATAAGAAACACACACACACATTCACATGAAAATCACTGGCCTGGATAATCTCCCAGGACATAGCCGTCAAGATTTCTAGACCTTGCTCTATTGCTATAATTTCCATATTCTGGGCAATGAGCTGGCCGTGAAAGGAAGGGAGACAGTAGGAGGGGGCTTCACTTCTCAGTCTTTCCCTCATTTTAAAGGGATAAATGGTAACCTGTCCATTTGCCAGCCAGCCAGTTCCATAAAGTGATGCTGGCATTTGCTTATTTAATTAAAAAAATATCCCTTAAGCCATGTTTTGATCTTGGTCTCCTGCTTCTAGTCTCTCCCCACCTTAAGCTTTCTTGTAGCTCAGCTCATGGGGTCCCTCATCTCTCCAGGCCAACTCTCAGAATTCAGCCTGAGCCCCACCTCTTCTGTGAGGCCTCCCTCTACACACAGCCCTCAGGGCGACTGCCGCCCTCCATTCTGGGCTTCCACACCTTGTTTGGCTACTAGTATATATTGCATTGTGTGCTACTGTCTTTCAGCTCTGAACACATTCTTTTAGATTCTGCTCTGTGACACTGAGGCCGGAACTCTGCCAACCTCCTTTCTCCCTTGCCAGTTGGCTCCCTGTTACATGCGGCCAATAGTGGTAATTCCAGGGAGATTCAGATGGAGAGAAAGTAGACTTGCTCCTTCCTGCATGTTTGCTGTGCCTGTCAGGGTTTCCCCAGGCAGGAGGGGTTGGTTCTGACCTCTGGTTTTTTCCTTTTCCCAGAAACATCCAACCACCACACAGATACTAGCAGTAGCCCAGCAATGCCTTCCCCTCAGAAATCTGAATCCCACCTTCAGGGCCCCCCCTTTCAAGCTCCTGAGTTAACAGTTCTTGCCAGGCAGCACTTCCTCCTTAGAGCTGAGCTCAGCTCCATGAGGCACGGTACCAGCGGTAGGCTGAGGTACCAGCGGGAGGCAGTGACATCATGTTTCCCAGAGGTCTCAGCTCCAGGTCAATAGGGCCTCTCCTGAGAACTGCTAGGCTCTGATGACCCAAACTTTTCCTTTATCCCCCAAGCCCTAGAGGTGATAGTTACTTCTTGTACTTACTATTCATTTTACCTCAATGTTCTCTTCTTCCTTTTCCAGGACTCCAGTACCCGCTTAACCAAATCCCCTATATTAAATTCTCTCTGTTGAAATATCTAGTAAAGAAGCTTCTATTTTCTAGATTGGACCCTAACTGGTCTACCTTGAACTGTAACTTGCCATATTACACATATTTTGTTTATATCTCAACTACACTGGAAACCTCTTCATTTTACTTGTAACCACACCCACAGGAACTCAACAAAACTTTGCTTATTGATTGATAAGGTATCAGGTTCCTGGCTAGGAGAAAAAATGGAGGGTGGAAAGGGCAGGACTGCAGACAAACAGATCTGGGTTTAGAGTCCAGTTTCAGTGGTCTCTGTTTCTTAACTTCTTGGAGCCTCAAATTCTCAGCCTTAAAGCAGAGAGAACAGCAATGCCTATCCCACTGGTGTGCTGTGCAGCCACTTATAAGGTTCAGACTCACAGATAGTGCTCTTCCCTCCACCCACTTTGATCTCTTTGAATTCTCTGTAGTTCCTGTAATCCACTGGGTAGGTGGTGATCTGTAGGCACTTCTGGTCTTTGAATGTTTGCAGCAGAAGCATGATTCCTTCTAACTGTAGGGCTGGGTTGAGAATCAGGACGTCAGTGAGCCAGCCTAGTAGCATTCCTCACATTCTCCTTTATAATTGTTTTAACACACACACACACACACACACACACACACACACCACACCTACCTCCCTGGACTCTGCTTCACAATGCAACACACCTTTCTTCCCTTTACCACCAAACATCCTAATAAAGCCCACACTCATCCCCGTCAACATACTTCTGCGGTCCAGAGCAGCGGTAGGGACCAGCTTCTTTATCCATCTCTCGATTGGCATATATAGCCTGGGTCTGTCTGTCTCTTGCTCTCACTATCTTTCTTTCTCTCTTTATTTTGGCTCTATTTTCTTCTCATGTCCACCTATTTAATCCACCGTATATATCACAGTCCAAATCCTGGACAGAGCTGGTGTAAGTGGTGAATTATTATCTTTGCTTTGAACTAGACCTCCTCAGAGGTCACCTGCCAGCCTATAACATGGGCTGCCCTGGAGTCAGGCACTCCCACCTGGATAGCCTCTGGCCATGTTCTGCACAAGTCAACCTAGCAGGGCTTCCTTGTGTAGAAGCTGAGGCAGAAGCAGTTTTAACTACAAGAAAAACCAGGAAATAGGCACTGCCATGCATATGTCGAGGGCATGCCCTGTTAGCACTGAAGTATTAACAAATTCCCTGCTCACTAAGCATTCCCTGCTTTCTTCCCGACTCCTTGACCAGAGGGCTTTCCCTAGAGCTCGCTCTGTCCAGCCCTGATGCCCACTCAAGGGTTTCAGGTTTCAACGAGTCTAGGTCAGAGCACACTAAAGGGGAAAAAATGGCAAAGCAAGGCAGTGTCGGTGGTGCTTTGATCCTGGTCTTCAATGCTTCTGCTACTGTCTGCTTCTCAGATAGCTGGACCATGCATTCCATCCAGGTGTGATCACCTCCTCTTTTGACTTATCTTAAGGGAGCCCTGTGACTTGGGCATTTAAGAAAGGGCTCATCCACCCACCCCACTCCCTAGTCATTCATCCACTATTTCTATGAATGTGCAGTGATCTACTACGTCCCACAAACTACGAGGGCTAGAAAAAAAGCCCATCTTTAAGGTGCTTGGAACACAACTCCCACAGGAGGCACCGCTTCCTGGATTGCACTCTGGCTTTCTCCCCTCTCTGCTGGTGCTCACAGTAGGTCTATACCAGAGGTGGGCAAACTTTTTGACTCGAGGGCCACAATGGGTTCTTAAACTGGACCGGAGGGCTGGAACAAAAGCATGGATGGAGTGTTTGTGTGAACTAATATAAATTCAAAGTAAACATCATTACATAAAAGGGTACGGTCTTTTTTTTTTTTTTTTAGTTTTATTCATTTCAAACGGGCCGGATCCGGCCCGCGGGCCGTAGTTTGCCCACGGCTGGTCTATACAATGTGAGTGGGCCTGGTGGCTTCCTTGAGAAGGCAGGTCAGCATGTGAGCTGGAGCCCATCCTCACTGTGAGCTCTGTGGGTGCGGCTGCGGGCTTGGGAAAGAGTCATAGTTTCAAACACACAGGTTTGTGGTTTTTGAAAGAACAGAAAGCAAAAAGCATAACATCTTGCAGGATTACTTTCTGCTGAAGACCAATTGATGCAACATCTGAAAATAATCAAATAAGTGTCTTGATTTCAGCCTGCAAATGACTTTGTGAAACTTTGGAAAGGAAATTCTCCACTTAAGAAAAAAATAAGAAAAAAACTGAAATTGAGATCATGAGGAAGAACAAAGATGGGGAATTAGGAGAGTGCTTTGAATTGTTAATAGTATTTATATCTGTAAAAATGACTCTCTCTAAAAACCTGGAAGTGGCCTAATAACTTTAAATCACCTCACACAGCACATGCCCAAAACCCTAATAACCTCCAAATTCAATTGCTTATGACCACCTATTGGAGCATTCCAAAAACTTGAAGTTGCTACACAGTGAGCAGAACTCTGGATTTAAAATTATTGAAGCCTTTGATTTTCCCCCCTCTGTGAGCTCCTACATTTGGAGAGAAGTCAAGGTACAGTCTAACCCCAGAGGATCCAAATATATTGAACTGATTTTTTACAAATGTTATCAGCCAAGAAAGTAGAAGTTGAACTGAATATTAGGAGGAAGAGAGCACAGAAGGGCAAAGAGAACGCTGAAGGTGGCAAAAACGACTCACAGTGGACGCAGAGCCTGCAGTGGAGATGCTGGCCAAGGTAAGACAAATTGCGGCACCTTGGAGAGGATAATCTCAGGCAAAGGAAATTAAACGTCAAAAAGCCAGGCTCAGCCTAGGCGAGAAACCTCCCTCTAGCTTCAGTGGTTGAGGGGTGGCTTAGAGTTCCCACAGCATTTCATTAACGCACAAGCGAGCGTTACTAATATCCCGCGTGGATGACAGACACTTGTGCTTTGCGAATTACTGGTTTCTAATGGTGCGTCTGAGCTTTATTTTTTACAGCTGCCCTTGTCTTAATCCTTTACTTTTTGCTCCTTGGGGTCTAATGGTTTCTAGTTCCATGTCCGCATTTAAGCAGCACGCCGCCCGCCAGGCAGCACATGGCTTCTGAGGGTGATGGCACTGGGGCCACCACTCATTCTCTGGAAGGACAAGTGCTCTGCGAAGAGCCCAGCGAATTCCCTCGTCCGACTGGGCGGCAGCAGCGCAGGTGCCGGGTGCGCACTAGACATCTAACCAAATGCCTTTTGCAAACAGCAGCTCAATGAGGATTCCTGCCACGAGGCAAACTGCTCGGAAAGGTACTCTGTGCTGGCATCACTGGGTCCGGGGTCAGCATGCTGAAATCGGGGCTCATTATGCTCCTACCATGGCAACTCGGTGCAATTAGCCCAACAGGATAATTTCCCGAAGCCATATGCTGATCTTTAGGGGAGGGAAGGCTTCCTAGGCCTGATGGCTCTGAGCTCTGACTGGCAGGTCCCGGCTTCGAGCAAATGTCTGTAAATGAACATAGCACAGAGGAGGGGGACAGCGGCCTGCGCAGAAGCAGGAAACAGAGCAGGGCTGAGCGCTTGTTGACTATGGCAGCCAGTTGGTTTCTCTTTCTTTCTTTTTCCCCCCAAGAAGGTTTCAGAGAAAGGTCAAGGGAGCTGTGTGCAAGGCTGTCCCTCCCCCCGCCCCCGAAATAAAATCAATGGAGGGACCTAGAACACAGTAAGTTATGTTCCGGGGCTGTGTGGCCCGGATTCCCATCAGACACCTATCAATGCGAACTAGCACTGTTGGGAAATCTCTCAGCCGGCTCCGTTAATCAATACCTCTGTTCATTATGCCTCTCTGATGAATATGGGTAATGATTGGGGTGCCCGAGAGTCAGGTGACTAAAAATAACCGTGCCTGGCTGAGGACGGATAGATTTCCCCCAGTATCACTTCAGGCGATTCAATGCTCAGCTGCCCTCCCTCGCTCCCTCGCAGTGCGATCCTCTCTGGTCTTCATCGACAGGGCAGCTTTATTAAATTAGTGGCACTTAATCTACTGTCATACTGTCAACCGACTCGGGGGCAAACTAGCCGGCGGCAGGTCTCCCGTCGACTCGGGAGGGTCACTGGCCACAGCGCAGGCGGTGTGATTCGCTTTGTGCCAAGAGCTGTCTTCATGGCGCCTCTTTCCTAAACGGGGGGGACGTCCACCATTTAATAACATTTAAAACAAGTTTTAAGCAAATGCTGTTTGAGGGAGGAGTCCTGCCAATGACACACTTGTTATGACAGATGAAAGATCATCATTATGCCTGGGCTCCCTGCAGGAGTGTGTTCACGCATCCGTGACATTTAATCACCACGTGCCTCCAGCGAGGTTGACTTCTTCAAAGTTGTTTAAACTTTTCATTTCTTCATCCAAACCCTGAGACTTGTCTGCTGGTACTCAAAGGAAAGGAAGGAGACCTGGGTAAGGCTTGGGGCTGGCACCCCTGTTGTCTGGAGAGGGACCCTCAGTCAGTGGCATCTGAAGCTGGCTGGACAGCGCCTGGCTGTGGGCCTGACAGCCAGACAGGCACACACAGCCTGTCCAGCTTCTTACTGGCCAGAGGCCTGGGCCGGGGGTTGCTATAGAGTGAGGGTAGCTCATTTCCCTGGTTAGAGGTTAGAGGACATTGGAGAAGTGGGTGGTACAAGCTGGGGGCATTTGGACAAATCTGGCTCTAGGGATGAAGAGAAAATACTAAATAGCAAGGGCGAGTCCTTAGTCTCCCTTCCAATTTTTAGCCAGGATTGGATTAAGAGGTGGGTAATGAGTGGGCAAACTCTTCCCTACTGTGCCCCAAGCAGTATGACAGGAGGAAATGTTGCTGGTTACGACATCTTTCTATCTGCTAGTTTTATTCCTAGATTATAACGAGCTCAATCCACAGAAAACCACTGCCAAGAGAATATAAACTGAAATACAGCAGTGAGTCTGAAATATGTAGAGAGAGTCATTATCCTGTTGCTGCTGTCCACAAATTTCACAGGTGGGGAGGGAAGGAAGCCTATTTGCAGAAAGCTCAGGTGCAAAGGTATCTAAGTGCTTCCCTGGTCTTCCTTTCCTTAAAAGAGCTCGGGCAGAGGCTCTGGGGGAAAGGGATTCTGGAGACACAGCAAAGGCAGCCCCAAAGGATAGCTTGGCGAGGAAGAACTCAGGTCGGTGTTGGCGGGGCTCACCCAGGACTGGCTGGGATGGGTGTAGCCCTGACTCAGCGTTGCCTTCTGAGCAAGAGAGGAGTTTGATCTTCCTAAGAAGTATATGCAATAAACCAGAACTTAGTCCCAATAGGAGATTGACTCTGTATTATCTAGCAAGTGCGTTTCAATAGGTGAATTACAATGTGAGCTGACGTGTTACTGGGTGTATTTTGTAGAGGTCTATTGGAGTTTGTTGAGGTTTCTTCAAATCAAGAAGGTAAGAAGAGATCAGTGACTGATAAATCTTTAATATAAAAATTGTACAAGAATTTTGATACAAATTACAAGAGGTATTTGGACAAAATATGAATAAAATTCCATTTACATCCCCAAACCCTTATGCATTTTATGCAAAAGACATACCGTAGACAGTTATAGTACAGAAAATACAACCAAGGAAATAGCAAATAAAATCTTTTAATTCTCTTAGACTACCAATAAAAACAAAACAAAACGAAAACCCTTGTTCAAGGTACATACAATATTTATGAAGCTACCGACGTCACGATGATGCGACCAGGGTAATGCGCGCGGTCCCCATCCCTCGGTGCCGCCACCTTTCATGGTTCAGACTCTGGTTCCCCAACAGGCTTAGCAGACGAGACTGGTCTGATGCAGATGAGCACGACACAACAACGAAAAAGCAGAAACCCCCAAACTCTGGGGGAGGGAGCAGACATATCTTGGTGAAAATTCCTTTTCCTCAAGGTATTTCCGTTCCCTTTGGCCACTTCTGCTGTCCAATATGCAGGTTGAATCAAATGGTTTTGTAAGGGAGACGGGCCAGTGGGGGTGGGGTGGGGAAGAAAGGTGAGTGTCCTCCCAACTGGGTGAGGGACGCCGCCAGGTCTGAAAGGACCCACCATGATCAGCAGAGAGAACAGAGCGCTTTCCTCCCCGAAGCCCCGGCTCACCTCCACCTGCGAGGAAAGGCCCAGGTGGCCGCAGACCGAAGCCTCCCGGTGTCTCCCCGTTCCTCCCCCCTTGCCCTCCACGGACCCACATGGAGCTCTCCTGCACTTCTCACATGGGCATTGGTAGGAAAAGGCTAAGATTTCTCCGCAGGGCAGCTGAACCAAAGTTTGCACAGGAAAGCAAGGGCACCATATATTATAAATCTTCCATATCGGGTTAATATATAATACTAGAACATCTCATTCACTTAACTCACGTTATGGAAACCCTGGACAGGGTAGAACACAAATGTTTCCAAAGCGATCAACATCGGGATGAAGGAGTGTTCTACCTTCTGGCCTCAGAAAAGATTTATTTTTTTTAAGGGGGTGGGTGAGATCAGAAGAGCAAAGGGTGCAGTGGAAAGAGAATGGAAAGGTCAGGGGAGATTAAGATAGGCAATGAGAGGAATGGATTACTCTGTACAAAGACATGCAAAAACGCTCCAAATTGAGTACTAGGTGAAGAAAAAATAAACAATCAGCCTTGGTGTGTACATCTCAAGTGAACCGACGAGCTCAGCACATTGTCCGGGAGTTCAAGAGCATCGTACCTCATGAATCAATGCTTCTCCCGGCGGCAGCACTGAATCACCGGCGGGCGGGGATGTTCTGACTCCTCGCACGGAAAAGGCAGGCAGCCAGGCTCCCACCGACACAGGGCCAGGCCAGGTCACCTTGCAGGGGGCTACCAAGAAGGTAGGGCTTTCCTCCCCACCCTCTTTTTGGAAAATGATGAGTGGGCCTCTCACACCTCCAGGGTCACCTCTCAACCCTCGAATCCCCTAACAGATTGGGCAGAGCTGGGTACTAACGGATTGATTTGCCATCTTCCTTGTGCATTATTTCAACATCACATTTGGCAACAGGAAGCCTTATAAAGTCTTGGTATAGCACTTAGATACTCTCTCTCTTCAAGAAATATATTTTTATACTCTCTATGTCTCTCCATTTTTGTTAAAATACCTTTTTCGGTTCTTCCTTCTCTTCAAAGATTTTTTTTTAAAAAATGAAGCTAAAAAAAAAGCATTAAAAAACTTAGAAATGTCCTTAAGCATCCCTGTTATTTAAAGGGGGAAATGCTACTATTAGCAGACTCTGTGCAATTTTGGCAACTGAGTTTTTAATGAAAGATTCTAATATGATGTTTGAGAAATGATTGTAATATACACATACTGGAGGAACTTAAAAAAATCTCAGGTAAATCGCTTTTCTCTGACCCCGAGAATCCTTGCTCAAAGTGCTTTCTTCCCAGTACCCAGACTGGTTCAGGAACCTGCTTAGCACACATCTGTCAAATCAGACCTGTGAAGGTGTCTACCTCTAAATATGCTTTGTTTCTCTCTTTCCATAAGGTCACATCAAAGACGACACCTACATGTGTCTTATTTGGTTGACAAATCTATTTGCAATGTAACTGTTGCAGCCGGATCAACAGCATCTATCAGACTGGCCTGGGGGAGCTGGAAGGAAGTGTGGGGTCCCCAAGTTCCATATCGAAGGTCACAAATAGACCTTGCACTTACTTTAGTCACTAATTAGCCACTTGTCAACCGTCCTTTATGTAGTTCAATATGCAGAAATAGCAGCCAATACAATGCCTACAGGTTACTTGGGCTCAAGGTATTTTGGAATATAACATTTTCACGTGTTTTTCCTCAGTACCTTTTGTCCCCTCGTCACTTGATTTTGTAAAGCTCATTGTACTTGTACTTGGGGAAATTCTCCCAATGTGGGGAATTTAACTCTTAGGTATAGGGTAGTCTCTGTTTCAGTGATTAGAATAAACACCCCCATGCCTTTTATTTTTTTTTAGATTGTCAGTCCAGTTTAAAAAAGAATGAAGGTTAATCTGTCACGTCACACTGTGGGTTTGGAGGTTTTCATTGAGAGATACAACTACACATGTAAAACAATGTTTGGATGCCAACGCTAAAAAACAAGCGCTTTTGTTTACCACCATGCACAACCAATTTGTTTACAATGTGAACTTTCTGAAGGGGAAGAAATATATTGTAAGGCTTCCCTTACAGAACAAGTCAGTGTCTATGCCACTGACGGGTGGGAAATTACAGGGCCATACCCAGTACTCCCCAAATGCATGGGTGTGCAACGGCAATACTTAAGTTCCAAAGATGCAAAGAATGCTGTCATAGCCAGCATCTCTCTACTGACCCTTTATTTAAGAAGTCATGTTGTTACTGTCCACTTAATGGCTGGAGAGGGCATCCAGAGGCAGCCCTGGGCTTAGCAAAGATGCAGTTTTGTGCGAGTGTGTATGGGTCTAAGTGGTGGGAGGGGAGGGAGAGGTGGTGGAGGGGGAGAGAGAGAGAGAGAGAGAGAGAGAGAGAGAGAGAGAGAGAGAGACTGATAGTGTGTGTACCTCAGGGAACGCAGTGGGAAAGCCTAGCCCTTGTACTCAATTTCCCCTTCACAAGGGATAAACAGGCAATTACGCATCCTTTTATATTTGATGGCCAAGTGCTGAACTGGAAAGCGCACTATTAGTTTGTGTCCCTTCAGGGCCAGGGCAATAAGTAGCCAGGGGAGCTGGGGCTGAAGCAGAGAGGGTGTTGTCTGCTGTTAGTGTGACAGTCTTGTCAGCAGCGTTCACATTACTGGAAGGTAATAAAGTGACAAGTAAGTTATTAGAAAGATATGAGGTGAAATTGAACCGAAGCTTCTCGCTGCTCAGCCCAGGCTTCCCTTTCCTCCTTTGTAACGGTCCATTATTTGTTACAAACTGAACCTTGTCTGGATGCTCCATATAGAAAAGAAGATTTTTTTTTTGCAGTAAAGGTCAAATGAATTTACAGCAATGCTTTAGAGAAGAAGAATAAAGATAGTTTTATGACAACTATAGTACGTTGCTTCAAAAAATATATAGCATTATAATGAACAATAACGCTGATCCAATTCAGTGTACTTGTAAAAATGCCTCGTTTTTAACTCCCTGTTACTAGGCATTTGGATTTTTCAACGAATGCCAAAAAGACAGTACTGATGTCCAGCTATGGCCGAATGACCACATCATTCTGTGCAAGATGTGAGAATAAGGATGACAGGGCCCGGGATGGATGGGTGTCTGGGCAAGAGTGATGATACATTAACGCACCGCTCACTTCTAGTTGGATTTACATAATTCTAATGGGAAATGAGCATTGGTGGTGAGCCACTCTCCAACTACAGGAAATATGAAAATGATTCTGGGACGGATCAGATGTGGCCTTAATACTAGCACAAGTAAGACTACAACACGTGGTTTAGCGTTGCCAGATGACGTGAAAACAGAGAAGTTAGTAGGATGTTTTGCAGGAAGGTAAATGAGCTCACATTTTGATCAAGAGAACTTCAGCCAAGTAGCATTACAATCATAGCTCTGGGGGCGAGCAAAAGCAGTGATGGAAAAGGATAGACCCAGCTGGCTACCCCTCACTTCTACTCATCACAGTCAGGACGAGGCTTGACCACAGGCCGTTACTATAACCTAGGTGGACCCATAGCATCTTTTTGCTTCCTAAGGGACTCCAGCATCACTCCACACGCCAAAAAGAGTCAGAAAAAAACCCTCATGACTGCCTTGTTGGCTCTCCTGACCCTAAGGACCGTGAGCTGTTCCACACAGCTGTCCTTGCTCTTCTCCTTCCTCACCTGGTACAGGCAGGGCACAGCATTAGCATGACCATGACCCCACCCACTGCCTGGCAGAATTGCACCAGCCTGGAACACACGCTTTCAGTGCATTTGCTATTTCTTTTCTAGCTACACCCGAACAGGGGGGGTGCCTCCTCTACTTAGCGTGCCTCACTCACTGGGCCTCTGGAACAGCTGGGGTTCCCTCTGGTCTCTGTGGCACCTGCCTTTTCTCGCCCGCCTTACCTGTGGAGACCCTTCCCATTAAAAAAAAAACACAACAAAATAACACAAAGAATTGAAAGGAAAAAAACCAAAATCCTTTAATAAATATTCCGAGTTTGAGGGAATATGTATTTTTTTAAAAAAATGAAATTTGTTAGTCAGAATTTTTAAAAAAGAAGTTCTTGAGAAAGGGAGCATGTTGATAGAAAGAAGGTAAGGTTTTTCTGGGTGATTTGTTTCTTTATGAGAGCAGATGTAGCGTGTCTTATTACAGTTGAATTCTATTTACTCTGTTAGTCAATCTAACTCAACACTAACAGTCCAAGTACAAGTTAGGACTGCTCAGGTCAACTGTTAGCAGTTAGCAGCACGTCCATCTCAATCTGGTTACCGGCTTCTTTATGTTCTAATTGCCAAGGGCTCCCCTCCTCATTTGCTTGGCACACATCTGGGGTGTGTACAGAGGATGGGGAACAAAAGGTCACATTTATTTTATTTGGTGAGAACCTAATGCATGGTTTCTCCTGAGTAAAATGAGGAGAATGCCTCTGGAACAGCCCATTCATGGTATAGTCAAAGCCTGTTTTTTTTTTGTTTGTTTTTTTAAAAAAGAGCAATGTATACACTAACAGGGCTGTTAACCAGTTAAGTGCCATTTGCCTCTTACTGAAAGGGCCTGGAAATTCACAACCAAAGGAATCATATACTACAAAGACAGTGGCACCCTTGTGTTAAAGACGTTTTCAAAAACAGATGTTTATCATCTCCAGAAGGAAAATATTAACACCTGTAAACCTTTAAAAGGTGACAGGATGAACGGGGTGGCTGGACTATGACCGGAAATGCGTTACATTGGGTTGAATTATTTCAATACAATTAATGGCAGAACAAAGAGTGTCAAGCTTTTTATCACATTTTAAAAACCAAATCACTTATTACCTATCCCTTTTCCTGCTCTTTGTCATCCCCCTCCATAGCATGCAGATATTCCCTAAAGCAGAAGCTTTTCTGATATTTACAAAAGCATAGTTTAAAATGATCAGAACAGTAATTTCAACATCGTCTACTGAACATGCACATTCATAATACTTCCTAATTTTGTACCTGTGACAAAAGTCTGGTTAAAACCAATCAAATGGGAAAAAGCCGCTTGGATGAAAACCAGCGTCATTATTAATTTTCAGCCAGCACAGAATGGATGCAGCTAGAGAGAAAACACTGCACAATAGGAATCTCCTGTGAAAAGCAAATGAGTAGGGATGGGCAAAGATGAAGGGCTCCATATGAACATGCTGATCTCTCTATCCTTCCTGTTTGCAAATAAGCTGTGGGATCACCTCTTAACTAGAGTGGTAGGTAAGTTAAAACATTGCACACAGGCACACACCCTAAACAAGCAATGCGTTGGGACTAAAAGCATTGTACGTTTCATGATCCACTCCCCGTCCCTTTTAGGCAAATCGGCTTTGTGTTGGAAAATGTTATTCACCCATGTAGAAGGCCACCATTCCATCTGGGCATTTGAGGCACAAAAGTAGCAATTTGGGAAGATATTTAAGTAGGGTGAGCTGTCTAGGACTCACTGCCATTTCTCTGACAAAATGCCGCCACGCACTTCCATGTTTCCAAGCGAGGGAATTTCTACTTTGGGAATCTCGCCGCATCTAGACTTGTTCTATCTGGCTATCCACCTTAGCCCGATTGTGGCAAGTAACACACATTAGTTCTAAGCCTGGTTCATTTGCTGATGTGACCTGCTGACTTACCTAGGTAAGTCATTCACTAGGGCTACCTGACCTTTCAGGTGACATTAAATTAAACAGGCTAAACATTGATTCTGTACAGGATGAGTTCCAACAGCTCAACCAAGAGTGTACCTTTAAAAAAATAAAAATGTGTTATTTTAATAAAACTGGGTATAATTCTGTCTCCACATACTCCAAAACAGCTAGTGTTTCTGTGATCTCCTGTTGGGATGCTAAAAAAATTTCCCCCACCCTTCTGAACGGAACCACTTGGTAATGGGTCAACAGCGCAACACAGAGAACGCTAGGAGGACCAACATGTTTGCAAACAAACTTTCATTATTCTAGTTCAATCTTTCACAAACATACTGTACAGAGTCTAATATGGTATAAAACAAAAGGAAACATCTCTGTCTATTCCATTTAACACAACATCAAAATAAAGCCATTAGGACTTTGGGGAATCCAAAGGTACAAGAAAACAACAACAGTTATTACTAATTCCTCAGCTTTTTACCGTAAACATTTGTCATTTAAGAGACATAGTGTTTAGTAAGGTTTCTTTTGTACTGCAAGTACTTTTGGTCTTTCCTCACCGTGGAACAAATGAAGAATTAAATGAACCCCATAGCATCCTCTGAAGGAGATGAAAAGATAAAGCTCCAAGACACATCTAGCTTATCTCTAAGAATCTATTGTTTCTGAACTTTTCACAAATAAAAATACTGAATCCACAACTAATGATGCTTATTTTTTGGAAACAATAAATACTGTGAGGTACAATAAATCCTATAGGAATAACAACAACAGAAACATATCAATAGTTTCCTTTGGCAAATTTAACGGAAGTGAATGCTGATGTGAACATAGAAAAAAATAATTACAAAACATATGAAAAATGGAAATGAAATGAAAAGCTAAAACAAAGGGGGTCGGTATTTCTAACATTTAGATTGATGAGAAATGTTTGAGGCCATTAAATGCAGAAAAGAAATACATTCTCTTGAAATTACTGTGTACTGTTTGATAAACTATTCCTTGTTTATCTTTTTCCCCCCTTCACTTAAGAAAAAAAAAAGACAACAAAACACAGTCTGCAATGCACACCCTAATGGTTTTGGCTGCAGACTGAACTTGAGTAAATATCATCATTTAGTCAGTATGTTGTGGTAGCTGAGGCTGCCGATGTGGTTAACCAGCTCAGGCAACATGTGTAAACATCAGAAACAAAACAAAACAAAACAAAACAGGTTTGGAGAATCATCTCCCCTCCACCCCCCCCCCCTTTCTCACTCTCGATTGCTTGGTTTTAGGCTTGTTTTCATTTCTCTCCGACAAATCGCGCAGGGAAACACAAAACACTAACCAGTGAGAGATCCTGTGTTAAACCCCCGTTCTCTGGCTTTTCAGAAGGGAGTGTTGCTCAATTCAAGGTCAGCACATGTTTTAAAAGCTTCCAAGTGCGGCTGCTGTTCAATGCCTTTTGATTTTGTGTATCAAAGGGGCCTGAATCACAGCACTACTGAAGGACTTGCAACAAATCAGACAGCCATACAACAGCCCAGCCCAGCTCAGACTTTCTCTGTCTTTTTAAAGGATACGGGTTAGGTCCTTGGAAATGTGTGCTCAACTCTCTTACTGTATGCAGCTTTGTTCCATAGTGAGTAATTTGGGCTTTTGTATCCTGAAATATTATCCTGCCTCTAAAGAATAAATGCCGTGGCTGTTTCACACCACATAATTTTGTTTTCCTTTTATGTTACTTAACATATAAGCAAGAAGGATGCAATGTTGATTCTAATAACATTCGGCACTTGAAAGAATCACCAAGTGTTTCTTTTTTTTAAAGCGGTTTTCTGGTGGCCGACAAATTGGCCTGTGGTTATGTTGAGTGACTAATTGTATTTTCTTTTCTGGAAACTTGTGCAAAGTTGGCAGTTTTGTGTTAACATTAATACTTTTGTTTGGCATTTGTGCCCTATACTGACCAGACCATTTTTATGCAAGTGAATTTTTTTGTTGTTAAAAAAAGACACTTATTTAAAGTATGGCAATAGTTTAAGGGTAAAAAAGAAGCATGGATATTACACATCCCCTTGTAGTGTATGAAAAAAAGTGCATGACGGGATTTATGTACTAGTACAGGACGTTTAAAAAATCAGATCTGTGCTGTAAAGCATGCCAGCACCTCTTTATCACTATATCTAGCAGGTAGTAAAAACAAGACCATGTTTTTTGTTTGTTTTTTTAAAAAAATGTGCATTAATGCTAACATAAATGAGTAGAGCTAGCCAGCAAACTATTTTTTTCCTGCATATCTAACAGCTGGATGTAACTGTAAAAGTTAAACAAAAGAGATAAACAACATCAATACAATTGTTTTACATCATTAGCCTCTCAAGGCTATATATTTACAGGTGAATCTGCCATGCTGTAGTTGAAGATTCTCTCAAAACTTTAAAGTTCACAAAAGACAGCTATTAAGAAGTTCCTTTTTTGTTTCATTTTTCTTTTTTTTTTATCCCTTTTCTTTCTTTCTTTCTTTTTTTTTGCAGGCAACAGTCATGGGTACAACAAACTGTCTCTTTGGAGAGGACCAAGAATTACCAATCTGTCAAAATTTGGGCTACTTGCACGCTTTATGTGTGTGTATGTGTCTTTAAAGGGTACTTAGCTTTCACTCTCAAATGAAAGGTCCCACCCCTTTTCCAAAACTATAAAGGAAAAAAAAAATTCAAAAGCACTTAGTGTTTACCATTTTATATCTAAAGAAAAGAAAATGTGTGTGTGTGTGTGTGTATGTAGATGTAGAGGCATACGTGTGTACACGTACACACACACACACACACAAGTACACAAGCACACACTGACTATGGCAGTTCAAATATGTAGGCCGTCTGGTGAGAGCTGGCATTGGTAGTGTCCGTTCTGAGACTAATCTACTGACACGAAGGGAATGTTTTTGTGGAGATTAGGGTTCTGACTGTGCCGGTTTCGGCTTCGCACAGAGGAAAACATCATGTTGCAACCGGGGACTTTGCACTTGTGCATTTCCCGCAAATGCACCGTTTTGTAGTGCACCCTCAGGGTCCCCTTGTTGCTGTACATTTTGTGGCAAATGTTGCACATGATCCCACCATTGCTCCCGGACAAGCTGTTGAACATCAGAGATCCCGACACTTCAGCCCCCAGGCCGCCGGGGAGGGCGGGGGCCTCGGCCTTGTGAGCGGACTCCCCACTGTCACTCGCCCCGTCGATGTCGTCGAGAAGGATGCCCTCGTCGCTGCCCGCGTCGGACTCTCGGGAGGAGTGGATGCTGCTGCTGGACTGCAGGCTGGAGGTGGTGCTCAGGTCCAGGACCATGTAGTCCTCCGCCATGCCGCGCCCGTACCCGTTCAGGTGCGAGTCTTCGGTGCCGCGGGGGAGGAGGCCTCTTCCCTGACGTCCAGGCCCAGGGGGTGCTGGGCTCCATAGATCTTCATCAAAAACTCATCCCGGAGGTCCTTGCTAAGGGAGGGCTGCGAGGAGTCCAGGCCCATGTCATCGAGTTCTTTGGTCAACAGTTTCCGATGCAGATTTATGTTGGCACTGTGTCTAGGAAAACAAGGGGGAAGGGGGGTGAGGGGTGGGTCGCGGGTAGCGGGCGGGAAGGGGGAGAAAAAGGAGAGCATTTTAAAATGGATTCGGCTTTTCGCTAGGCATCAAATAAGCACATTCATTGCTAATTACACCATTATAAAAGCAAACATTTCCCCACATCCTCAGGATTTGGGAATAAGTGGTGGTGGGAAGTGCAATAAGGGAGCTTTTCATTAACATAATTTTTATAAGAGAGTAAAATTCTTCAATGGTAGGGTGAATGCGAACCCAGGCACCTTTTTCTCAATGATTGTTCTGTTTGCTTCGCTAGGTAGCAGCATCAGCTACAGACAATCTCAAAGCAGAGGTTTTAGAACAGAAATTAAGTGGGATAAAAGAATGAGAACTTGCTGCTTATCAAAACTGAATATTTTAAATTGACCTAAAAACAGAAAACCTTTTTTTTTTCTACAGCAAACACTTCATTTAAAAAGGATCCACTTTAAAAATAGTATATAATCTAGGTAATTTAGGTTTAACTTAGAAAATAATGAAATCTTGCCCCTCACCTTCCCACACTTCAAGTTTTAGGTAGGAAAAAAAAATTAGCTGAGTATATTAGCAATTAGAAATAGGGTTACAGACTTTTTAACATAAATCCTTTTCCCCAGATTCACTGGGATATCAGCTAAATCTAATAGTAAAACATTTTACAATTTAAAAGTTTTCAGAAGTTGCTACATTTTAGAGTTGAAACATTTTCATTTAATTATTCTTTTTAAAGTTGAAAAACAGTTACTGCTTTTGGAAAAAAATAAAACCCACCCACCTTTAAAAAAAATCACATTAAACAATAGGAAACCCAAAGGGACAAAAGGAATAAAATGCCCACAATAAATACAAAAAAATAAATCAATCACAATGATAACATATGGTCTCTGTAGTGTAACAATGGAATCTGTATTTCTTAGACAAGCAAAACTTTTCCTCCACTCAGTGAGTGCTTTGCTTGTGTAAAAAAAGGTAGGATTTGTCCCAGAACATCCATAGGGATGTCATGACTTCCAAAACCTGACATGTCATTATCGATCTGAAAACATCGCCTTTGTATTTACACCCCCCATTTATTTTCAAAGTGCCCTTGGGCATATACCTCTCTCCACCTGCAAAGGCTCACATGTTTCACAAGCACCTAAATTGAGGGCTACCCTTCCAGAAGATAAACCAGTAAACAAATTACAGATACATAAAAGCTTCTCAATGATGGCAGAAGCTCTACATCTTGGAGAAGTCATTGTGATAATCGAAATGACCTAGAATAGCCAGCGTCAAGTTCAACAGACCTCCTGATTACTAAATAGAAAGTATGGAAGACCCAAACGAGTCACTGCATTTGGTGACAAGCATGGCTAGTATTTTTTAGAGGTGGTTGAGAGGTATGTGCCTCAGAGACAAGAAAGGTGAGAAAGACTTCCCCACCTTTCCACACAAAGCAATAAATATATATAGCACTCTGGGTTTGAAGGGGGCGAGGGGCACAGCCCTCTCCACACTGCGCTTAGGAAGGCTGAGCTTACCTTGTGATAATAAGATCAGCTTTCTAATCTTTTGCTAAATCGATCACAAAAGAAAGCAAGAATGAGAGACAGAGAGAGAGAAAGAGGGAGAGAAAGAGAGAGAGAGAGAAAACAAATTCACATTCTAGACATTTGGTTTTTAAAAAAACAAACAACAATATAGGGATTTTAAATGTTCTGATCACAAAATCATTTTCTGTCATAAGCGATCATCTCATATGCTGTCTTGATGATTTTTAGATCAGCTGCATAATCCAAAAATCATAAATGAAATTAAGATAAAACAAATTCACAGCATCAGCGTCATCCATAAATGAGTTCTACACAGATGCATGCAGGGTGCAGACAGGTGAATGATGAACAGAAGTTGTCCCCATGATCCCTGCTCTGACACAGTCTCCCCGTTTCTTGGTGTCAGATGGCAGATACTCTCTCCAAGTGCAGGTTGCTAAGCAGAGTGCAGGAAATGCCTACTGCGACATATGGGTATGACACCACCAGAGCTATTACAAGAACGTGGAAATAGAGTTACACTATGCACTATCACTCTGCTGACAAAACAATCTGCCAGCTATAAGCAGCTCAGGAAATCGTACACTTCGCTGTTTATTATGTTGAACACCCTCCCTCCCTTTCTTAATTTCACAAGCACACATTTTGCAACTGACTGCAATCTAGAACTCTGTGTTGCTTCTCAGACATCTGCAGTTACCACTCCTAGACTGACTGCTGAGAACACAGCAGTCACGTAAAGAAACACTGAATGAGGAAGAATAAATTAACATTGACAAAAGGACCGACTGATCACCCAGATGGACATATCTTTTCTAAAATGACTTGTGAAATTACACATCTCCACCGATATGTTACCAGGAAGAGATGTTTCTCCTCATTTCTCACTTACAGCAATAGAAATCTGTAATCTAATTAGATGATGTACCAGCCCTCAATATCTGTCAGCCAAACGATGTGCAGAAATGTGTAGACCCGCTCTGGCCCTCGGCTCAACAGTGTCCCTTTTCCGCTGTCAGCAGTACTGTTGGCCTCTGCTAATATAATTACATTGACTTTTATTCAATTAAGTGCCATCCTTCGGTTAAAAAAAAAAGCTACTTTATCAATTGATTCAGGTGTAATGCAATAATAAAGATGAACTCATGGCAGTGCATTAGCTCTGCTGTTCGTAACTTCAGTACATGGGTTCATTCATGGTAGTCGATTTCCATTATGCAACCACAGTTCAAGGGAATTGATTCTTTTATGTTCATTTCTTAATTTATTCCATTTTTGTTTAATAATCCTCCTAAATGCCATATGCAAAACACTTGAAGTGGGGACAGGAAGGATGAGCTGTGGCAAGCCTGCTAGTTGACTCTCATGATAGTGAGCTTTTGAGATTTTCTAACAAACTCACACAGTATCGCTGGGGTAGTAAGAGGAAAAGCAGGAGGAGAAAGACTGAACTCCTTAGAGTACTGATCCTGTCCCTTCAGACGTTAGGTTCAGCCTCTAGAGAATGGACAAATGGCAGCACTTGCTTTTAACAAAGACCTATTGTCAGACTCTGGCATCAGCCAATCCAAACCATTAACTGTCACAAAATACTGTTTTCGTGAAGAGATACAAAGACCTGGGGCCAACAGCAACTTTCAAGTTTATTTGGATCAGAGAAGTGAAGAGGTAAGCAGAAAGGGAAGATGAAAAAGGCACAGAAAGAACTCATGCTATACACAGAGGATCCCCAAATGGGAGGAAAACCTCAGAGTTCTGGAAATAGGAGGACCCCCTTGTAGAGGAAGAGGAAGCCATATGCAGTTGTATAAGTGGAGGAAGGAATCCACGAAGGAACCAATTTTGAGTGCTCTAGAAAGAGAGATGGTTTATCTAGAAAACAGACTGTTTTGAATGTTTGTCTCCAGAAAAGGGGGAGAAATAATCATTAACAAAATTCCAGAATGTATTAGAACTTATATATTACGAGATTATAACTGTATAAAAGCTGTTTCTACTTGCTTTGATTAGGTCAGCAATAGAGATATGAAGAGGCAAATTCCTCTCACAGAAAAAAAATGACTGGGGTAGAGAGAGAAGATGAATTCACCAGCAGAAATGATAAGGTTCTGGTATTATTAGGGATCTGGTCTTCATGAACACAGTAGTGCTTATTAAAAGACTAGTTCAAAACTTAGCTCCAAGATGCTCACTTTCAAGAATAACACAAACTAAATCTGATTCGACCTCCAGTCTCTTGCAGTAGACTGCTTTGCACATGGGAGATGCTGAAAAATACATTTATTTGCTTTCAATCAATATTATGCATGAGTCTTAAGAAGCTTTCCCAAAAATGCACTGTAGAAAACAATGATCCCAAGATTGGAATCATGTAACAGAGGAATATTTAAGCAAATACAATGGTAATACAGCAGAGGGTAATTCTGACCCCATTAATAACCCACTAGTGTGGTGCAAGGAACTGCTATGTAATTAGGGCATGAAACAGTCCTATACTTTGGGCTATGCTTGGAATTACAATGTTCCCTCAGACCCTCTGCACTCTTTCCTAACCATTCCATACTGTGAGTTTACCAAAACCTCTTGAAGACTAAGATCACCCTTAAAAGCAAAAAGTAACGAGGTCTATATTATATAGGAGAGATCATAACACCAAACTTATTTTTTGAAATGCTAAGTAGAAGTGTGTGTGTGTGTATACTAGTATGTATATATGTATATATATGGGGATAGAGAGATACATTTACATCCAATCTGGAAAAATCTAGATGCCAGGTTTGAGTGTACTGTGGGATATTGAATCAACAATATTCCTGGACAGAAATGTAAATCTGCTATCCAAATTGACAGAAGAAAAATTAATTTTGCCCCACTTAATTCTCTTCTTATCTGGCTTGCTATAACACTACCTGTTGTCCTTAACTGCTCAAAATTTTTATATTACCATTTATTAATGGTAGGATACTTAGTCTTGTGAATTAAATGACATTTTTGATAGTATGCATTTCTGCAAAAAACTAGTCTGTTTTATAGGTTATTATTTAAAAATTCTCTCCAGAAGATCTGAAAACCATTCCTAGCTCAGAAAAAAAAAATTCAATGTAAAATTCTAGTGAACAACATTTTTTAAAAAAATACATAAAGTACATATTAAATGCAAGATGTAAAAAAGCTAAGCAAATTCTTGCAAATTAAAAGTATGAAATGCAGTCACTTCAATCCCTTTCAATATAAAACAAATCATCCACACTGGTCACGCAGACAGTTCCCACTACATTCAAATTATTCACTTGAAGATAAGCTCCCACCAAACTCTTCAGGGGTTTAGCTAATTTACTGCACAGATACGGCACGTCTGTTGTAATAACAGGTAGGATGTATTGGGGTCGACCATTTATCAGAATTAGACTTCTTTTCTCAATTCGCAGTGAATTATGCTGCCTACATGACTCCCCTCTCTCAGACCTGCCATCCCCTCACGGCCCCTAATGTGGCAGGCAAACAAAATTGGCAGTCTCATCTTGTCAACAAGGGGCGATTCTCCTGAGAAGCCATTTAACTTTGCCGAGGAAGCAATGTATTAATGTGCCCGTCCCAGGAATGTTAATCATCTTCAAGCTTCCGACCTAACTTTGACATGAATGAAATCACCAAATTTGTTTACTAAATGAATCGTAATATGCTAATAAGAAAGCGTGACACACACCGAAAAGCCAAACAGATGGTTTGTTTACTCCACTTTGCAACTTTATAAATGTTGTAACTCTGAAGATGTTAGTGAGAATTATTGGTTTGTTGGCAGAGGCAAATGTGTCTTTTGCATACTAAATCTGGCGCTACAGTTAGAAAACAATTTGTCATTGCTGTGGAATGCATAAAAAATGTTGATGTGGTGATGGCTTTTGGGAAAGCAGATAGAGAGAAGGAAATGTGTATGTGGGATGCTCAGGCTAAGGGTAGTATTAATATCCAACCGCCCCTGTTCCCTAGCCATTTTACTTTTGAGTTGTATCTGACACATCAAGGCTTCTCAAGGGCCCCGATTATTCGATAGGTACCTGTTGCACTGTAACGTGAGACACTGTTACATGTGAATAGGAAGATGTTTTCACAGCATTTTCTCAACCAGGCAGTTCATATGGTGCTCAGTTTACTACTATTGTTGGAAAGAAAAAGCCAAGCCAAGAATGCTGGCATCTTTTTAAGGGTTTAGATAAATTTTAGGTAAATTTTCGAATTTTATGTTTACCCTGAACTAACTCTCAAGTCTTCCATTCTTTGATTTACAATCTGACTTATATAGTCTAGAAGACATATTCCCAAAATAGAAATGCATTTTTTTCTCTTGATTTTCAAAAATTTGTTTTAAAACTTTAGCTTTCTTTTCTAATGTGTACAACATGGAACATCAATTTCTTTCTGAGATTGGAAAGAAATTGGAAATACTTGCTAAAAATATTAAAAATGTTTTACATCATTAACATGATTAAATTATGATCTTTCAAAAAAAGAAAATAACAGTAGGAATGTATGAGTTCCCCAAGAAAGGGGACAGAATTTTGTAGATGACATTACTATTTAGCTATGGCCTCTTCTTGAATTCATTCTATGTTGAAAATGAAACTGTGTAAGGTACATGAACAAAAACAATGCACAAAATCTAACTTATGTCTTTGGTTAAATGATGTTAAAATTGCCAGCAGAAACATGAAAACTTCCAACCAGCAATGCACCTATGCTACTAAACACTTCGATTTTTAGAAACGTTCAGTTGACTTTTGTAAAAATCTTTTTACTTTTCATTCCCATAAGTATAGTGGAAGAAGCAGAATTTTGTATGAAAGAGGTGCTTATTTCTCCCAATATTCTTAACCACCCCCCTCAACTCCTTAGTCCTATCTATATAATTGAGACTACCGCGAATCTTGTGGGATTCCCTAGTGTATCACTATGTAGTGCTGAAATGTTTACCTGTCTGCAGAAGAGAAATGAGAGCACAAAGTGATCGAAAGAAACCACTGGGTTCATGTTGCTGCCCAAGGATCACTCTGGAGTAAGAAACATTAGCGGCTATCCCAGCCTGACGCTTCTATCTCATTTGAAACATCTCCTCATTCCTGACCAACAAAGAAAATTTCAATAAAGTACTTTTACTGGTTTAACAACAGAGAGCTCCAGGGATTGTCAAAGTGCTAAGCCTTTTCCAAGGAGAGAAGAAATCAGCAGCTCAAATATAATTAACCTTCCATTCTCAATGCAAACTGCCACGCACAGGAGCTGTGCAGCCTATTAGCTAAGTCATAATGGCCGACAGGCAGAAGCAAAATTGGTCAAAAAGTTGGCTGCTGCTGTCATATTTTTGGAATTATGATTAATGGCACTAATAATGCGGATGATTACTGATATGTGTATCTCCAGCAGTTTATCATATTGCTCTGGCTGCCTACACAATAAACAGGATGCTATCATTTACCTCTTTATTGAAGGCAATCCTTCTCTTGAAGGAGCATATTCTAATTACTTCGTAATGTTTTATGTCTTAAACATTTTGCAGCTCTGGACCTTGCCAACTGCTTCGTGTCTACCATTGATTAATTACTGAATGTTTAATCAAAATTTAGAACCTAATGTAGTCATTTATGAGCTCACTGCAGTGCCAAAGTAGTTAGGCTTTGCTCCCAAGTTTGGAGAGGGTTGGGTTCAAAATCAAATCCCAGCCATGCATGAGGATCCAAGAATTTCACCTTGGGTGCTCTGAGGTTGCCAATTCCATCTCTGCTGATGAATGGGAGGTAATCTAACTACAGGGTAAACAGCATCTTTACCTACCCTCTTCCCATTGGACTTCCCTTTCCTCTTTCCCCCAATTCTCTAACCCACAGAGCACCTCCATTGGCTGCTTCTGTGAACAAGAAGGTTCTCGTGAATGCCCATCACGAGAACATAGTTTTGAAGTGGTTAAACAAGTGAACAATAATTTGCTGGGACAAATACATGAGTTTTTTTTTTAATGTGGATTTTTTATGGTACTGTCATACAACCATTCACCGTTGAAGTTAAGTGTTTTTTTAATACCATTACTGAACTGCTGAAATGGATGCTAATATAGCTTGGAGTGCTAATGTCAAGTCCTGGTAATAAAAAAGACAGACTGCTGAATGAAATAATTTCAAGTAAAAAATAGAACAAAAGTGCTCTCTCTCTTGCTCTCCACTTTTATTGAATTGGGACTGACTGAGCCAATTGCTTTAGAAGTCTGTAAAACACAATTACTAGTGAGCGAACTGACCCACCAGTGCCCCCGCAGTGACAGAGCAGACTAAGAAGGCAGCTGAGTTCGAGCGCTTCCCTCAGCTGGCCATCAGACCGAAGAGGCTTTCTTCTGGAGATCTGTTGTACTCACTGCCCAAATCCGTCTTCTTTTACGGACAAAATCTTGTTATTTCCCAACAATGTGATAACATAACCTCCTATGTTACCTTCCAAGATAAAAATGTCTATTCCAGCAATTAAGGATGACTTGTCTTTTGATATCCTTATTTATGAGGGTGTTCCTGTGTAAACACACATATACATTTTGTGGATGTATTCAGATTAGAATGCTAGCATAATTTTTGAATAGCTGGTAATAATTCAGATTGATCTATGCAATAGAAAAATGGAGGCATCACTTACATATGTTCCGTTAGCAACACTTGGCTTTTTTTTTTCCTAAGGTAAAGTCAAAATAATTAGAGCAAGCAAGAAAAAGAATTAAAGTAGAAGTGGGTAACATTTTTCCTCCTAGTTAATAAAAGAAGTAATAAACTCCATAAAGTACTAGAGTTACGATCACTAACACTTCAGGCATAACAGCTTTTTACCAGGAATTTACAACTCCTGTTTTAATTCAAGCAGCTTGCATTAGGACATAAAATGTAGGTATTTTTTAAAAGAGTAGCTTTATGTTAAATAACTGAAGAAAAATTGTCCTTTCCTAAAAAGTACTCTTTCTTTCTCTTTCCTTGGCCTGCTTCTCTCTCACACACGCAGGTGCACACATACACACCCCTCTTGTCACTCAAGAATCAAAGTTACTAAATCCCTTTCCTCTGACATTTTTTTGCAAGGGTAGACTCCTTTCATATTCGGCCACATTCATCGATTTGAAGCTTGTGGGAGTCTTACAGCAAAAACATGAAATGATTTCTGAGAAGGATTTTTTTAAAAGAAAGAAGAAATGCTGTAGCCCAACCTTCACTATGACATTTCAACAGAGAAGGAAGTCTCCCTTCTTCTTAGCACAACAACTGATCACTTACAGCAAGAGAGAGCTGGCAGAAGCCTTTCACCTATGAGAGAACCATTTTTTACCAGGTTTGATACAAGTGAATGTTAATACATGTGTGCAGTCTTACAGCCTGCTTCCTGGGGGAGATGGCCTATGTATTTTAAAAAATATTATCCGCAAAAATGAATATCTCAAATGAATAATTATTTGTGAGAAAGATTCACATCAATAAAGACTACCAGAGGTTCAGAGAGATGGTGGTGGACCCAAGAGAGGTAGAAATCAGGGAGACGACTCTTTCACAATGGCCTCAGCGTGAAAAATACCGCCTGTGCATCCTGCATGTGCATCCTGCCCTAAATGCTCTTTTGCCTGAATGTTCAAGATAATGCTCCCAAGAGCAGTAGCTTGTTCCTTTAGAGGGGAGGTAAGAATAAGGGGCATATGGAAGCGTTAAGTTTGTGCAATGGAAGTTATGTAGCCACGAGAGATTTAGTGTAACCCCCATCAATAGAAATCTGTAAAAATCTCTTTGTTGTCATGAAAAGGAAGCAGTCGCCTGCCACTAGGCTTTGCTGTCTATTTGGTAGGCAGCAGTTGGGTGGAAGTGACTGGTGTAGTCCTGGGACTGGAGGAGGGAAAGGTCAGCAGAGGCTTAAATGAGCTTGTCTTACATCCAGCTGGGCCAGCAGGAGGTCATTAGGAAGATAGGAGGCTCACTTTAGGCTTGACAGAGTCTCTCCCCGTGACACAAGGAGACTGCTTTGCTCCCTGCTCTTCTCCCAGCGTATAAAAGGAACCCCAGAGACAGGAATGACACCGGAGTTTATCTTACTACCAAAGTTTCGCTTGAGGAGGGCACAACCAGCAATTACTCAGAGGGGGATTTATTTTGTTTGTTTGCCTTTGATGGAAGGTAATGGAAATAAGTACAAAAGACCTATTGATCTGTTGGCTCTACTGTGAAACCAAATAGAGTAACAGGGGAAAAAATCACTTCCTTAACATTTAGAAGTCAGAGGAACTGCACCACTTCACTTCATGAAAGAATTGTGGAAAAGGAGAATTGCAGTTTGACTGGCAAATGTATAGGACACGAGATAAATGGCTGATACCTTAAAATGTTCTCTTCTTGCATTTGGAGAGGATTAACATACTGTATTCGACAGCTAATTATATTAGGGCAAATATACTAATAGTTACCTTGAATTGGTGCTAAGTGGCTCATTTCTGGGAGGTATTGCCTAGTGGAATCAAGAGTATTTATTAAAAATCTTTCCTTAGAAAAGTTCTCTGTAAGTTTCCAAGCATAGAGAATGATGGGAGAAAAATGGATGTTGCTGCTGAGAAGGTGATAACAGGAGGCAGGTAGCATGTTTTCGCATCTTCACCTCTGTTGTTAATCTATGCAGTGGCTCATCAGAGGTAGCTCATGTTAATTTATTCCTGCACACCTGTACCGGGCTGGAAGTCAGGTAATAAGACAAGCAAAAACTATACATCTCTGCTTTTTAGCTACAGCTACCCAGAGGCCTGTATACGAACAAATGTAGTTCTGGAGACATCAGCAGGTTTTAATAAACCAAATACAGATGTCCTACTCCATATAAATCAAGAAGTTTACATGTTTAAATCTGGACGAATTTAACTAGCAATCAAAGAGAAGGTTTGCACTTGGTACCAATGGTTGCCTTATATTTATTTATAAATCACCCAAAGCAAATATTATTTTGTTTTTAAATTTATTCATGGAGCAAAATCACCTTTCCTACACCTTGAAAATCAAACATATACACTTTACCTTTCTGATAAAACTTAAGACAAACTTTGGCAATTATTGGCCACTATTCTCAGAGGAAGAGAGGTACAAAGATGGTGAAAGTCCTGTTATGATGAAAAACAAAGAGACATATACTTCTTTCTATGCAAATCACCTAGTTTCTGTATAGAAAGTCTTCCTTTTAAATAAGGGAGTTTTAAAATTGCCAATCACTAAAGCAGATGTAAACAGATTTTAACATATTAGCAAATGGGAAGAAGAGGACAGAGGGTATTTGTGTATTTTCTGAATAAAAATCAACTGGCATTAGTAAATGGGCGTCCCTTAAATATAGGTGATCCATGGCCACTCAGCCCTCCCAGGGATCAAAATTCCAGACAGAGGATGAGAATGCGACCAAAGGCAAACTAGGCCCAGCTAATTCTATGACAGTGTCTTCTAGAAAATTCCTCTTATGGGGACTGTAGGTTCTAGGCCAGTTAGTTATTTTTACTTCTTCTCAGGGAGTATTCATCTGTATTCTTCAAAACTGAGGGCCAACCTCCTGTTCCCTGACAGAACAGCATCTTAGTAGCAGAAAAATCATGGGATAAACAAGAAGGAAGGAAAGAAAGGAGTTTAGAGACTTCCAGGACTAACACTACATAATATTATCATCTTATGGTATCATAGTTCTTTAGAGAGAAAATAATTTACGTTATTCTAATAGCCACCTACCCACAGAATGAATTGGCTTTTGTGTTTACTAGCTTGCTCTTTGTCGTTAGTGTGGAATGGTGGTCCTCTCTGCTTTTGAATTTTGCAAACTCACACTCATTCACAACAGTTTCAAGAAGGAGGCTTAGAATCCTCAGCCATTGCTAACCTTGTGTGCGCACCACTCTCTCTCCTTCTCTCTTTTTGTTGTCTTTAGACAAAGAACATTCTTGCTTATCAAAAAGCCTTCAACTTGATCTTATAAAATCTAGAAAGAACATAGCAATGATCTGGAAATCTCTGCTAACCAGCTGCCAAATCTAAAACACAGTATTTAACATCTTTTTACTTTCATCTTACTAACATGCCTATCTAGAGACAAAAATACACTTCCCTCGTGTATAACCTTCTTGGAAGAAGCCCAAGAAGGTGTGTATGCTGCTCTGTTAAGGTGTTCTAAGCCCAAAGACAAGAAGGCTGCTTTCATGAACAGAAGGGAAGGGGTTATTCTGTTAGTTTTATCACAGGCATCCTAGAAACCCTGTAGCCTTGCGTACTTCAGCCCCCAGTCCAAATCCCCTCTAATGCTTTATTTGCACAAGGAAGACATTGTGCAGTCAAGGGTGGATGAATCGAGACTCTGGGGAGAGGAAAGAAATGGGCCCGAGGACAGCAGGATTAAAGGCAAAGGATGGTTTCTGTTTGAGAAGGTCTTGGCTCAAAGAAAAGAAAACTTGTCTTGGCTTCATTGCAGAGGAAAAAGCAGGGGCCCAAAATTCCTGGGGTTCTCGTGACGAACACAGGAAAAATGAAGAGAAGGGGAAGGTGAGTCTAAGCGGGTAGATCAGAGATGTGATTCAAGAGGATTTGTGAATAAGATTAAATTACAGGTCAATATTAGCTGACAAAATGGTGATAAAAGGCTGAATGAAACAGAGATACAATTATGTTCGAGTGCAATCTGCTGAGATGCAGGAGAAGGCTGGTATCCAAAAGGCCTCACTGTTTCCGGATATTTGGTAGTAAATATACTTGCGTTGTATATTATTTCAAGTCATAGACTCAACAGGGATGAACACGTTTCTTCTTAGCCAAAAATGTCAAAATTAAAGTATCACAATTTTTTTAAGCTTTTAGTGAGGGATTACAATATTTGAATATTCTTGAAAAGCAAATTTTCAAGTGAGAATCAAATTACTTTCTTTGTACAGTATTTTTTTTCAATTTTCTTCACTGATCATGTGTGACAATATCCAGAATTTAAAAGATTAGCTGTGATGGGATATTTCAGCCAAATAAAATGTACCCCCTGTCTTGTGAGGCTTCCCTATATGACTAAACACACCTGGAGAATATCAGTACTGTTTTCCCACCTAGAATATACTAGTTATCCTAGACACTGGCCTATCCTATATAATCAAAGGCTAATATGCAAATCGACTGAATGACAGAACAACCGGTCGCTATGATGTGCACTGACCACCAGTGGGCAAACACTCAACGCAGGAGCTGCCCCCTGGTGGTCAGTGTGCTCCCACAGGGGGAGCGCCGCTCAGCCAGAAGCCAGGCTCACAGCTGGCGAGCGCAGTGGTGGTGGCTGGAGACTCTCCCGCCTCCGTGGCAGCACTAAGGATGTCCACCTGCCGGCTTAGGCCTGCTCCCCAGAGAGCGGGCCTAAGCCGGCAGTCAGACATCCCCCACGGCTCCTGGACTGCTAGAGGGTGCAGGACAGGCTGAGGGGCACCTCCATGAGTGCATGAATTTCATGCACCAGGCCTCTAGTGTTTCCATAAGCCTGGTCACTTGGCAAGCTCCCAATACTTAGAATAAAAATGGAGACTGAAACATTCCCCTATCAATAAATGCTTTTTCCTCAGACAAACCACCTTTTCAACAGTACCTCCTTATACATTAGGACATAAAAAACACAGTGACATAAAGGAAAGCACCAAGCTTTGGGTGTTGTAGCCTTTTGGACCCAGAGTCATTTTATTCCAGTGTTATGACTTGCAATATTTTCAGCAAGCAAACTGAAACAGTGATAGGAATTCATGCAAATAGGCTTAAATTTTGGCTTGTCTTCAAACACTCCATTTCCATAAATATTTTATGCAGGTTTTCATGAGTCTTTTATTTTTGTTAAAAAAAAAGAATCCAATGCATTAACCTCATTATCACTAGTGCACTATTTCAAATTTAAAAGAATGAACATTACTCACAAACTTGGGGAGGAAGAGGTTGGGTACAGTATTATATTTTATTATTTAAAGTACTATAGCTATCTTATCTACCATATTCTGGGACTGTCTACGATACCCTGGAACTGAAAAGAATTTTGTGATCATAAACCATTTTTTACAGAACAAGGTAAAAAGGAGTGGGGGGTAGGGGACTAGGGAGGGGAAAGCTTTAAGAAGATAGATTTCTCTTCAAAGCATGTTTTGAGTTGTAGAAAGTAAGCCACATTTTCTCAGAAATTTTGCTTTTCATGAATTGGACCCCTTGAGCTATACTTCAGTACAATAAAACTATTTTAACTTTTATTTTTAAAAAGACTAATCTTTAAAATATGAAGACAAAACAGAGTATTCCAGAAGCAGGTCACTACTTTTCAGTGGTACTTCCATTAAATGTTACATTGTCAAAGAATTCTACCTAATTGATAAGCACTAGAATTTGGGTGGTGGCTACTTGCAAACTTCCTAGTTAATTTTGTTTCTTCCACATCTATTGACTTTTAGCATGTAATAAAATTTTCTCTAAAAATATTTTTAAAAGACAATGTAAAACCAAAAAAACCCACATCCAATATAATAGGGAGAATTAACTGGTGTGTCACTGGTTGGGCTGGTGTATTATGTAAATGATCTGCTCACAAGCTTATCTCCCCGAGGGCAGGGTAACTGCGGTTCCCCACCACTGACCACCTTGACACATTCCATTTATATTACATTTTCTTTAGGGCTGAAAAAGAACATTGTAGGTTTAGGACCAGCTGCTTCTGTTTAAGCCCAACTGTTTCAGAGCTGCAGCTACATAGCTAAGGTGTGATGTCATCTGAAGGCTGGACATAATATATTCTAACTGCTCCTAAAAGTATATGCATGCCTCTCCTTCTGTGTGCATAATTCCCATGATAGACTGTGTTTTAGAGGTGTGCTCAAATACATTGTGAAGCTAACATAAAGAAACCCGTATCACCACACCATTTCCCCATATGAACAATTACTTTGGTCCCATTTTCTTCTGATATTTTTGTGACTCAAAGAATTCAAGGACACACTAAATACTCATGTAAGAATGATAACATTTCTGGTTATACCTACGGAGATGCAGGCTGTCTCGATGTCCTGGACCTATGGTTCTTTCCATCCGTAAATTTCTGTTTCTATATTGGATAAATATGTGTGTATGAAGATAATATATTGATTTAATTTAAAAAGCCACAAGGCAAAGCAGAAATATTTATAACAGAAGCTGAGGCTTCTAAGTGAAGGTTCATGGGGAAGCAGGGAACTGTGTACACAGTTAACTGATTCACGCACCTAGATGCATGGAAAAACATACACACACACATAACACAGAGCACAGAGAAAAATGGCGTGCATTACTGGGTAAGATGGCATATGATTCTGCATGCTTAATCATAACAAGCACCAACTGCAACAATCCTTCATGAGCATGGCAGCTTGGTTATCGTGTGGTCACTGTGGACAATCTCTATAGTGCATCAAAACATCTAAGTTGGATTTTTTAATGACAGGCCCCCTCCCCCCAGCAGGAGCAGCCAATGGAGATTTACTGACCTGTCTCTGCTCCGGCGAGAGGGGAAGGCAGCGTTGCAGCCAGCCACCGTGCAGACATGCATCTCTTTTAAGTGAACGTTCCTGTAGTGGAGCTTCACGCTGTAGGAGCTTTTGAAACTCTTCTTGCACACGTAACAGATTTTGGGGTCTGGGCTGGAACACAGGTCGCCTTCTGGGGAGAACTTCTGAGGGCTGCCGTAATTCAGAGAGGAGGCAAAACTTTCGTGCAGGGCCGCCATGCTGGCTCCCCCACCATTGTATAGTCCGTACTGGCTCATGTAAAACATGTCATAAGTGGGATCTGCAAATTCTTCCTTCACCTTGATGATGTCCTGGTGAGAGGGCTCACTGTGGTTCTCGTCGGGCCTCTCACTGCTCATCAGGACCTTTTCGCTCACTTCGCTGTGCATGTGCTCATCCCCTTCCATGGATTCCTCACCTAGTTTGGGCTCTGAAGACTCGGACTCGTTCTCATAGTCCCGCTCAGGTTCTTGGTCCTCAGAAGTCATGCTGTCAGCCCTTCTTATTTCAGTCCTTGAAATGCACCGGGACCTGCTGTGCTTAGAAAAGTCCTGCACAGACATGCCTGGACTCATCTCCTCTTGGGAGTGGCAATGATTGTCATGGCTCACGTCATTGACCACAGCTCCGGGATCATTGGGGTCATCGTCTTCATCGTCAAACTCATCGGCGGTATCGATGATTTCCTTCTCGATCTTCACAGGCATGCTGGACTTCCTGGGCTTCTTCTTGGGGGCCAGGTCGGCACTGGGCTCATGAGTGGCCATCATCACTACTGGCGCTGCTGGCTCAGAGGGTGGCACGGGGTGCTGCTCTATGGTACCACTGGTTGGAATGAGGGGACTGGTCGGGAGGGACGTGGGAGGGCTCACCATTTCTCCCGGAGTGAGTAAACTTCTATAAAATGGAGGAACTGGTTGGACAGTCTTTAGCCCGGAAAACACCAGCTGGCTGGGGAGAGGGTTCTGTAAGACGGGGTCGAGTGGGGGAGTGGTAAAACCCATCGGGGGCCGGCCGGGGCTGGTGAGTGTGAGATTTGATTTTGTACTTGCTATGACGGGGGTGGCAGCTCCTGATGTGGCCCGGATTAAATCTTTGTCTCGGTTATTCCTTAGCATAGGCATGTGGAGGCGAGGGTTAGGGTTTGCACTGTGACGATTGCGGCTTCGGAGGGAGCTAAAGACCATGTTGCAACCTTCAATGGTGCATCGATGTTTGATCTTCAGGTGAACAGCATTATAATGAATTTTGAGAGTACCTTTATCATAGAATGTCTTCCCACATGCGTTACAGAACACCCTTCCTTTCCTAGAGGCTGACCCCATCCTTCTCATCCGGTGGATCCGGAATGAGCTTTTTGGGTGTTCCGTTTTGGTCAGGTCACTGACCGGGGCAGAATTCTGAATGGGGGACACGCAGGTTGGCTCGGTTTTGGGCTCCACGTTAGTAATGCTGGTCAGGGCGTTTCTATTGGGAGTCTGATCGTTCTTATAAGGTGTGGGAGATACTTCAGACTCGCTGCTCTCATTATACTCATTCTGAGTTGAAAGGCTGGGTTCCCGCAGCCTCAGTCCTGGTTGCTCTAACAGGAGCCCGTTTGGAGGCAATCCTAGCAGTGGGGCCGAGACTGGGTTTATGTACTGGAATGGAAGCAGAAATGCAAGGCTGTTGGGGATGTTTTCGAAGTGATGAATGCTGGAAGGGTTGCTGTTCTCTAGGTGAGCAAGGAGGCTGGGACTCCTGGTGCGATTATTGCTCTCAATGAAAGTCCTAATGTCTGAGTCTGTCTTTGAAGACGGAACGGCCACAGCCTGCCCTTCTTTCTCCTGAATTGCCATCAGCTCTACAATGGATTTGGTTTCTCCAAACCGCAGAAACTGCTGAAGGGTGATGATTTCCTCTTCTCGAGACATGATGGCCCAGCGGTCCAGCACCTTGCCGGCAGCATCCTAGAGGCCACATCAAAGAAACAACAAAGACAAACACAGAAACTTATTGATTGTGTATAACTATTCAATGGAACTGAAGGTGCTCTGTCTGCTCATGGAACACCAAGAGCAGAAAACAACATGCAGACACTGTTAATAAAAGTCAACCCACCAAGCAAACTTTTCTGCCATGCAAATGTAGTCATTAGAGTCACAGTTAGAGAAACAGATTGAGTTTAACAATGTCAAAACAAACAAAATGTAGGCCACTGGGGCTCTGTGATCTAAAACACCTTCACTACTGCTATTTTAACAATAATGGTCTCTATACTATGCAAATATTTAGCATACATTAGTACAAGACATGAACTCTTGCTGTGCAGCCCAGTAAAAAAGCAAAAAATATGGTACCTTAATCCTTATTAAATAATGACACTGTAGGAAGAAATCAAATACATTTTGTGAATTTTATTTCTTCAACACACGCAGACATGACACTGGATTCAACGATGAAAATTCCTTTAAATAGGAGCTATTATGTGAATTTCTAAATAAAAAAGATGAATAAAGTGACATTACCTCCTACACCCCCATTACTAAGCCATATCTATTTTTATTTTTTTAAATGGCTGTATTCTAGTGCCATTTAATAGTGGGCAATTTCATAAGGTAGAGTAAGAAAAAACAGTAACTGTACTTGTCCAGAAAATTGATTGCAATCCTATGATTCAAAGTTTGAGTTAGAATTAAAGTATTTGATTTTTATGCTCTTGTTATAAATGACAGTTACAGATATTTAGAAAGTAAACCTGTGATGGATTTAGATAGAATAAATGTGTAAAAATGTTGTCTCTTAACATCCTCCTCTGATAGCAAAGGGAGTCCACGGAGAATACACATCAGTAATCACCAGACTATGTGTTGTTAAATATACATTAAAAAGCATTTCACACTTTCATTTTTGCTAGTAACTATGAGATTTGCCTGGAGGTAGGACTTACAAATCCTGCAATGTAATGTCAGGCAATCCATTTCAGCATGGATTGAGAGAAATCTACTCAAACACTTAAATAATGACTCCATCACTTTCTAGGGCACAGCTTCTTTCCACCAGGATGGGGCGCTTTGCAACCTTTTCTGAATGACATTTACTCCCACCTTAACCATCAATTAAGAAAGCAACAACAAAAGGATACTTCTTAATTGCAAAGAGAAAAATCCCTAGTTTATAATGGAGAAACCTAACAGACACCACCTTAACTAAGTGATCAAAACTAACATTACCAGTGATGCATGTCATCACGTACCTTCCGCTATATTCACTGAGAAGGACACATCATTGCTTTTGTGGTTTTCTTGTCAAAAATTTATAACCTCAATTGAATCATGGGAAAACACCAGATGAACCAAAATTAAAGAGCACTCTACACAACAGTGGCTAGTACTCTTCCAAGTGTAAAGTTTGGAAAGACTTTTTTAAAGATAAAGAAAGAAATACAATGTGAAATCCGAGACCAGAAAAAGGACATTAGTGGGAGAACTAGAAAACTTGAATAGAGTCTCTAGATGAGTTAATAGTATGGTATCAATCCTAAGTTCTTCGTTTCAACAATTTTACTATGCTTATGTTAGATATTAGATTAGGGGAAGCAGGATAAAGGGAATTGTACTACTTTTACAATAGAAAATTTTCTTTCATAGGCAGTTCTACTCAGCCTTGCGATATAAAATTCTCTCTGGACCACAATCATATGGTTTGAATCATGATAACCAGTTTGATTATAAGGAGAAATTTGTCATTTATTTAAGTTACTTAAAAAAGAAGCTCTGATAATTATAGGCTATTCCTTATAAGGCTGACTCCTAGCATTCTATTATTTTACATAAAGTGCATGGGTAGGTATGTGCCCCTGGGTGTCCATTCTTAGGAATTTTCAAACACAGATGTCCCTCTGTCATCCTGTAGATAAAACCAGCCTTCAGATCAAATGCTCTCATGCAGCTATCTTCTCAGAACAGTCAATATAATAATGTGGGGACATGGTGATCTGGATGATCCCAGAGTCCTGAATTACACATTTTTTTTAAAAGTGTCATTCGTAGAAATTAGTCTACCTTAGACTGGTCTTCTTGGGGGCAGGGGAAAAGGGTAAGGAAGGAAGAGGGTTTGTGTTGTAGGAATTTTAAATTGTGATTTTTGTATAGATTATCTCATTCGAACCTCACAATATCCAGAGCTCAGTGAATGTTTAACGGATGAGAAACCAGAAGTGAAGAAAGGTGAGATGGCTTGTTAAGGTTGCCAAGATGCTGACTTGGGGCCCAGGACTTGCACCCAGAAATTCTGACTCCCAGTTCCCTGAGCACAGTGACTGTTGCTCCGTGACGCCACTTCCCAGGGGAGCGCACTGAGTTTGTGATGAGAAGGTGTAGAGCTTCTCCTGAACAGCGCTGGTCTCCAGAGCACAGTAATGCCCTCTTCTACACTGTTTGTCCTTTCCCATCAAATCCACTCCCTTGACTGTTCTTTTATCGGAGCCTTTCACGATGGGTTGTTTCTCAGGCTGAAACCCACCCTGAGCAGCGTACAGTCATTTCTTCCTCAGGTTCTTCCCAGGAAGCCTGCACTCAAATCTGCATGTCGATAACGTACTTATACAGCTGCCAGCCGCTGGTATTAACACTGGCCTTAGAAACCATAGCAACTGATCAAACCCACCTGAGGCATCTCCTGTTGTCCCCCTCCTGTCTCCCCTCACCCAGCATGCACCCATATGGTCTCTCTGTTCTCCTGGCCTGCCAGGATGCCTGCTGCTATTGCTGAAACTGCTGCCTTTCAGTGTCTCTTCTAGTCCAGAGTCGCTGTCTCTGCTAAACTATTTACTTCTGGTGGCAGAGGTCCAGGTAAGCAAGATGCAGAACTTTGTTGGTAGCCTGAGTGATAAAAGAGACGCTTCATTTACAGAGGTAAGAGAAGCAAGCAATCTATACTGACACAAAGGTCCACACGACATCATTGTAAATAAATGTGCTTGGGAACAGGACAAATATCTACATTAAACACTCAAACGGGAGTCCCCCTGAGAGGGCACTGCCTGAATCCAGGCTAGATGACATGCCGCTGAAGTTCTTTCCAAAGAAGCTATCATTCATAGTTGACCAAGATTAGCTAATGCTATCATGTTGCTGAGAGGTTTGCAGCAAGAAGCAAAGTTGAGTTTCTTAGCAGCATGATGGGTCTGCAAGAGCTATGAGGAGTGGCTACCAGTGTTAGTGTATCCTTGGATAAAGTGGTTGAAGGGAGATAGAAATCATCAAAGGGAAAAGAAGGAAGCCCCAGTTCTTTTTTTCTGTTTGTGACAGAAATAAGCATGGTCTGGTGCAATGGTGCTCCAACAGTGGCTTAAGACTTCTCAGGTAAGGCCAGAATTTCCATGAGTGGTCATATGCTATTCAGCAAGGACCCGTGCCGGTCTGAAGCCCCCTGCACCCGCTTTTGTAAAGCAGCCTGCAAATAATTGAGATTAACCATTTGGAATCCTTTAGGACAATTTGATACTGCTGCAACATCTAAAGCCATGATTTTTTAAATAACTTATTTCTATTTTATTTAACTCAAGACTGATTAGGGAGAAACTGACCCTTCCCCACAGATAGTTTAAGAAGTACCGATGTAAAACCTAGGCCCTCTTGCCATGTCAAACTCTACCAGAGTGAATAAGGGCTATACAAAGAATTAGGTATTATCACCGAATAAATAAATGTTAATAAAACAAAAATTCAGTCTGGTAAGCCAGTCTAAATATCCTGACTGCTGACCACCCCATACTTGGACACTGATCTTGGGCATGAATAATAAATTATGTAAGTGTATACCTGGACACTTGTCTTTCTCATTCAAGTTTGCAGTCGGTAAACAGAGTTGAGTGACCTTTAACCCTTTACATGGGGAATTGTTATTTACAAAATGAGGATAATAAGATTTACCCTGTTAAGTGAAATGGAAGGTATTATTATTATAAATATTGATTTCCTGCTAAAATAACTGGGTATACTACTAATTAAAAGAGGAGTAACACCAAATAATCCAGACTTATAAACCTGTCTTACTGGGTTCAGAAAAAGTATAAAACACTTAAAATATTTACTTCTAAGCATTTTACATGAAAAGACTTCCTTTTTTGTATTTCATCAGAACCCGTGATTATTGCTAGGTACAAACCTGGCACCCAGTTCTATATGGCTCTGCAGAGTGATTTTTAAAAGTCTTTTTTTGGAGTAGGATCAACTGCCATGGTTTGAATGGTTTTATTTGAGCCTTTTCTTCACATCAAAGCATCTTACATAACTTGTAGTTTTAAAATCAAAGTAAAGTAAGGCTGATTTTTATTTGGGAGAGAGGGATAGGGAAGGAAAGGATGCAAAGACATGGAAGAAAGATCAGATAAGAAGTTTTGGGATAACTAGACTGTTAGGAGACCTCAAGCCCAGAGACTCCTCAGTCCAAGAAGGATTCCATCTGTGTTGATGGCAGGCTGCTACTGCATCACAGTGCGGAGGAAAAACAATACCTTTTTTTCTGTCCATGCATGGAAATGAGGAACACAACAGAGATCTAGGGCCAATTTGCCCTAGCAGTATTCAAATTATCAAGTAGATAATTTGATTCTAAAAGACAGATGCAGAATAACTTAATTTTCTGTTCTAGTACATGAACTTCTTGTCAGTCGAATTGAAGGCATAATTTAAAGGAAAATCCTAAAATGACTAGCCGAAACCAAAAAAAATTTTTTTCCCTTTGATATAATTTTAAATCTTTTAATTAAATGACATTGAGCTATAGGGATTGCTAACAACTTAGAACAAAAGCAGAGGTTTATGAGACGTCCTTTTTTATTTCATGTCTTTGTACAGTGTGTTATCTTCAGAAATTATTCCATCATACATAACCTTATATTGGCAACTTATGTTCATAACCAGTTTCCTGTTGGAATTTTCTACTCTTTATCCTTCAGGATTAATTCAAATATCAAGGCAAGAGGAATGGAGTTCAGTGGAAGGTGTAGAAATTACAGAGTTTCAAACTTGGTATGCTATCAGGTAAAATTTAACAGTGATTGCCGAATTGAAAATTGATGAAACAGTGCTAGGCGAGACCTTGAATGTCAAGTTTTTTTTATGTTTAAGTCTTAAGGTTAAACAAATAGTTTTGAGACCTACAGGATGGAATACTACTGGGCAATAAAAGGACTAGACTACTGGTAACCAGTACAGCATGGATGACTCTCAAAAGCATTATGCTAACGATGAAAGAAGACAGACCCCAAAAGATTCTATCATCCCAATCACATAAAATCCCGGAGAAGTTAACTGAAAGGAGACCAGTGGTTGCAGAGGGTAAGGGAAAGGAACTGACTGCAAAAGAACATCAGGGAACTTTTGGGGGCGATGGAAATGTTCTGTATCATGATTGTGTTGATGTTTTTCATATATGTGCTGTGCACTTCAAATTGGTAGATTTTATTGTGAGTAAAGTATTCCTCAATGAAGATGACGCAAAACACTAAATCGTGCAAATTGCATGAAATCTCACACTCATAACTCAACATCCACAACTTGCCCTATTTTTAGGCCATCTCACCTCTCACTTCCCACATTCTACTGTGACCAGAATAACACACACACGTTCCCCATCCTCTTCTATCAGTAGTGTGCACAACAATCCATCGTGACACGGGGAGTAAACGTGATAATTTCTATCTTCTATTATCTAAAAACATAAACCTTGGCTAATATTTTATATATGTGTACTTACAGTATTATATTCCTAATTTAGGACCAGTTTTGCATTTATTGGGGCCCAAGCTCATATATTTTTACTAAAGGGATGTGTAATAAAAAAAAGTTGGGGGATTGCTTCTCTACAGAGCTAATACTGATATTTAGCAGGCACATACTATATGCATACACGTTTTTTTTTGTTTTGTTTTGATTTTTTAAATATATTTTATTGATTTTTTACAGAGAGGAAGGGAGAGAGATAGACAGCCAGAAACATCGATGGGAGAGAAACATCGATCAGCTGCCTCCTGCACATCTCCCACTGGGGATGTGCCCGCAACCCAGGTACATGCCCTTGACCGGAATCGAACCTGGGACCCCTCAGTCCGCAGGCCGACGCTCTATCCACTGAGCCAAACCGGTTTCGGCATATACACGTTTGCTAACACTTTGGGAGAAGCTGATGAGGAGCAGTCAGTTAATTCACCTAACTTGCCTCCACCTGCATTTGTTTTGGCCTCATTGTTAGGTGGACATATGCCAGGATATGACCCAGAAATTAGGAAATATATCATCTAACTGTTGGGTCACCTGAGGAGCAAGTGATAGGCTCAGACCATTATCTCAGATGATACGAATGGGGGCATTCCATCAATTTAGCAGAGGGGGTTGGCAAGTGGAGCGCTCAGAAGTTAGACTTGGCTCTGAGAGCTGAAAGTAGCAGGGGTTCGAGGGAAATACTCTGTGGGAGAAAAGCCTTTGAACACTACACACAGTTTTAAAGAAAAAACTTACAGAAGCCATAAAACTTTTAGTCGTGTCCTGTCCCACTCTCCCAATAGCTACCTAGTTTAAAACTCAGATGGGCCCATATGTAACAAGCGGATACTTCAGCTTTAAAGTGCTTTTCTAAAGTCAGGTCACTTTTGAAACTCTTCCCTTAGCCAACAATTTTAACGGGTGTGGGTGCTCTCCACTCACATCAGGCAATTTTTTTTTTTTTGCTTTTTTGTTAGATTATGTTTATCTCAAATTCATACGACTTGGCAATCCTAAGTGTGCATGGATCAAAGTTTGTGTGTATGTGTGTAAGCAGGCAAGAAAGGGAGATGAATAAAAATGGTAAAACAAAAAAAAGTTCTTATGGAAAATAATAAATTCTGGGAAGTATTTAGGGAAATTTTTAAAGCAATGTTATGATAATTTCTGAGAAACACTTAAAATTATGTGGGGAAAGAACTTGGCATGCTAACTTGTTTTAGCAAATTTACATTTAAACACATATTTCTTGCAGGGCCCTGAACTAGAAAGATGTACCACTAGCATACACAATGTACATCAGAGCAATTTGGTTATGTAAGTAAACAAAGTTATTCCATTCTCTATCCACACAGACAGAGCTCTGTAAGTGTGCTTTTCCAGTGTTTCCAGCTAATGTTTCTAGGAGGCCAGCTGAAAGAGCTGCAATATCTGGAGGCAGAATAAAGTATACTCATTTATATCACGAATGCACCAAATGGTTCAAATTAGACTTGATTAAAAAAAGATCAACATTTCCATTTTGTAAGGAGAACCCTACTCAATTTCCATGATTTGGAAATTAGTATTTTGCAGAATTTCTCAAGAGCGTCCCTTTACCTTCAACCACTCGTATCCTTGCTTCTTCTTCCCCATTCTAGGACAGAGGTGTCTGTCCCATGAGAAATAATTGCCAGGGTGTTGCACAGACAGAAAAAAAAACCTTCCCCATAAAAACTAAGACTGGACTTTATTTGGTAACATTTATCCATGTGAACAGCCCTTCTGGAGAACAAACATGCTTTCCTTGTCAACCCAAGACTGGCATCAGGCAATCAGCATGCGGGCATCAGAGCTATGAGTGTAAATAGGTGTGCTGTGATTACAGGAGCTGATGCCAAACTCAAAATGTCCAAATTATAAAGAACTGTATTTGAATTATCTTTCCAATTCCTCCTTTTTCCCCACAAGGAGAAATGAAGCTACAGGAATAGTCACCATTGGTCACAACGTGAAAGCTCTTAGAAAACTTTGCGTGAAAGAATTTTGTCACAATGAAAACTTTATTAATCCTTGTTAGCTGACATGCTAATAGAGAAGTCTTCTCTCTATAAATACTGTTTGCACATGAAGACTGACTTTAAAGTAGTTCCTTATCATAATATATGCGCATGTACACGAACATGCACATGTACACAGACTACCATTCTTCACTCACTCCTGCTGTACATGAACCTCATTTTAAACCCGTCTTATTATAACATTCAGAATGTTCAGCCATGGAGAATGGTGGTATAATGAGGTAAGGCATATCAAATTACTTGTAAAAAAAAGTACAAAGTTAAAGAATGCCTCTCTTTGGATGAAACTTTAAGTCTGAGGATCGTGGCACCTGACTAACATAGGCAGCAGTGGAAAAAAGCAACAGGGTAATTCTACGTGACTTTTAGGTACCTGCTTTGATTTATTTTTCAATATATAACTTTCTACCATTGCTTTTTCTAATCCACATTTGAGAATATGTTCACAGTGCAAAAGATGGTAATTTTTAAAGAAATTAATGAAGTGAACAATATACTCTCCCAACATGATCACCTGTCTAATCAAAATGTCAGGGCACAGGTTTTAAATGGCTCTTGTGATTCTTAAAAAACATACTGTTTGACTTTTAATAAAAAAAATCACTTTGTTATACAGTGTTCTTGGTTGCGGACCAGATAAGAATATATAATTCGGGGGACTATCCCTTTTTTCCTCTGTAACTGTCTGTACAGCGTTTTTGCTTTAAAAACTGTGATTGTGATAGATCACTCTGGGTTTACAGCATATTTAATCACAGAAGCTCCAGCTAAGCTCTATTAAAGGCCTGTCAGGATTTCTTCTCTGTGCCCAGGAATTTTAGCTTGTCTAGCTTAAAACCAGCCATACACATTTCCTGTATGGACATTTGTTTGCAAATAAATAAAGCAGGTGCCTTGCTTTGCCACATAAAAAGGAATTTCTGAGGAGTAAATTACTTTCTTCAATGTCTAGAATTTCACTTCAAAGATTCAAATGTATTTTTCAAATTACCTAGCTCCATCCTAAATCAAACCTGAGAAACTTTGAAAGGTCTGATACATTTTAATATTTAATGACAGTACCTTAGGAATCATTTAACTTTCCAAATAGAAAATCTTAAATCCAGTGGATATTCCTAGCATACTAACCTTTAATATAAAATTATCTGTAGTCCTTAACTTAAGCATAAAATATCTAACTCGGTACCTATAGGCTAACATAGAATTTGCATATTAAAGTTCCAAATTTTGATTATGCTTAATATAACTTACACATATTCCCCTTAAAGGAAAATAAAGAACATGAGTGAATGACACCTTATCTCTAGTCTTGGTTTTATTAACTAACCATCATCTGTGTGACTGCTAAGTCACCGATACTAGCTTTGGCTTTCTCATGGGTGAAGAAAAGAGCCTTGCTAATAAACGTTCTAAGCCTTACTAAACCAAAATTCTGTTAAGCTGACTAAAATCCCATTGTTCGACTATCAAAGCCTAGAATCTGGATGCACAAATAATTTTAATTAAAAAATTTTAAACCCTAGACTAATATTTTTCCTTTTAAGCATCTTGCATAACCAACTTTCTTCAGAATATATGTATTTATGACAGACATTAGGCCTTTATGGGAGAGCTGCTGTATTATAGTATATTCTGGATGCTTCTCTTGACATGTCTGTCTGGGGCTGCTTATCAGCGACAGGATTAGATGTCCTAATTCTTCTGGATTAATTTTTACTCCTGGCCAATTCAGCAACCAGCTCAGTAAATACTGTTGCTTGAAAACAAGGGAAAGTGCTCAAGAAAGTCCCCAAGAGGCCTTGGAACCCCCTGGAATCACACCAGTAGAGTGTGTGAACATTCTGCAACTTGAGGCTCAACTATTCCAAAATAAATGTTCTACCTCCATAAACTATCTATATAAATAAGTATCTGTAATGCTCCAGTGGTCTTTGCAGTTCCCCCCAAATAGCAGCATTTGTATATAAGACCTTCTTCTCAATTAAGCCCTTTAAACAGACACCAGTTATTCACTTGGAGATGATCATGGCTGAGATGTCAGAGGGTAAATCATTTTATGGCTCAGGACAGCAAAGGAGCAGTTTGAAATCCTCAGAGAAAACACCAGAAACGGGAGGAGAGAGAAGGATGGTCCCTGCAAGTGGTCTTGTTTTCTTCTACCCTCAGACATAAAGATAAGCCCGAGTCCTAGGACACTTATAAATCTGCTTGCTTTGCAATAAACACAGAGCTCACCAGAGCCCTTTCTGACATGTTTGCTTTGAGGTCTACATTTTCTAGTTTACCTCTCTGTCCATAACCAAAGTTCTGCCGCCGAGTTTGAAGATAGCCTGTGTATATCTGGGGGTCTCTGCTGAAGCTTTACATTTCTAAACATAAATGCCAGAGACCCTCTATAAAGTCTGATAAACAGCAAAAATGAGTGCAATTTTTCCCCCTAATGGAAGTGATTTTACACATCAAGTAAGGGCTGAAACCGTGGAATACATGCAGGGCCACAACTTCCAACTGTTGGAAGTTTTTATCTGTGCGGCCGAGATTCTCCATTCTGGCACGTTACCAGAGCTTCCAAAGTTTGAATGGAAGATTCTGCTTCACGTATTAAACCGCCAATTATCTCACAACTGAAGCTGATTGAACAACCCTAAGGAACTTTAACATATTCATTAGGATATGAGGGAGCAGGGGTAGGAAGGGACTGAACACCCACTAAGCAGTATCCCATAAAACAGCAAGGATTGAGTATTCCATAAAACACACTGAGGACTGAGTATGTGATTGAACAGAAAGATGTATTGGGAAATTTAACTTTGTTCTTCTCCGGGTATAAGAACGGCCGTACCACACAAAGATTAATTTCCTGCTTTAGCATTCATCAGGGAACAACACATTATTACTTGTAACACATACACAAGGCTGTTGATGGATATACTTTCCTTTGATTGCTCAGATTAAATGTGTTCCTAGCAAAGGCGCCTGCACACACACACACACACACACACACACACACGGACAATTATAAATCCATGTGTGCATTAGCAGTTTGTATTTCTGTATAGTATTTGTAAGCAGCTATCAAGGTGGATATTATACATTATATGTGTCCACAAAGTAGAGATGATGTAGGGTTGGTGGCTGACTGAACAAATATAGATAAACACAGACTAATCAAAGTAGACAATCGATATGTGTGACTATAACAAAAAACTCAGAAATTCAACATAAAGGAGGGTAGGAGGGGGAAGCATGCATTACAGAGCACAAGGTAATAACCGTGTCTATATGCCTAATACCCTCTTGTCCCAGCAGTCCTGACTTTCTAAGCAGCCCACTTCTCCACATTAACGGGAGTCATTTGGAGAGCAGCAAACGTGCCATTAGAAGCACTTTTACAAGTGTATATTCATCCACCAATTAGCTTAATGTGGCCGCTTTCTGCATATTTTCTATCCAGGCCTGCACAAATCTTATTAATATTTCCCCCTAGCGCTTTGACAGATTACCTTGTCATTATGCATCCTGGAGCCTTTTAAACAATATGGGTAAACTACTGTTTGTGAGGTTAATGACAATTATCCCCTAATTACTGCGTAAGTCACTCAGTCCACTTTATCTCAGAGGCAGGGCTCTGCTCTATGTATCTGCCATTGTGTCACCCTGAATGAATCTTGTGTTGCCATGTTTATCTGCCATAGCCTTGTAAATTACGCTGACAGAAGAATGAACAAATTACTGCATGTCATCACTTAAATACTGCTCCAGAAATGTTAAAAATGCCTCGACACAGAGCCTGAATTGTGATTTTAGCAGATCACAATGAATAAAAACATATTTAAGGTTTATGTTCCATTTCAAGGCTGATAGCTTAGAATTTGGAGTCACAACAATGGCACTGGAGGGGGGAGGGGGAGTGGAAGGTGAAGAGCAATGGAGGTAAAAGGTAAAAAGGCTGAAAACTGAACTAGCAATGCCAGCTCAACCTCCTGAATGCATTTCCTATTATTTTAATAGCTGATACGGCATCTTTTCCAAGATTTATCAAGTCTAAATCAAATTCAATGGATTAGGCATATGCCATACTCTTCAGCTGTGATCTTTTTGTGTGTGTGCGTGTGTTACTTATAACCAGTCTAGACATAAAACGCAGAATCTATGTAATTCAGAAAGGTAATGTAATAAAGACCACCATTTAAGCCAATTTCATTGATGACTTTTTAAACATTATTAAACAGGTTCAGAAACACTGTTTTTCCAAAATTGCATTTGAAGTTGTTTGACAATGTTTATATCAATGAAATTTGTTTAGTTCATTGCGACATTGGGGTGACTACATCTGCTCTGATACAATTTATAGGGAAAATAGGACAATATGAGTTTCTTAAAATAAAGACAGATTCGGTCAACTGCAAATAATCTGAAAGAATTTTTTTTAAATCAGAAATTTATGATTCTGCAGACTACCAGGTAAATAAATGTTTGCATGAGAACAGACAGAAACACCTGGCTTCCTAAGATGACTGCCATTGAGTCAGTATCTTAAAAAACATTTTGAAATGTGAAACATTTAAAATGCCTCCATTTAAATGACACCGAGGTGGCTAATAACTGGCAAGCATAAGTAAAGGGCCACACCAGGCTGAAGAATGGCTTTCAACTCTCCATTAGTCGGACATGTAGAAAGCGTACATCAAACCGCTTGACGGCAGCCACGAGTTTGTAAGGGAGGGCGAAGAGCATGGATGATAAAGCTGTTTGGCGGAAGCATGCATGCACCCACATACAGTACCTCTTGATGCACTCGCTGAACAGGCTGGAAGAAAAAGCTGCAGTGAAGAGAAAGGAAAACATGAAAGCCGGAGTTGACAGGCCTACCCAGGGGCCTCGTGGATGCTCCACACAACCCCTAGGGCTCCCTCCAGTCCCCAAAGACTGTAGTGATTTTAGTATCTGCCCTGCACTCAGTCAGTGCAACTTCAGCCCAGCAGGGGCTGCAGGCAAAAATGCAAGCCCCAAACAATGCTCTCTTCTGTGTGTTGGGCTGCAGTTAAGACTAACATCACTGTGACAACCACTAAGGGGTTAAAATCTTTCCTGACCTTTCTATTATCATTATTGTTTTAAGATTTATCTTTATTGTTGAAATATTACAATAAAAGTTTTCCCTGACTTTGAAAAAACTATTTAGGCTATCTAAGGACATAGAACCGAGGACAGTGAATTTATAAATCATTAACTCTCTTTTTCTTTTAACATTGGACTCCATTGCCTTTTTCCTTAATTAACCCTGCTAATGGGATAGCCACTCTGCTAGGTTGGGAGTGGGGAAGACAATGATCATTTAGGGAAGATAAATTCTTGGTGTCACCTCAGAACAATAGAACAAATAATAATTTCTTGAGTTTGTGAAGTCAGTGCTGGTTACAGAAAGAAAGACAGTCCTGGAAGTACCAATATGAATGCCAGTGGGTACCTGGGTATCAGTTAACAGATGAAGACGGCCAGTAAAACAAACCACAGGATCTCCTTATTCACACACTTTATACACTTTCATCAAATTTCCAAACACCAAGACTGGGCATATTTCCCTCCCCTCCTTAACAAACTTTCAGTGGCTCCCTAGTGTACACAGAATAAATGATAAAGTCCCTTACCTGGCATTTGAAGTCCCTTCAATATAAGCCCAAAGTACCTTTCCAACATCATCTCCAACCCAAATCACTAAAGCTCTAGCTACAAAGCCTACTTGTCATAAAAGATCCCGAGTACAGCAAGCTCTTACCTGCTTCTGAACACCCCCCTGCCTTTCTGACACAATCATTCTCATCCTCGAGGCCCAACTTAAATGAACCTCTCTGTGAAAGGGTCCCTATCCTTCCCATTTCCTTCCTGTCCCCACTCCCAGCAGCAACGACCCACCCCTTTGGCCACTTGCTTATACTTCTGTCATGTATGTCTCCTTATTTCAGGATTATTGTACTTTATGTCTCCACTGCCAAGATGAATCAATACTGAACGAATTCTTTAATACTACGAACGTAGGACTGGGAGGCAATTCACGGGCCATCTACTGCCACCTTTTTATTTTACAGATGAGAAAATTAACAAATAAGTATCTTGCCCAAGATCAGGAAGCTAATGTGTGCAGCTGACTTGGAAGAAGCCATCTAGCTCCCCTGACACAGTCTAGTGCTTTTCCCACAATGCCATCCTTCCCTCCTGGCATAATGAACGTGGATCAGGAAAGAGAACATGCACTCCATAACACTGCCACCCCTGGACTTGAGAAGATTACAACCAACAGGTACTCTTCAACCCCACACTAATCCTACCAGAGAGGCGTCTTTCCCTAAACTGAACCGCCCTCCTGAACATCAAGAAGGTGTCCAACAGAAATGTGAGGTCATTCCCAAAGACCACTCACTCATTACTAGTATGCTGGGGTGAGAAAAAGTTGAGAACCACGGTTTGAGAAAAAAAAATTAATTTAATCCTCACTGTTCTACAGCCCCCCCCCCCAATACTAGAAAATTATCTATTGTTCTTGAAAAATGCTTTTGGCAATGACATTACATTTATGTGAAAATTCTCTGGATCAAAGTTAAATCCTAGTATACAAAGAACTAGAAAGCAAAATGCAACAGTGTCTCTCACATGGCTGGAGTTCTGTATATGCCTATGAGTGAATAAGTAAATTAGCCTGTTTAATATTAGACACAGAAATAATAAGTCACTACAGTTACAAATATGTTTGTATAAATACTTTCTACCTTCATTTTATCTTCTGCAAATAACTTTATATTTATCAATTCCTGAATCCTCATCTGCTCTTCCCACAATCCCACTATTTCTCATTTCTGTTTGCATATGCTCCATCTCGTTTATGAGGAAAACTTCACTTCACGGGCTCTTTAGGGATTCTGCCTGTCAACCAAATAACTAACCAGTTGCTCAAAAAAAAACAACAAAAAAAAACTGTTATCTGAATTCTGAAAACAAAACAAAACAAAAAAAAAATGAAACAAAACCTGAAACACACAAAGGCATGGAGGCCTAATTTTTTACTGAAATGCTATTTTCAGGCTAAAGGACTGCTTTAAAAAATATAGTTTCTGTGCCTTGGTTTTCTCATATATAAAATGGGATAAAAATAGCCACACGCTAGAGCTCTGAGGATTAAAGAAAAATAACAATGCTTACACTTCACTAGCCCTTTACAAGGAGCCAAGAAGGACTCTAGAAAATAATATATATAACATTCATCTACACTCAAATCAGTTTTGAGGTACTACTATCAAACTCACTTTACAGGTGAGGAAATTGAGGTGCATCAACTTTGAGTAACTTGCCTAAGGTCATAAAGCTAGTAATTTTTGAAGCCAGGACTATTCACACCAGCAGTGTGAGTCTAGAATTATATTGAAATGCCTTACACAGAAGGCATTCCTGCCTGCCCACCCCAACTCCAGCCTCCATCAATGTCCTCTCCTGCTTTCTCTTTTCCCACTATTCTTGTTAAATTCAGGCCTGAAAGGATGTTTCCTTTGACCTATCCCTTGGTTAACTCACTTGTCCAGTCACATACCTGTCTCCTTGCACCTGTTCTCACAAGCTTAGTGCTGACCCACATTACTTCCTAACTGGGTAGTTTCAATTATTCCTCATCCTTCCCATTTACACTGGCACCCACTCACATCTTTACTACATTCTGAAGCCAAGTTGCTCTTCCTGAAGTACACCTCTGATCACAACTCCTCCCTCCACACTGAACTTTAATTGTTCCCCTTTGCTAAATGGTTTAAGCATAAATTCTTCATGTTGGCATTCAAGAACTGCCCCCGTCTTGCTTTTAAGTCTCATCACTTTTATAGATATTTTGAGATTGTAGCTGAGCCAGACAACTCAACTCAGTGAACACACTATACTTTCTCACCACCATGTTTTTGCTTACACTGGCCCTTCCACTTGGAATGTCATCCTAAACTTTCTGGAGGCCCACTACTGCCCCAGGCCCATGTCTCACATATTACCTCGATAATAAATCCTGTGATTTATTCAGAATGCCCATCTATTTTTGTGTGAATTTAAAAAACATATTCCACTCTATCTAGGTCACATGCAATCTGAAATAACTCCTTAAAATATAACCAGACCCTTGAGTTTAGAGGCTCCTGAACACTTATTTGTTCAGGAGCAACTAAAATGGTGCCTCACACACATTTTTAACAAATTATGCTGTTTTACCTAGTTGATTTCTGTTGACTCTGACCACGTGTCATATGTAAACCCAACTAGGTTCTTCAAACAAATGCTCACTAGGTTTCTAAAAGCAGCCAGTGTGAATCTAAAACATAAGTTGTCCAATGTCTGGTTAGGCAGTCAAATTTGCAAATGCAGATATCTAGAAGTTTTATATTATGTATTTAAGGAATAAAAATATAAATATTTTCTTATGCAAGTAAAAACTCATTTTTTCTCAAAATATTTTAAAACCTTGGTTGGGCCTATGCTTCCAAGTTCATTTTATTATAGAACTAGAGGCCTGGTGCACAAATTTGTGCAAGGCTGGGGTGAGGGGGGGCAATCATGGATGGGACTGGCTGGGGGAGGGGCCACGGGAGGTTGGCCAGCTGGCCCTGCCCCCCCCCCCCCCCCCCGTCAAACTCCTGGTTGAGGGGACAATTTGCATATTAGCTTTTATTATATAGGATTGTTTACAGGTGTAGGGGCAACTAATTAAATTTTCTAAAATGCAAAATAAATGACAAAAGAGAAAAAGTGGCTGTCAGGAAAACAGGCTAAGAGAAAAAATAAATTTAGGGATGAGGAACTAAATATTAGAAAGGAATCACAAAATTGCAAATGTGGGATATAAATATACCTTTAAAATTCAACAGACTAGAAATAATTTGCACTTGTGGCCAATAATAAATTACTCAGTGTTAAAACTAAATATTAAAACATTTAAAATAATTTAATTGAAACAATAAAAAATGGCCAGGGTAGTAGAGAAATCTCTTTTCTAGAAGATTTGATGAAACTAAAATGGCAATGAGAAACTGAATACATAGGTATATGAAAGTCTCATAGGTATATGAAACCAGAGTGGTCCATTTTGAATATATCAACTTAATTCTTAATAGGAGCTCAGGTTGTGTACCAAAAATAAAATTCTCAGGATGGGAAGAAAAAAGCATAGGAAATAAATGCATATGAAATGTATTGAAAAAAGAAATATTAAAGATGGCCTTTCAGTCATCTAAGCTATAAACTATAAAAGGCTTTCACTTAGTTTACTTTGCATACCTATTATCATGTTACTTCTAAAGTGGCTGTAATGGTTCCATCCTATATAATGAAAGCCTACTATGCTAAATGTCCAGTAGTCTGGTCAGCTGTTCAACCAATCAAAGCATAATATGCTAATGATATGCTAAGGATGCTCAACCGCTCGGTATGACGCACACTGACCACCAGGAGGCAGATGCTCCAACCGGTAGGTTAGCTTGCTGTTAGGGTCTGGCCAATCGGGACTGACGGAGACGGGCCGGACACACCCTGGAGCCCTCCTGCGGCCCCTCCCCGGCTGACCAACCTCCCGTGTCCCTCCCCGGCCACGACTGTGCACCAGTGGTCCCTCAGCCTGGCCTGTGTCCTCTTGCAGTCCAGGACCTCTCGGGGGATGTCAGAGAGCCAGTTTCGGCCCGATCCCACAGGCCGTCAGAGAGCCAGTTTCGGCCCGATCCCACAGGCCTCTAGGAGAATATAAAATGAATGACTTGCTTATCACATTGTATCAGGTCTCTCCTTTACACCTCAGTTCCAATTATCTTAGAAATGTACTAACTTTTATAATTAGTGAACCACCTTTTTAGCCACCTTTTTAGAAAATCAATTACTGGTTGATTTTCTAAAATACCAGGGATATTTTTTTCTTTACTTATCACATTTATTTGAGGAAGAAAAGATAATATTAAAGCAACCTACAAGGAATTAAGTCATCTTAATTTAAAAAAATCCAATTTTCATTAATGGAAAGAATATGAACAACACTTCACTTTTTATTATTTATGGAATTACCTATCAAGGCATGTGACATTATTTTTTTGTCATCTCACCTGTCTTCTCTGTTGATGTGTATTTCCATGAAGTCTAAAATAGACAATGTCTATAAATTTACATGCTCTATGTTCAATTGTCTCAGAAGTAACACGTGATGGCTATTCTACCAGACCCAAAAGGCAAAGTGTAGGTAACTCCTGCAGACAGATGAGAGCACTATCAGGCCAACAGCGCAGGTGAATCATGATGACCAGTAGTGGCCACTACCAAATCCAGTTTCTGTCTAGTACTTTCTCCCCAAATGTTCTCCAGGGTAATACTGCTTTGCAAAACTTCTGTTTCTTTTTATTTTCCCATGGAAGATGTAAGTACAGAGTCCTTTCAAATGAAGAGAGCTATTATACTCTGACAATTCTCTGTTGGTATAGTAAGAAAAGGCATATATTTTACATAAATACCCAAGAAGTAGTATAAAAAAGGTAATAACACCTTCCTAAATAAACTCTAAGGTAATTTTTATTTCCTTTTGCTCACTCATAAAGTGTTCCTAAATGAGAGTCAACTGTCACTGTATTCCATCAATGAGGAGAATTCTAATTAATACTGATTTCTGATTATTGGAATAGTAGGTAATGGGAAAATGTGTGCATATGTGTATATGTGGATGTGTGTGTGAGACAGAAAAAAACACATTGTATCAGGTCTCTCCTTTACACTTCAGTTCCAATGAGAGCAGAAAACAAGAAATGGATTCACATTGATATCTGAATGTGCCACAAGTGCCCACCAAATTACAGTATAAACATATTTACTAAACTCATCACCAAAATGAAGAAGAACTTAGGAAGAAATCGTTAAGGAATGAGGGTATCCATAAGGCAAATATTCAGGCACACCTTCAGACTTCCTGCCTTTTCTCCTTGTATGGAATCAGGTTGTACTACTAAGTTCGGTTGTACTTAATTAAATTAGGTTGTACTACTGTGTTGGGAGGGGTTTCCTAAGATCAGATCCAGGTTCAGTGAGACTCATTGGACTCAGCACATAATCATACTCACAACTAAGATTTCTTATAGTGAAGGGAACAAGGTAAAATCAGCAAAGGGAAAAGGGGCATGAGGCAAAGTCCATAAGAAACTAAGAGCATCTTTCCAAGAGTCCTCTCCCCAAGGAACCACAGAAGATGCATTTAATTTCTCCAGCATTGAAATGACAACACAGGTAAAGTGCTATCTACAAGGGAATCTTATTAGTAACTCAGGCCATGGTTTTTATTGGGGTTTGGTTGCATGGGTACCCATTGCCTAACATGGACCCAAATCCAAAATTCCAGACTCTCAGAAGGAAAGCAAATACTCAACACAGACCATCCAGAACAGTGAACCACTCACTTAGCGATTGGTGGAAACATGCCCCATCCGCAACCCTCCCAATCCAAGTTCCCAGATGACAGCCAACGGCCAACCTGCTGAGGATAGCAGTCTCAGGCTGCTATGTTAACACTTCTCTGCGCGCCTGCCTATCACTGTTTCAGATGCACCACTGCTTTGGAACTGCACCCCACTGCCATCCGACACAAAAACAGACTGAATCACTGTGGTTCTAGATGGCCACAAGCTCAGCTCTGGTCACTGACCCAGGAATGCGTGGACATGTAGGAGACAGGGAAATGTCTGTCTTCGTTTGAGCAGAAGGGGATATAATTTAGTAGTGCCGTCTACAGTATCAAGTTAGGTTGAGTTCAAAAAACACTACTGAACACTCAGTCTGTATCTAAGGGAGAAATAAAAAAAACCCTGCCATTGTAATGTAAAATAACAATAGATGAGATTAAGGCTCATAGAAGCCAAGGGACTGCACTGCTTCATTTTCCTTAGAGAGCACCCATTCAAATGAGTATTTGATATGTTATTTACTAGAGGAAATAATAATATTCCTAATATTATTATTAGACTCTGGTCCAGTAGAGACTGAAAAGGCAGCTTTTGTGGTCCCTTTCAACATTTCGTTCTGATAACAAAAATCAATACGAGGATTTTACAAATCTCATTTTGATTTTATATTTAAACAGGGTAGAAAGTTTTCCATGTTGTGTGAAAGTATTTTGTCAGTTCTTAGCATGCTAATATGACACCCAACTTATTTATGGCAATCTGCTAGAAACATAAAGTAATTTAGGAAATGGAAATCAATGTAGCATTTTGTTTTCAAACCAATTTACCAACTTTATACCAAAGTACACAAAATAATATTCTGCTTTTAAGTCGACACTGCCTAAAGCTCTTTGGTAAGGTAGACCTTCAGATAAAACTAAAGGGCTATCAAAAATCTGTATTAAAGAGAGAGGTGCAATGTGAATTTGGCTAAAAAAAAATGAGCAATTACTGTTCACCGAGCACTTGCTATGTGCCAAGCACTAAGGGAAAGCGTTCATATGCATTGCCTCACTTACTTATTCCATTACTCAGGACACACATGAAGGCTAGGAACTGCATTTTAGCTCACATCCAAAGGGGAGAACAATGGGCAAACACATGCACTGATTTTCCTTTTAGTTTCCTGGTTTTAGTAAGAGCAACCCTGCTGAGTAGGGATATGGCAAAAGAAAACACATTCTTTCCACTTCACAAAGGCAAGGTGAGTGCAGAAATCCTACAGTCTCTTGTGAATAACACCACTGATCAAGACAGAAATCCTTCTTTAAGCATAAAAAAACAATTAGAGAGTTCAATGGAAGTCAAAATACACCCATATGCATGTATTTCCTCCTTCCCTCAGGATATTAGTCAGAATTCAGTGTCGTAAATTAGCATTTGTCCAGACATGTGAGATCGTGTTGTATAACATGACCTTCTTCTCTCTCTACAAAAAGGTCTGATGCTCACATGCAGCTAGAAAAGGAACCAGAGACACAGCAACTCCTGTGAGTCCCAACCGAGGGCGTACTTCATAAACAACATTCTGGGAGTTTCCAGGCCTTTGTAAGCAATGCTCTCAGGCCACAGGTGTTGGATTTGTTTTCTGTGGCTTTAGGGCTCTCTGCAATGGATTTCACTCAAGATGAGGGGTGGGATTTGAGGCTCTGGGCAAAATGAAGCATGGTGTGGTCTTTGATCACTCCCAGCCAACAAGGAAGAACACACCTCTATGAAAAAGTCCCTGATCCAAGAACATTACCATTCTCCACAGAAACACAGGCAATACGCAGCAGGAGAAGGGGGACTCAGGACCTGGGCCCGAGGCACCCACACACATAGCAACAAAGAAAACAGCATGCAAACAGCAGCTGCACTGACATTCAGCGAAGACAGAGGCTGGTTTTTAGATCTTATACTGGAGAGAACAAAGACATCCCAATTAATCATAAGTAAGACAAGTGGAAAGTTGGAGCTTCTGCACCTATCATCAAATAAAAAGAAAAAAACTGTGGCAAATGCATATATTTTTCATATATATATAAACCACAGACTGCACAGACTTCCGATGGCCACAGCTGCCAGCTCCATTATCCCTTTCTGCAAGGGCTGAGAAAGAAAATGAAAGGAAATGGGGTAAAAATATTTCCATTATATTTAGCAGAATATCCCCAGATAAATACTTTTTAGCCTTGAAGAACATTTTAATATGGATTTCTGGCAAAATTTTTAATAATCTAATAAATATTTTATTGAAGTTTATATAACATGCATCAAGAGGCCAAATCCAAGTTATATCACAGAATAAAAGGCAGCAACAAACAAGAGCAATGAATGGCACACAATGAAGGGAAATTCAGTAAAAGGGCATTAAAGATAATTGACGATGGAGGTAAAAAGGACATGCTTACAGTCCTAAAATGCCCCCTTTGTGGAGGTGAGGGGAGGAAGAATGGAGTAGAAAATCAAATAAAATCAAATGCAAGCAAAAGTAAAGAGAATACAGTATGGAGTATGAAATCATGGGCCTGTGCTCCAACACCAAGTCTTTTATTACTAGCTGTGTGATCACTCTGAGCCTTAGTTTCCCAGATATGAACAAGACTAGCAATACCTGATACCCATGCCTTTTAGGGTTATTTTTAAGTTAGGCCCTGGCTGGGTAGCTCAGCTGGTTGAGGTGTGGCCCCATAGACCAAAAGGTTTCGGGTCTGGTGATTCCTGGTCAGGGCACATACAGGAGGAACCAATCGATGTTTCTCTCTTACACTGATGTTTCTCTCTCTCTTTCCCCCACTCCCTTCCACTGTCTCCGACAAAAGCCATGGAAAAAATATCCTCTGGTTAGGATTAAACCCCGCCCCCCCCCCACTAATTTATTTACAAAAAGATTGTTAGATTAGGGTTGAGTTAAATGAAGTACAGACACTCACAACAGGCCTCAGCTAATTCTAGGCACAGGGCAGGCACTGGGTATACGATTGCTTACATAAACAGATATAGCTTTAGCATAAATCCAAGGAGTAACCGAAACCTTGACCTTGCATCTAGAAATCTGACTGTACAATGTGATCTACTGAGACTGCATATAAAATAGCAATAATAACTGACAACAGACTTATAGACAAAGATTAAATTTTTTTTAAAAAAATTATATCCATACTCTTTACATTACTGGAGTAACTACACTTTGGTCAGCTTCAGAGTCTCTTGGTTACAGGTGCTACGTTAAAACATGCAGAGATAGCATTCTTATAATAGGATGCATTTTCTGAATGCTTTACATGCGAATTCCATTCTCTGAATCATGGTGCCTTTTTTAAGACAATCATTTTATCCTTCGGTTTCCTGGCATTTGGGGTGTTGGCTCTGCGTGTGCCTAAGAAAGAGAACATGCATGTGCAGAGAAACCAGGATCTTTGTTGTTTTTAATAAAAGTATGGCAGGAATCCGTTTCTGCTTCTGCAGAACTTCCTTCACAGCACAGAGAAGCCACTTGAATAAGGATTTATGATGCAATTAGAGCCAAATATCTCAAAAATGAAGCAATCATATAGGTTATTTTGTAAATATTTTATTAATCCTCTAAGAGCTTCCTAAGTGAGGCCTCACAGAGACTTATATTCTTAATCTGCTATGAATAAACGCTTCAATCCAGTGCCTGCATTCCAATGACCCAGGACTAAACAGGGGAGGGTAAGGTTTCAGGTATCACAGCTGCAAGGCCTTTAAGACGCAGAATCCAGAGACCTGTTCCCTCACCAGGGACTGCTCGCTCCAGTGATTCAAGGAGGTTACAGAAGTGCAACAGGCCTCACAGTCAGCCATACGGTTTTACATACCTACTATGTCAGGGGCTCTCAACCTTCTTGGGAATTTATTCAGATATGAGATTTATTTCTTCCACCTGCCACTGAGCTGGAAGGCCACTCGCTTCTCGTGCACTTCCAGTTGAGAAATGCTGGTGGTGTTCTCTTCGAGGTATGTGAGTAAACAGACCCTTGCTTCTGTTTCCTAACAAATAACGTCTTTGATGCGTGTCCTTGATTTCATTCGCATACTTCTAGTTGTAGACATACAGCTACAAGATAAACTCAGAGCCATCTGCCTTTCGTCACATGCAGTTCCTATTAACACTTAATGAGTGTCCATCGGCAAGCCCATGGATTGCTTTCCTACTCCCACTCTCTCAGAAATCCTCCTGCCATCTTTGAGCTAAGCCAGGATTTCTTCACTCACATTCTTTATTTTTCATACCTCAAAATCATCTCCATTCACTAGCCAAAGAAAAAAGTGATCCATGCCAGCTGAAACATGATATGCCAATGGAAATGAAATTTGGCTTTAATATAGGAATTAATAAGTGATCCATCTAAAACAGCCCAGGAGCAACCGCCTGAAATTCCTGCCCCCAACTTTTACATTGAGATAGAGGCATCTACTCCTCTAGCTTCTCAAAAGTTTGAATTAAATTCTTGCCTCTAAGTACAAACTGGTGTGAAAGTGGGAACCAAGACCAAATCTTAGGCTTCCTGTTGGCAAAAATGACTAACATAAAAAGTCAAAACATTAAGTTGGGAGAAAAGTGAAGAAATGCCCCCCCCCCACCACCAACCTAATACCTGATAAAATCCGACCGAACAGCAAGTGGCTAACTCACACAAAGGGCTTTAGTTGTATGATAGTTAAGAATCAATCTGTCTTCCAGCTACATCATTCCTCCCTCTTTCACAATGGAAATGGGGAAGAGAGAACACATCCTCAGTCCAAAAAGGTCATTTGCTCCATTACTGCTTGTTCTTGGTCGTCACCTCCATCTCCTTTGCCAGAAGAACGGCCCCCTCCCTCTCTTTGTTCTTTGTTTTCATCTGTGCTTTTTCTGTTATTTAATGTTCTCTTTCTCTTGTGCTTCAGATCTCCAAAGGTCCTACCTTAAGTTTTTTCCCCTTCCACTCTGTGATTTCCTGGTTTTACTCTCACAATTCTAGACCCATCCTCCCCTTCTTCTCTTTTTTTTAAAAAAATATATTTTTATTGATTTCAGAGAGGAAGGGAGAGGGACAGAGAGATAGAAACATCAATGATGACAAAGAATCACTGATCAGCTGCCTCCTGTATGCCCCTCACTGGGGAATGAGCCTGCAACCCGCACACATGCCCTGACCGGGAATTGAACTGTGACCTCATAGTTCATAGGTCGATGCTCAACCACTGAGCCATGGCAGCCAGGGCCTTTTCTTCTTTTGATCTGACCATCTCCCCAAGTCAGAGCTCACCTGTTTCTTCCTTTCTGTGTACGAATCCATTGGCCTGTCCCTTTCCATTTTCATTCCTGAAAGCAACTTTCCTTTCCTTTGTCACTCCTTCCATTTTGGTTTAGAGAAGGACGGTTGCTATGAAAGGCATGCAGTCACACAGATAGAAACTAAGAGTGTGTTCACTGTGTGTAGTGGGAAACATAGATGGTAATCTCATGGAAAATGAAATAAAGCTAACTTTTTGAATGAAGGTCAGTGAGAAGATGTTCTGAGGTCATTTTGGAAAGTAGAGAAAAATGGTGACATTGTAAATTTGCTCTTTTGAGCATATAGGCATCTCCTAAACCCCTGGACTGATCTGCTCAAGTATAAGTGTTCTCAATGCCATTTCACTGCACTGACAAATTCAGACTTAAATTCCCACTTGTTGCAAGTGAGAGTTACATATCAACACTGGTGGGAGATTACTTCCTAATTCTTCCTCTGAGAACAGAATTCATAACTTAGGAGGACAAAGATTAATGGCTTAAAATGGGGAGGGGCATATAGTAGAGGCTAATTATAGCTAAGAAATATTTAAAACATATATATATGTATAATATATATATGTATATATATTATACACACAAACATTATACATATATATATTATACATATATATATTATACACACAAACACACACATGAGGAGATACATACACATTTAGTATGAAATATGGGCCAGTGCCTGGGTATTTGTTCTTGTTGTCAGTGCTTCTGCCATTCGGGTTATTAACATTATTAAACATTATGCCTGTATTCTCCTCAACGTAATGTATCTACTTTTCCTTTCTCCTCTGAATATTTTGAAAGAAGTCTTCAATTTTTCCTTTCTCCTCTGAATATTTTGAAAGAAGTCTTCAATTTTTGTCTCTGGGTTTGTTTTTTGGCAACTACCTATAATATAAAAGCGTAATATGCAAATCAACCAAACGGCTGAACAGTGGAATGACTGTCTGGACAACCTTCCAGATGAAGCCGGGCGGCTGGGAGGGGAGAGGCAGCAGCTGGGGCGGCTGCGAGGGCTGAGGCAGCCGGAGCTACTAGGGCCTACCCTTGCACAAATTTTGTGTATCGGGCCTCCAGTATCATTATATGGTTTGATGTAATGCTGTCTTTCAAAATTTGAACAATATATTTTCTGTTCATAGACCCTTGAAAAGTTAAACCAATTAGGTTCTCCTCCTTCCATAAGTCTTCCACCAAGATGGTGGTATGTGTGCCTCGACTATGAACGATGTGGTTAGGCTTAAGTGATATTTCTTCCTCTGACCCTTTTCAATGCTAACTTAGCCCGAAGGATGCTGCCCCAGTGATGATGCTAATACCTGATTCTAATCATTTTACTCCCTTGCTCCAAATCCCCCAGTGGCTCCCCATTTCCCAGAGCAGTGGTCAAAAGACTCATGATCAGTGATGAAACGCAATTAAAGAAGTGATATTAAGACTTTTTAATAACTGGGAAGGACAAGCAACAATCAATCTGAATGGATGCCATAACCAATGAGAAAAACACCAGTCATAAAAATAATTACTATGGGCACACTTGTGTACTGGCTGAGTATCATCTTCAAACGATCTGCATGTACTCTTGTACTAATAACCACTTTACATTCTATGCATATTATTAATATTGTAAAAATATTAAAACAAGGTAAGGAAAAATAGAAACAGAAATTTAACATTATATCCCATTTTTCATAATCTAACAAATTCACTCCACTTAGAATGATGACTGGCACAGAGTATAAACTCAAAACACCTTTTTCCGAACAGCAGGCCCTTGCAGACCTGGCTCCTGCCTACCTGTCCAGGCTTATCTCCCATGAATCTTTTTATGCTCCAGCAATACTGATCACAACATTCCAAAACAGAGCAACACTCCTCACAGTTCACGCTTTAGTGGGTGATGTTCCCTGAGTCATCATTTTTAGTGTCCCCCCAACTGCTGCCTACCTTTTTGGGGAAGTCTTCCCTGCTGGCCTAAGATACATGGGAGGCTTTCCCCCTTCATGTAAACAGTAACAATAGCTAACATTTTCTGAGCATTCACTTTCCACCAATATTCAGCTATGTTCACTATCTTGAATAATTTTCCCAAGAACCATCATATAGTGGGTACTATTAGTATCTTCAACCTGAGTCTTAGAAAAGTTAAAAACCTTATTCAAGTGACTCAGCCAATAAAAAGTAGGGATGGCCTTTAGGCTCAAGTCCGACACCAAAGTGTAGACTCTTATACTTCCTATTTGTCCACACCTCCAATGACACAAGCACTATATAGCATTATAACTGTAGGTTTTCATGACGCAAGTTTTTGTCAACAACCAGGCAGTTTTTACTTTAATATTCAAATCATTTAGCACACAGCAAGCTCATAAAAAAAATGTTTGCTGAGTAAGCGTATGTCTAGTTAAAAATCTTACATTTGTAAATTAATTATGTGCTATTCAGCCTAGATGATATGGAATATTATATTTTACAGCTATGTGTGCTTTTTACATTGTAAGCATTGCTAACAAACTAGGTAGTGTACATAACTAAACTTTAGTTCATCAGGAGTAAATCTTGCTTTCACCATACAGGAACAAAATCTCTGAAAAGAGGATGTTCAAACTGTATTGCTGATTTTCTCAGGGTCTGTCAGGATGACTTCTAAAGGCCCAATAAACATGATATCACCCTGCACTGACACCAAAGGGGAAAGAACTCGAGGACAGAGCAGATATATAACCTAAACCTTTTCCTCTCTGTCTGCTCCTTCGCGTCCCACTTGCTGGAGGGAGGGAGGGAAAAAAGGGGGAGGCGGTATGTGGATAGGAAAGATGATAATAACCCACAAGACATGCTTGCTGCCCTGCATTTGGTCTGACAATGTGAGGATGACGGAAACTAGGAAAAACTGAGAACTAAGCTCTCTAAACATGTCCTGATTGCTTTAACCTCGCCTAGATTCTTACGTGTATCTCCTTTCTCCACTTGACTGTGTGCTCTTTGAGGGCAAAAATTCACACAAAGTCACTTATTCAGTGCCCTTCCATCTCCTTTTAGAATGAGTCCTGATTCCCTCAGTCCTAAACCAGTCCCCAGCCTCCAAACATGGTGAAACTTCTGAAATACAGGCATGATCCACATTGTATTTCTTCTTCTTTTAAAAAATTATGTTTTATGAAACGTCAGAACTGCCAGGGGAAACAACACAGAACCTACCCTTTAGAGACTATTGAATATTAAGTGAAAGGTCCATGTGGGAATGTATGAGAAATAACTTCTTAGGAAAGAGGGTAAAATATAAAACAATCCATTTTTAATTATGTCCGTGTAGACTTCCTGATAGTGCCACCAGGCCTCTGAAGTCAGTAAACATTTGAACATGTAGAAGTGGGATACTTAGGGAGGTGGAAGCACAAGAGCTGGATATAGGTCCTCTCCCCAAAGGGGGAGCTGTAGCTATGGACACATTTCAAGGCAGATCTAGACAGAAAGGAGACACCAGCGTTAGAGGAAGGGCATCTGGAGGACCACCTTGGAGAGTGATGGGCAAGCTAAGCCAGAGGGCTCCCACCTCTTTCCCCAGGAGATGTTCCCAGTATCCAGTCAGACAGGATAGCACTTGTCACCACGGACGTGGCATCTATGAAGAGAGAAGCCATCCTGGCAGCAGGACACAACAGAATGCCATGGAGGAGGGTCGGACAAATTTAGATTCTGTCCCAACAGACCACACTTCCTATTTCTCACCTCCAGAAGGAGACCTCACGTTCCCCTCTTATCGGGCTTCTCATGAGAAACAAACCTGAAAGTGTTTAGAAAAGGTAAGACTGCTACACGTGTATATAAAGCAGCGCTTATGAATTCCGTTAAGGGACTAAGGTTAACTCTTTTGGATTAAAAGGCTAAGTGGGAGAACACTTTAACTCATAAAAATAAAAAGGCAATTATTTCTAGAGTTGATCCTCGTTCAACCACTGGCAAAGTAAACTTGGGCAGTCACTTCACCTCTCCTTGCCCCAATTTAAAGTGATTTAGATTTCACTCCTGACTATCTCATTAAGGTATTATGATGATTAAGTACTTAAAATGTCTTAAGATCCAGTGAGTAATGTGTTACCGTTTGGGGGAGCAGTCATGTGATATTACAGCTTATCTGAATAATTTTAAAGTTGTCTGATGTTCCTCCAAATTCTCTGGGTCTTTGATACCACAGATAAACAGACAAGATACCTGACGCTTGACTGCAGTAGCATTTGTTTTCCACGTTCTAAGAGAACTGAACTCTTAATGGCAGGAACAGAATGCACAGTGATCAGCTGTAAAATTTAAGGTTGCTCATCCTTGATTAACCCCCTTGAATAAAGTGAGGATTATGCACTCTCAATTAAAAGAACACATTTTAGGGAAAAAATGAACTCCACATACACAGCACTATAAGTTGTTGCTATCTTGAAAAATCATTCATAATGTCGCAGAATGAGGAACACTGAAGAACATTATCATGAAAACAGGCAAGGGACAAGGAGGGTCTGAGTTGAGGCACAAGAATAGGAAGGAAGGGGTGAGTTTAAGTGCTGCTTAGAAGGTGAAGCAGCAACATCTACTTAGAAGACCGAAGCAACACCTTTCTAGGGCAGTGGTTCTCAACCTTCCTAATGCCACGACCCTTTAATACAGTTCCTCATGTTGTGGTGACCCCCAACCATAAAATTATTTTCGTTGCTACTTCATAACTGTAATTTTGCTACTGTTATGAATCGTAATGTAAAGATCTGATATGCAGGATGTATTTTCATTGCTACAAATTGAACATAATTAAAGCATAGTGATTAATCACAAAAACAATATGTAATTATATATGTGTTTTCCGATGGTCTTAGGCGACCCCTGTGAAAGGGTCATTCGACCCCCAAAGGGGTCGCGACCCACAGGTTGAGAACCGCTGTTCTAGGGGGTGGCAATTGGATAGAGGAGGTAAGAAAGAAGAAAACATCAAAAATGAACCCTCAATATTACAAGCCTGGCTGTCCAGTTATATATTGGTTGGACTAAAGCTTGAGGAGAAAGAAGTCATCAAATCATATGCATCCTATCTACACTAATAAAAGAGAAAAATGGTAATAGACCGAATGGCAGAACAACTGAACAACTGGTTGCTATGATGTGCGTTGACCACCAGGGGGCGCGCGCGGAACATGGCGGGCATTGGCCATTGTGGATGGTGGAGCAGGTGAGCTGGTCGCTGTCATCAGGGTGGGCCTCTGGTGGTTACTGAAAATTCTTTGCTCCCACACGCAGAAGTCCTGTCCAGCACTTGCATCCGCTGCTGGTGCCAGCTGCGGGGCCCGATCACTCTGCGCTGTCAGTGGGTGGGGCGGTGGCTGCGGGTCCCGATCGAACCTGAGAGTTTCTCCAACTCCCCCTGCTCCTGAGGGATGATTGGGGCGGCAGCCACCTCTCACACCTGCTGACGGCGCCGGAGCCGTTGCTCACACCCACTGCCAGCGCCAGCCCTGCTTGCACCTGCAGCCAGCACCAGAGCCACTGCTTGCACCCGCTGCGGGTCCCGATCACTTGGCGCTGTCAGCGGGTGCAAGTGGCGGCTGCTGGCCCCAATTGCCTCTGAGGGCTTCTCCACCTCCCCCTGCTCCTGAGGGGCGATAGGGGCAGCAGCTGCTGCTCACACCCGCTGCTGGCGCCAGCCCCAATCACTCTGTGCTGTCAGTGGTGTAAATGGGACCAGCAGTGCGTGGGAGTGGTGGTGGCAAGAGTAGGGCTTCCGGCAGTCAGGGGGGGTGGGGGCAGAGGATGGGCCAAGACCCACCCTGTACCTACTGCAGCCTCAAGGCCTACAGTTCCTTTCAAGGTGCACAAATTCATGGGTCATTAGTATTGAGAATAAAGTACCTTTGGATGCTACTGTTTTGAAAATTCCCTTGTCAATTTCCTCGTTTATCTTCAGATAACATGATAACAGAAAAACTCAAAGTGTTGTAATTATATTTGAAGCTTCCTCTGAAAAACTTTTAATTGGTTGAAAGTTTAAAAATACTCCCTATTTCTCCCACATTACTACTCAAGAAGAAGGAATATTTACATACTATACTGATCCTAGTCTCCCAGTCACTAAGAACACCCATTACAAACACCACATGGTAAGCTCATGTTGGGAGCACAAAGCACTCCACCAAAATGGACCCGAAATGGCATCAAAACAAAAGAAACTCAACCAGACTTCTCTGTTCCAGCTTCAACATGGAAACAGAACTACAGTGAGTTGGACAGTTAGCAAACGCCATGCCACTTGAGAACGGGGCAAAGAAAGGAAAGAGCAAAAGGCCTTTTCCCCTTCTACTAGTAGGTGTAATGCTACAGAAGTAGATCTGATTTCATACCACGGTGGAATCCAGGAGAGCTTCAGTCTCATGAAAATAGCATGTAATCTATTAAATTTATACAAATGAGGGTTTGGGGTTGCATTTCCTAAAGACAATGTCAGGTAGGGTCTGCCCACCCTAACAAAAGAACGTCACTGCACATACAGCACGGTGAACACAGCTGTGTTCACACGTGCACATGTTACATACTTGCCTCTTCGCCCGAACAAGGCAATGCTTTTAAAAATATGTCAAAAGTTATTTCAGAACTCAGTAGTATGTTGTTATGGTGCGTGCTGCTGCAAAGAAAAAGCTAATGGGCTCTCTACTTAATGTGATTAGAGCCATTATTGACATAATGCCAGGAAGACGCAAAACCATTAGCATTACACTACAGCTCACTTTAGCATCCACTCAGATTTAGTATTTGATCCACAATTTTAATTTTGTTCTGCTCTATTCAGAGCTGCATTACACAAAATGCATAATTAAAAGCTGCTGTGATTCTCTCCACTTCTCAAATTAAAAACATAGCAAACATTTGTAGTTCTAATCCACTAGAAATTAATAAATCAAATAGTGTCTTTTATCCTCTTTCCTCCGTGCAATTCAGATTGCAGGTTGGGAATACTTTTGCCTGCAACCGAGTATGCTGCAGACGGAGCAGCTGCTCAAAGGGAAGCAAAGTCCCCAAACTGCTACTCTAAAGGCGAGAGAGAGCCGAGAAGCACTGATATGGCCTTATAACTCCAAGTGTTAAGCCAGAAGCGCTTTCCGCAAAGAAAAATTTTAATCAATTCACCATAAATCCTTTTGATGCATTTTCCTTCATTAGCTCACTTTGTCAAGCATACACATGCTCCTAATTTCATCTAATCAAATTCACCATGTCTTTCTGTCAACAGTGAAACCATTCCCCTGTCCAAAAGATCTCCTATCAACTCCCTGCGCAGGGCAGCCTGGAGGGGAAGCCCCTGAGCAGCAGTTTTGCTTTATCCGCCATTAAGAGCCAAGAAGGCTTCCCCCTAAAGATCTGGCATCCAGAGCTGAGACACTGACACCTTTGCCAGTTCTGCTATATCTAGGAGTCCCGTCACCTGGAATAATAGAGGATTATAAGTCATTACAATAAAAACGGCATATCCTGCCCTGTGGGTGACAATCCCAGGAAAATTCTGGAAGGACCACAAAATAACAGAGGCAGAGCAGAGAAGGCAAATGTGTATTATAAGGCGTCCCTGCACTGCCCTAACCTGGGGCACCCGATAAGTCTGTACCCCAGCCCTTCCAGCAGGCCGTGCCTCCTGCCTGTCACCTCCCTGCTGCCCACTTCCTTCCTGCAGGCCCTCCTTCCGTTCTCTGATCAAAGCTTGCTTTATCCAGAAAACAACTCCAGAAGCCCCCCAGGTGACTTGTTTTCTTAAGCCGTGTGTGTGTGTGTGTGTGTGTGTGTGTGTGTGTGTAACTAAAGAATTTATGGAAATTTATACATATTAGGCTTATATGATTAGTGACACCATCTCCCCCACTGGATAGTAAGCTCCGTGAGGGCAAGAACCACATCTGCCTTGCTCACCACTTTAATTTCTAGAATCTGGCAGCTCTGCCTAGGATGAAGTTGGAGCTAAATATAGGTTAAATGGCTAAATGATAAACTGACCACTGTCACCTGATAGTTTACCTAAAGATACCAAGATCCTGTCATCTCCTATCGCCCTTTCATGTCCCAAGGTGATCCTTCCTAAAATTATACTGTAAATAAATATAATGAAGCAAAGGCTTTGAAATGCACGAAAAGTTTACCATGTGTGGATTTTACGTATTGTCTGCAGTGGTAAAAGGACCAAGTGAAGACAGAAGTGACAGAGGATCCATACGAAAGATAAAGGAGCAGAAGCCCTGAAGAGGACCTTGGATATGCAACGGGGACTGAAATACAAGGGTGTCCCAATCCCCCTCACTGCTCCCCTGGGACAGGAAGCGGGGAGGCAGGAGCAAGACAGAGACCACCCGCCCAAGAATGGGCCAAAGCATCACTCAGCTTCAGAATGTGCTTTACCTCTAATTGCCAGCATCTGGCTGTAAAAACAAACATTCCTTGATAAAAATGTAACAAGGGAACAAGAAGACAACAACTCTCTTTAATTTCTTAACAAACCCAAGACTTGAAACCATATAAGCAGCAGCCAAGGCTATATCACTATGATAGACAGCCAGCTATTTAAAAATGTCAAACAAACATATTTCCAAAAAAGAGAGGGCTATTCTATTATTGCTCTTGCCTTATTATGGAAGCATCTTTGAATTTTTAGTTGTGTTTACCTCCCCAACACAAAGAAACAAGTATTCTGCATGATTTGCCTGTAGTTACAGACATGCTAAACAACGAAGGCCTTCATTGGAAGACATTTGATATAACTAGACTCTTTCCTTATAACCCCCCAAAAAGGAACATTATAAAATACATATGGATAAAAAATAAATATTATATAATTATATTTTCAATTCAGCTTTGACATCACAGAATTCATTTGCTCTTTTTAATAAAAAAAACTAATATATCGATTTCTTTGTTACTGGGATACTGACTTAGATGTACTTTTCCTCGAGAGCTCCCACGGGCAGGCAGCCTCAGAACAGACTTGGTAAGGAACTTCCTTCAGCTCCTGCCCTGGAACTGACTCCAGAACGAAGAGGACCCTCTGCTTTCGGGGGGAGGATCCTCGGCCTCCCGACTTGAACGTCTCGGCCTGTCTTTCTGTAGGTGCTCAGGAAGTATCATTCTCCCGAGAAAGAGGCGTGGGTGGGCCCTGCATCCTGCCATAGCTGCGCACAGATGACAGGAGTAGTCAGGCAGAAAAAAATCGTAGCTGTGTCTGGCTCATTACATTAGGGAGGCCGTTCGTTTCCCTGTTTCGTGGCTCTAACTGCTAAGCTTCTTTCCTTCCACGGGACTGAAATCTGCCCTCCTATAAATTTCAGTCCTCTGAGGCACTCACAGGATCAGCCTGCTTCCTGGTCCACGTGGAAGCCCTCCCAGACGGGAGGAGATTCCGCTCTGGCAGGCTTTGCTCCAGACCAAACACTGTCAGTGTGTTCAAGGGCTCCCCGGTGGTTCGCCTGCAGACCTGTGGCCATCCTGGCCACTGCTGGTGGTCACACACCTCAATGGCTCGGTGCTCCTCACACAGTGTGATCCCCAGAACGAAACGCAAGATTCTGTATGAGGTCCGAGCCCCATGGAAAAGGGGATACTTTATACCATCATCATAATTGTAGCTAATGAGCTAGTGCCCTTTTTCTTAAAAAGGCACACGGCGTGAAGGAGAAACGACAAACATTTCCCAAGGAAAACTCGTCCTGTGTGGTTATAAAGTGCTGCTTTTTTCTCAGGTGGCATCTAGAACCTATTTCCTGATCTAACTCTTCGGTGTTCATGTAATATAGAATATTCACCTTTAAAACATCTTTTAACACCAATTACAAGATGGAAAGGCTTAGGTGTAGTAAGTAAAGATCATCTAATACACAGGTGCTCACTAGCTTCAGAAAAGGTGAGTCTACATCAGGGGTGGGCAAACTTTTTGACTCTAGGGCCACAATGGGTTCTTAAACTGGACCGGAGGGCCGGAACAAAAGCCTGGATGGAGTGTTTGTGTGAACTAATATAAATTCAAAGTAAACATCATTACATAAAAGGGTACAGTCTTTTTTTTTTTTTAGTTTTATTCATTTCAAGCGGGCCGGATCCGGCCCGCGGGCTGTAGTTTGCCCACGGCTGGTCTACATGAACCACAAGGCTCCCGGCAAACTTTTCTAGGTCACAAAGGAATGTCTTTATGCGAGAGTGTCATTAAGTGGAAATCACTGCCTGGTGGTTCCTGTATTTCCAGCTCTCTCTCTCAAAGACCTTCCAGCTCTGATTCAAGAGAAGCACGACACTGACACTGAGCAAATGAACAACATGCAAATGGAAATGCAATGATTAAAAACAAAACAAAAGGACTGAAAAAAAAAAAAAGAAAAAGTGGATGGTTGGAAAGTATGTATATCCCCACGTTAGACTGAAACGGTATTTCAGAGGGTGTGTTCCTGCGCACACTGCATACCAAGCTGCTGCCATCTATCATGCCAAGGAACACAGGGCCGCGGAAAGCTTTTCAAGCTTCAGAGAAGTTTATTTTACTTTCAGTGATTGAGAGGCAACACTTACATGAATCTCCCACTACCAATATTTTCTTGTTAGAACTTTTAAATATACAAAAAGTTGAAAGAACTGTACAGTGAGCATCCATATATGTGCCATATAAATTATACAATTACCAGTTTATTATATTTGCTTGTGAGAGTCTTTTTTCTGTATCATTGATCAGCATGAGACAACAGTCATGTAATTTACCATTTCAGCGGGGAAATTACTGATATTACTGGGTCAGCACTCATTTTTAAAGTATGAAATATAAGCATTTCAAATGCTTAATTTACACTAATATGATCTTATTTGCATTTGAGTTCTAGTCCTTTATGCACTTGGGGTCGAATATCTGCTGGATTATTTATCTGTTTATCTTAACAGCTCAGCACAAAGACAGGAAAATGTTATCTGTAAAGGCTTAACCTTTGGAAGCATACTTACCTTTGACAGTCTCCACATCTTTCTAAAAATCTGGAAAGTACTTGCAAGCTGCTTGTGGTCCCCTGGTGTCAGCTTAGGTTACTGTCATAACACCAGCCACAAAACAGTGATACGCAGCTAATATTCATACAGTATTTACTCTCTGGCAGGTGTCAGTCCAAGTGCTTTGCATATTTTAGCTCATTCAATACACCTAGTATCTTCACAAAATAGTAGTTAATATTATCACCACTATTTTAAAGACATGAAACATGAGACACAAAGCGTCAGAGCTCCTAAGTGGCAGAGGTGGAATTCAGACTCCAGCGACCTACACCACCGTCTTTTCGACCAACCAACACAAGGCACTGCCTCTCTGGCAGCCAAAGGAACTCTGTACCTGACATAAATCTAATGTCACGTCACTATCATCACTGATGTTACTGCAAACTCACCAACTGATGGGTTGTTTTCATTTGGGAGATGCTCAGTTTCAGTGCATTTTTAAAAACCAACAATTACTTGTTTGTTTCTGAGTGAAAAATACATGTACAAGGTACATTACTGTTAAAATGTATTGGGAATAGTAAGTAAATATATGCGCTGAAAATGAAATCAATGCCTACGCACGCACCTACACACACAGTCCAATACACAAAGATGTGTGATCTAGTGCAAGCTAATTAACTTTTCTGAACCTTTATAGTCAATGACCAAATGGGAGTCTAATGTAATAGAACCAACTTTATGGGATTAGTATGAGAATTACCTATGATCATCTAATTCCACAATACCTGGAACATAACAATATAATAAATACTCAATAAACATATGTATAATAATAAAAGGGTAAGCCAGCCTGGGTCCCAGGTGCCTTCCAGAGTCTCGAGGGAAGCCAGACTGGGTCCCGGGTGCCAGCCGGCAGCCGGAGGAGGGAAGCCCAGGTCCTGGGTGCCAGAGGTAAGCCAGTGCCAGCAGCTGGGGGAAGGAAGGCCTACTCTTGCATGAATTTTCGTGCATCAGGCCTCCAGTGTAAAATATTTAGCACTGTGTCTAAATACACTGTAGACACCAAAAGTGTTATCAATAACAATAGTAACATAAGATCAACTGGCAAATAAGATTCGTATTTACCGATACCATGAGGAACCCATAATTTTGTTTTAATGGCACCAAAGGATAATTTTAATCTTGGCCAAACCCAGCCTTCTAGTATTTTCTGGTTAATTCAAGATGACTAAAAATACTATAGATTTAGCCAAATCGTTTAACTTATAAGCAAGTCAAATTATCATGGGTACAAAGTCCCTGCTAGCTATTATATCCCACTATGTCAACCTAACAGTGGCAGCAAACATTTTTAAATTTCTCTAAATATCCAGCTACAGAATCCCAAACCAAGAGGGGGGGATCTTTTATATTAAGTGACACAAGAAGGAATTATGTCTCCGTTTTGGTAGTTTAAACTGTAAGTTGGCACTGAGGAAGGGGGCTGTAAACATGGACTCTTAGGCTCTCAGCTTTGGAGGGATGATGAGACATGAAATCTTGGTTGCCGAACCCTATGGCCTGCAGATAATTTATGAAACCTGTTACCTCTTCTCGAGCCCTAACATTATCAGGCAAAACCAGGATCCCAAGATTCCCTTCCCTCCTTGTTCCCAATTTAAATGAATAAACTTACAGGAGTCAACCACTATGGCATTAAAAACCCAGGACACTCCGGCCAGACTGGGTCTGAGAGAACATTGATGGAGTCACTGGGCCCTCAGGTGGCCCTCAGTGAAGGTCATGCAGAGGTCCAGGGGCTTCCCGTGGCTGGCCCATCGGCTCGCTCAGGCATTCCTAAAGCCCCGGCAGTCCATCTGACTGGACCATTTAGTCCAGATGGCAATTTGCTGTACGTTTTCGATACACGTCTATTTCCTCCGCCATGCCTAACAGCACGTAAAACAACAAAGTCCCATTTTGTACACACAGAGGCACTTATCAGGGCTCAGTGGCTCTCAACACCAGGCACTTGGAGAAGACTGATGATGGTGTGGTGGGAATGGGACAGGAAATGGACATCTGTGTTTTCCCCCGTTAATAGCATAATGTAACTTTATTGCTGAAAAAAAAGTTAAAAAAAAAGATGTTCTCAACCACCTTGAGCCACTAAAAGAGAACTTGCTCAAGCTGAAGCCTAGAAAGCCTTGTGCTTGACAAGCCACTGAAAATATTTCACTTCCTTAGGCCACACTGTTTTCCCTACATTTCCATTATTTCACTGCTCTCAAAGGACATGTATCTGTGTGGTTTCTTGTGTGGTTTCCCCAAATAGAGGACTCCAATGCTATAAAGTTACGTGTTTCTCGCTGCAAGTGAGCAATTTAGTCCTTAAACAGACTAAAATTTCAGTAAAACATATTTAACAATGATTAGCAATGGTTACATGGTTTGAAATATGAAGCCAGAAACCCCCAAAGATGAAAATATATCAACTTCACACCCATAACAGGTACAGCAAGTTCTCTTGCTGTTATAAAGTCAAGAACTTTGAAAAGTGCTTGCTTTAGCCCAAATCCCAGCAAATACATGTGTGTGTATCTATTTTGAGACATACTTATCTGTTCAACAAAGAAAGAAGAATGGTGCAAAAGGTAAGCTGCCCCGGTATAAAAATGTCTCAGAGAATGGTCCCTCAGCAAAACGATGTGAAAGCCAACCATGAAGCGATGTCACTGACTTTCTCACCTCCAGGTGCTCATCTTTCAGCACAGCGCTCTCCCCCAGGCTTCTCTGACCCGCCCACACACACGACTAGGGAGACTTCTCTGTACACAGTGGTGCTTAGTACATGGTGGATACTGTACACAGTGACTGAACCACCTGGTGTGGTTCAGTGGTTGAGCATCGACCTATGAACCAGGAGGTCACCGTTCAATTCTGGTCAGGGCACATGCCCAGGATGCAGACTCCATCCCCAGTGGGGGTTGTGCAGGAGGCAGCCGATCAATGATTCTCTCTCATCATTGATGTTTCTACCTCTCTCTCCCTTCCTCTCTGAAATCAGTAAAAAATATTTTTTAAAAAAGACAGCAGCAAGAGAAAAGTATATGGGGAGCTCCAGATCCCCTTTCAACTTATCTAGTCCTCCTGGCTCTCCCAGGAGAAGGGGCTGTGATTAACTTAAAATGACACCACGTCTTCTTTTGCCTTTGTGTCAAGTACTCTTTAGACTCAGGCACTTCCTACTGACTCCTCACTCTTCCTCTTGTTAAATTTTGAACAATGTATGCCATTTTACACCTCAGAGCTCAGAAAAGGCAGCACAGCAGCGGGTGTATGGATGTGACAGAATGTTTTTATTCCACCCCTGAAAAAAAAGCTCCCTGTTTCTGACACACTGGAAAATGTACAGCCAGAGAGTGCTTGAGGCAAAGATGCCACCCCAGCCTTACATCTGTCTGCTTCCATTTGTCTACAACTGTGCTCAGAGATAAAACAAGCTTTCCAGATGTCACCACAAGCAGGGCTCATATGCTGACTTCACGGAGACACCAGTGCCGGCTGCCAGCATAACAGAGTTGTAAAACTAAAATATTTAAACTCCGAGCTATTCAACACAACTTCGAATGTCACACAGGATCTTATTTCAAGATTAATTAATGTACACCCCGATAAAATAATCATGTGTTAAAAACAGAGCTGGCTGGCATGCAAGCGGATCTAATTTTCCTCTTTCCGACTGTTCCAGCGACACACGCTGCATCGTGGAGAATTCCCGAGAGAGCGCACTAATTTCGACACGTGCACACACATCAAGCCCTTAAGTTTTAGGTGCCCTGTCTTAAGAACCTCTAAGTTTTCACTGTTTGAAACAGACACAATGAACCTAAGATGAACAAAAGCAATAGGCCAGGCACAGACTATAAAGACATTTCCACTGTGAGGGAAAGGCCAATGACAAGTGATGGGGAAGATTACTAAGAGGCACTGTTTCACGCATGCATATGTGAAGCTTGGCTGCAGGCCGCCTGGTATCGGGAGATTGACTGTTTGTTTGAGAACACAGTATCCCTGTGGTTATAATTACAACCACTGTACGAAAGCCCTCTTTTGTACAGTGGTTTCATACTATCCTTAACACAGAAGAGCTCATGGCTCCTGAGCTTCCTGAAAAATTCTTTACACACACACACACACACACACACACACACACAAACACACACTGAGTATTTCTGGCTTCCCTTTTCTCTGAACGTGCATAACTACGTAGCTTTCATTGAGACAGTTTCGGGGAGTTCAGCTTTGTCCTAAAGAACCATTTCTAACAACATTAATGCAGGTGCTCTGAGCTTGAAAGAGAAGCTGACTCATGGTTGGGTAAGCAAGCCCTCCAAGTCTCTTCTAACTCTAGTGTCCTCCTGCTCGGTAAACCTTTCCTAGCCTGGTTTGCGTTTTTGCAAACTTGGGTCAGGAGTGTTCATTAAGCACCGGTTACTCGAAATCCTGGTTCGTGGGCCATTCTGGATTCAGAGGCCAAATCCATTTCACAGCCACAAGCCTTCTGCAGTTTTTGCTTATTCTGACAGGAGACCAACGTTGCATTAACCCAGTGGTGGCATCACACAGGTCTGTCAAGGCTGGTCCTGCACCCCACTGCCATCATCTCCTGTCACTGGCACTTACAAAAACAAACATGTTCCATGCAATCCATTCCTTCGCTACACTATGCACTTCCGCGAAGCAATAGAACAAAACGTTTACTTGTGATGGCTTTCCAGGGAGACCATTTATTGAGAGGGAAAGGGAGTCAATTACTCTGCTTTCCCACCATCCTGGATGTTCCCATCTTCTCTTGAGCTGATCTAAGTTCAAACCCTCTGAAAATAAATCACCCCAAAGCACTCAAGATTTCCCTAAAGACCCCAGCAGGCTTCCTGCTTTGTGTGTTTCCACTGGTATGGTGGGAGGCTAATGTGTTTTCGGGATGTTTGTTTTAATGCTAAGGACTTTACTGAGTCAAAACAACCTGCGCTGGTGATCCATCTCCTTTGAATGATTTGGGGCCTCTTCCCCTCCTCCTATTTCAGCCTGGGAGGGAGAGACTAGTGCAAAAGGAACAACGGAGTGTTACATTTCAGTCATTTCTAAGAGATGGCACAGCAGTTCTACTTCTTGAGGTAAAAATCTCCTTCCTGGCTTTGCAGCCTCCATGTTTCTCCTTCGTTTGAGGATGGGGTAAATATCAAGGTGGGGGCATGAAGAATCATTGCTGAAGCCCATTTTGCACTTAATCTTAATTCCCCCCTCCCACCACCAATATCAATATATACCCATTTCAGTCTCCACCCAGGACTCTAGCTGGGCCATGTCCTGTCAAAGGTTCTCTCCATAAAGTTGTTTTGAGTGATGTTTACTTAATCAAACCCTAATTTACCGCGTTTCAAAAAAAAGTACATTCACACAAACATTGAAGGATACGCCAATCTCTCAAATTTTTTAGCTAAAATTTACTTTCTGCTCTTTAAAACTCTCCTGGGTTTCTGGGGGGGGGTGTAAGGAAGTAAACAGCAGCAATGTGAGAGACGCACATGGCATCTTTCATCTCACCTTCGCCTTTGCAATCCACTGGGGAATCGAGAAGTGGCACCCTCTCTACACTCTTCGTTCACAGATGAAAAGAGAGATAGCTGGGCTGGTTACCTGGTTGCCTAAGGGCAGGGGGTGAGCCTGGAGCTGGGCTGGAGGTGCAGCAGTTTACTTCCAGATCAACTAGGACTCCTAGTTACTAGGAGCACAGTCTTGGCGTCAACTGTCCTCCCCTGGCTGCAGCCCAGAGCACATAAGCGCAGCAATAAGCCTGCCCGCCAGGAGAGAGCCTGCTCTGAACACTGGCACTGAATAGGCTTCTCTCAGGCCCACATTTGAATACAACTGCGTTAAAAAAAATAACCCAATTTAACAATTCAGAAGTTCTGATATATGTTTTATGAAAACGTACGAGAGACCTAAAAGCCATGGAGAGCCATAACTTTGAGCTGCCTCATTTGTTTCCCTTTTATTACAGTCCTGCATGGTGGGCACAGGCCCTTCACTGAGGAGAGAACATTAAATCTCTATTCTAAACTGTTTTAGCAGAACGATGTTAATAGTTGAATATTATTTTGTCTGACTGATAAAATGCCATTCAAATCAGACCAAAGAGAGCACTGAACCCCGGCCAAGTCCTATGAGAAAAGAGCGAGGAGCCATCTTCAGAAACAATCATTTCTTGTCACTCTTAACACCTCAGTAACAACATTTCTACTGCTCTGTACCCCTAAAGCCGAATACCTCACCGACACTGGCTGCTGAGAAATAAACATTTCTCTGGGTCTTCCTTCGTAAGGAAGGCGGCCGTAGGACATATTCTTTTCCCTCTTTACATGTCGGTTTGGTTCTTCCTAAGGCAGGATCAGTAGGAACCAATGGGAACACACGAGAAAACCACTTTGTTTCCATGGATATTGGACCACAGATGGAGAAACAGGACAAGATTTAAGTTTAGAAGAGAGAGTTCAATGCTGGGAAATATTCAGACATCTGTGTGATCCAATTCAGCAAAAGCCCTAATACTACCCACTTACAAACGTATCTTGTGATGTTCTTTGTCTTTGTACTAACGAACTACACACCTCACATGGTACAGAAAGGCACTTATATTTCAGTGTGTCGTTACACACACTTTCAGTAAGGTTAGCCCCAGACCATAGCGATGTCCTTAGGTTTGAAAAGTTTCTAATTTCCTATCAAATTCACAAGGGTGTTTTTTTCTCCCCAACCTACACTATATCTCGATATTCCAAATATCATAAAAAATAAGATATTAACAAGTCATAAGTGAGGAAGCATGTTCTCTCCTGGTGATAAGCCTTTTTAAATAATCAAACAAATGACAAGTACTAATAGGCAAACAGGGTTTATAGAACACTAACATGCCTACACTTAAACTAACTGAAAAATTACACTGAACCTAGTTTGAACTCACATAAATAAATTAAGCAACTCTGTGGAAACATTCAGAGTGTTTCTGCATGAAAGCTACTGTGTCAAATGTTTTAGAGGGAAACAAGATTTTTCTAATTGGCAAATAAATGGTTCTATCTTTCCATGCACTGAAGTTATCTGATTCAGGGCTCAGCCTGAAAATACTTCAGATTAAGTGTGCTGCTTTAGATATTGTATTGGCTGTAAGTTCCCACTTAAAAAAAAAGAAGCATTTATGAAATATTTGAATCCTAATCCCTAACATTCAGTTAGCTTTACTCACTAGCCAATCAAGGAACAAAGATTAAAGTCTAAACCAGCTCAAACTAAAAGCAAGTTTAAAAGGCAATGGCCTGGGCCATCTTATCAAGGCTGCGGTGCTAGCAGCTGCTCTCCCAGTTGTGCTATGCCACCAAGGATGGCAAGAAGAAGAAAGATACCAGAGAAGAGGCCAAGAAAGACAAAGACCCAGGGAACAAATCTGGAGGCAAGGCCAAAAAGAAGACGTGCTCAGAAGTCAAAGTTCAGGACATGCTCAATAATCTAGTCTTGTCTGACAAAGCAACCTCTGACAAACTCCATTAACGAAGTCCCAACTACAAGGTTATAACCCCACCTGTTGTCTCTGAGACCGAAGATCCGCAGCTCCTTGGCCAGGGCAGCCCTTCAGGAGCTCCTTAGTAAAGCACTTATTAAACTAGTTTCAAGGCACAGAGCTCAAGTCATTTACACGGGAAACACCAAAGGTGGGGATGCCCCAGCTGCTGGTGGAGATGCATGAACAACAGGTCCCAGCAGCTGTAAAAAAGTGGTAAACAGGGATACGTGACAGACGCCTTTATTTTTAGCAAAAAAATAAATAAAATAAAATTAAGTAAAAAAGGAAAGAAAGAGACAAAAAAAAATACTGATTGGTAGATTTAGTCAAAATTATAAGCAAAACATTTTCAGGAATCACGAAATCACCTGTCATATTTTACTCATTACTAATGACCCTGTTTTCCAAAATGTTTAGCAAGTCCTTTCAGTATGAATCAATGGCATTAAAAATTAACATATAAATTTTCTAAGCCAGCACAAATAGAAATAATAGTAATTTTAAGTTTTTAAGTAACAATAAAAATGCAAAAAAGAGGTGAAATTAGTTGTTGTTTTTCAAAAACTTAGCTTTACTATATTTTACTTGACCTAACATGTCCCAAATATTGTCAATTCAACATATAATCAATATAAAAATAGTTAATATTTTACAATTGGTATTTATATTAAATCTTCAAAATCTGGTAAGTATTTTACAATTTACTGCTCATCTCAATTCAGTATGGAATACTTGAAATGTGGCTAGACAACTAAGGAAATCAATTTTTAGTTTTATTTAAGTTTAAATAGACATGTGGTTAGTGGCTACTGTATTAGACAACATAGGTCTATAGTTTAATAAATCTAAGTCACCTTGCATTGAGATAACAGTTTTAACATATAGCAAAATCCTAGGACTAGAGAAATCTGTTAAAAGGCAGAGTATAAAGCATTAATCATTGCTGGTGTGAGGGTAGGAGGGCCCAGTTGAAATGTTGTATATGCAAATATGATCCATGGTTTACATAAATGTGTCTCTGACATTTTTCATTTTCCATGCACATGTGTGGTGATGTGTGATTTAGCATCCTGAGGAGAAAAACACATCACCCATCTTCAAAGTCTTGGCTGATATTTTATGTTACTCGCCTTTCTCCTCCCCAAAGGCTAACTCCATGGCAGGCTTGAAGTGCTTTCAAAAGGAAGCATTCTTGAGTGATTTGAGTGTTACATAAGGAGGGCTGAAAGTTTCTACCAGCTAAAAACTGCGATCCCTCCATATGTTCAGGTGACTTCAAAAAATGCTAACAAAATTTGAGGAGGCAGCAGAAATTATTGCTCAAAACCTCTTGTGGTAGAATAAGAGCCCTTCAGTGTCTGCTACTGATGAATTAAGTGAACTGGATCAAGTTAAGTTTCACAATGCCTACTTCATTAACAAACCATTTAACCCTCCCTTGAAAAAATGTTTTTCAAAAAAATAAATAAGAGTATCTTCCTATTTTCCCAAGGATACCTAGATTTACATGTTTAATTTAACATCTAATTCAAATACCAGCCCCTCCAAGTCAGAGAATGCTCTCCGTATTATTATTAGTGTGAAATCTCATCTTCCCCTAAATTCTCATCTAAATAAATACCTTTACTGGAATAAATTTTAGCATCTATTTACTTAGTATTATATGTGTGTGGTTAAGTACGTCTCTTTTCTGTTAGACTATGAGCACCTAGAGCAGTGATGGCGAACATTTTGAGCTCTGCCTGTCAGCATTTTGAAAAACCCTAACTTAACTCTGGTGCCGTGTCACATATAGAAATTTTTTGATATTTGCAACCATAGTAAAACAAAGATTTATATTTTTGATATTTATTTTATATATTTAAATGCCATTTAACAAAGAAAAATCAACCAAAAAAATGAGTTCGTGTGTCAGAGGTTCGCCATCACTGACCTTGAGGATGGGACCATGGCCTTATGTTCTTACTAGAGGCCTGGTGCACGAAATTTGTGCACAGGTAGGGTCCCTAAGCCTGGCCAGCAATCAGGGCAGATCAGGGTCTTCCAGATGCCGGCCGGCCGGCGTCTTCCTTCATTCCACACCGCCCCCTGGAGGTCAGCACAAGTCATAGTGAGTGATTGAATTCCTGGTCTCCCAGTTGACTGCCAAGAGGACACTTTGCATATTAGGCTTTTATATAGATAGATAGATAGATAGATAGATAGATAGATAGATATAGATATAGATATATAGATATAGATATCTCCCACACCAGGTGCTCAGTACAGGTGTGGCAGATAAAGGTACTCTGCAGTCTCTGAAGAAAAGATACAAAGAGAAAAATTTAAGAGGGGACCCCTACTCTCAAGGGGCTTTACTTTCTAGTTGATATTAACTAACAATTAAAATGCAACACACATGGTGTAATGTCAGAATTATCACTCCCTAGCATCCAGGTGCGCCCGGGCTAGTGGAGGATCCCTTGGAAGAAAGATTCAAGCAGCCCTGGTCGGATGGGTCAGTTGTTTGGAACATCATCCTATGCACCATTTGTGGTCAGAGCACATACTCAGATTGCAGGTTGGGTCCTAGTCCTGGTCAGGGTACGTATGGGAGGCAACTAATTGATGTTTCTTGATGTTTCCCTCTCACATTGATGTGTCTCTCTCTCTCTCCAATCAATACAAACATCCTTAGGTGAGAATTAAAAAAAAAAGATTCAAGCAGGATCCTTTAGGAACTGAACAAGCTGAATATAAACCCAAGCTCCCACAGGCTAGATAGCTCACTAGGAGCAGAGGCACGGGGCTGGAGGACCAGTTTGGAGGAGGAGAGGGCAATGACATGGTCACAGCAGCAGGTTCCCAGAGGGCATAGAAACCAGAAGCTGACATTTGAAATGAGAATGGGACCGTGTTAAGAATGGCATGGGGAGCTAGGACAAATATTTTTTATTTATGTTGCAGTTAGTGAAAAGCCACTGAGAATTTTGAGCAGCAAGTGAAATGTTGAAAGTGGGATTTATGGAAGAAGGAGCTGGCCACAGCTTCAAGGATGTACATAGCTGGAGGCAAAGGGAAGGTTGGCTATTCAAATAGAGAGGAAGATGCATTTCCCAGCTGACAAGATCTGTTAACTGACCCGATGTAAGAGGAACAAAAGTAAAAATCAAATATTTTTTCTAACTATACTGAATACCTTGACAGTTGGAGAAGTGATAGTAATTCTAAGAGACTGGGAAATGAGAAGGCTTAAGAAAAGAGATAATGAACTTCACTTGGGCCATATTAAAATGAAAGAGATGGTAGTCAAATTAGCAGCTAAAGATATACATTATAAGTTGTTCACTTGCAGCCCGGCAGTGTGTGTGCACGCGCCAGTGTGAAAGGAATGCGATTGGTCTCAGAACTATTTTCACTGCCGTTTAAATCTCATTTCTTTTTATGGTATACAGAAACAGGAAACAAATAAAAAATTATGACCACACGTGTGCTTATGCTACCAGCTTTATCAAAATCATTATTCCCTCTATAATATATATTGATGCCCACAGCATGCTAAATAAACTAGTACACCACGCTCTAGTATGCCCAGGCACTTGTTTTTACTGACTGATTTATGAAGAGTCAGTTGGTTGTTTGTTCTCAGATCTGATTATGACAGTTTTATCTATAAATATAGTTTCATAATAAAATATTATAAAAATCAATGAAATCCGACTGTAGAAGAAAAGGTTCATTCTACAGAAACTAAGCTAAATGCTTTTGGAAGTGCTGGCAAGGATGGGTCACTTAAAAAAATAAACAAACACAATATCTGCTGGTGTGGCCAGACAACTAAAAAAGATTACAGAATTCTGAACCCAAGACTACTCCATTGTGTCGAAGTTATAGGTTCACTTTAAAGCAATTGAAGGTGAGAACCCTAGTGATACATTACGGGTGTCATTTATGTAAGAATTCAATTAGAAACTTCAATGGCCACAACCACCCATACCTCGAAAGTTTGGCTATCCTCAAAAGTTTGGAGAATGGACGCACATTTACATGTTTTAAATTTAAAATGCTTAAAACATGTGGTTGGATTTTAGTGAAGTTTCACCACGTCAGCTGATTAACTAGCTAACTATTGGTTCTGGCTGCAAAAGGTAAGAGGGGTTTGCTACTGCATATGGTTTCCTCAATGTAACAAAAGCACACACTGAGAAATAATTTAATATGTGTTTACCTGGCAGGCTGTAAAGGTGTTCCTGCTGAGATGTTAGGGTCCATCGAGAAATCACATGACGTACGTACTTCTGGTCTTTTGGATGCCATGCATCCAAAACTAGCAAAATCGCCACCCTTTGGGAACGGCAAAGTCCTGCCCAATGTTTTGTTCCCACAGCTATCCATAAAGTCGGCTCAATTAACGATGGGTAGTAAGCTTCATTACAAATCAGTCACAGCAAACTGCTTCTAAAATCTTTATGGGCTATCTGAAATGGTGTTTCAACTTAACCAGTAGGTAAAAATTTTTACAGGCATTACTAAGATGGCATTCTTCATCATCATTAGCATAAATAACATTCAGAACATTAATGCTTTTATGAAAAAAATTTCCTGTTGATCATCTACACTACAGAGTATTAAATAGATTTAGAACTCCCCAGCTCTTATTTTATTTCATTTTTATTCAAAGGTTTCATAGATAAAACTGTAATTGAGCGGATTAAGCCACTTTGTTTTCACATAAGTCCTGTTCTGAAGAAACAAAGGGTGCACACAGAGAAAGCACTCATTACCAACAGCTCTGATACAGGTAAGCAAAGCTGCTGAGGTGTGTTTTTTAGAAAACACACACAAACTAAGGTCCTTGAAATACCCACTTCCCAACCACTGCTCCTGATAGACTGTAGACTCAGAAAGAGGTGCTGTCTCCCCTGTCTGACCCCATGTAGATCTGGTCAACCACCTGAAGTTAAAAGCCATAAATTACGAAAACCTCTTCAAAGTTCAACATCAAAACAATTTTGCCACAGGGCGCTAATTATGGTTTCATTTAGAGCTTTCTTGAGTACCTATCATAAATATGGCAACATTCTAGGTAGACTATAAGAATGAACGAAATGCTGAGATAATCCTCCAGATCAGTGGTTCTCAACCTTCTGGCCCTTTAAATACAGTTCCTCATGTTGTGACCCAACCATAAAATTATTTTCGTTGCTACTTCATAACTGTAATGTTGCAACTGTTATGAATCGTAATGTAAATATCTGATATGCAGGATGGTCTTAGGCAACCCCTGTGAAAGGGTCGTTCGACCGCCAAAGGGGTCTCCACTCACAGGTTGAGAACCGCTGCTCCAGATCCATAGTGGCCTCCTTTCCTTAGTTAATAAACATTTAAGACATACCTCCACTGTGCAAGGGACTGAGAATACTGAGTCAAATAAGACCCTCAAGACGCTTACCTAGTTAATCAAGAGCTAGGCAACAAGATAGAAGAAACAAGGCAATGTGGTTGGTTCCATGCACACAGGACCAGCCGGGAAAGCCTTCCTGCAGGTGTCTTCTGTGCCACACCTGAAGGGATAAGCAGGTGAGGACGAGCCATCTAAGTAGAGCTAGCAGCAGGTATGAAGGCACTGAGCATGTGGGAAAGTGTGGCATGTTTAGATGGAGAGCAGGCAGGAGATGAAGTTTGATGAGGCATGGGGATGGAGAGGCAGGCAGTCCTCCACTCCCCTAATATTTAGTGGCTGCTTGCTGCATGATTGGTTCTGTTCTAGGCACTGGGAACATGAGAGTGAAAGTTAACAAAACACATGAGTCCCTATTCTGATGGAGCTTAAATTCCTAGCAAAAGAGAAAAATAATAGGCAAGCTAAATAAGATAGGGACTATGTTAGACATGAATATGCTTTTAAGGAGAAAAAGCAAAGTAGGGCAGGGGGCTCTGCAATGTTTGGAATGGAAGGAGGCTGAAATTTCAGGTTCTGTAGCCAAGGGAAGACTGTGGAGGAGACTTCGGTGTCAAGATCTAACATCTGGCAGGAAAGCCTTTCAGGAAGAGGAAATGGCAAGGAAACCAGTGTGGCTACGTTTGAGTGAGGGAGGCAGAGAAAGTGGGAGATGTGGTCAGAGGGAAAAGGAGGGAAGCAGGCCTGGTAAGCTCAGGGCTTGGGCCTTTCACATGGAGAGACCTTTGAGTTCTGATCAAGACTTGGCATGCTGTGTTGAGGAGTCTGGACTTTTTCTCCACGCAGGAGAAAGTCACTGAAGCATCATCAGCAAGAATGACCCTGTATGAACTGGAGGGGAGAACAGATTCAATGCTAGAAGACCAGTCAAGAGGCTGCTACAAAGATCCCAAAAGGAAAAAAAAATGATTAGGGCCTGAATAAGGTGGTGATGGACCATCAACTCTTATCTAAACTATTAACAGATACTAAAAAAGGATGACTGTAATTTAACCTACTTTACTTTCCTGGTCTAGCATGAATGAGAGCAGCAAGAAGAAAAAAAATCAGCAGCAACCATTCCCAAATGTTGCTTAAATTCAAGACAAAATGAAACTGTCTTTCTGTTCCATACAATGGGCCCATTCTTATCCTAGAGGTCATGTCATCAGCTCTGAGGAATTGGGGCTTGAAGGCCAAGAGACATTATGGACTTAAGCAGACCACATACTCAAAGCCACTGCACAGTGACACAAATGTCACTTTGACCCAGTGTGGCTCCTAGGGCACCTGTTAATGGTGGGCGTGTCTTGTCTAGAGATTTGGATCTAGTAAACCTCAGGGACAGGGGGACTTAATGTGCGTATTACACAAATATACACAAAGGGGCAGGTGGGGCTGAACTGAGCCCCAGCCTGGCTCACCAGGACCAAGCCACGTGCTCTGGTTTTGAATGCATCTGTCCAAAAGGGCTCTTTTTCTAATTTCCATAAAGGCTCAGCGTAGGCTAACCGATGTGCATTGGAGATTTTTTTTATTGATTTTAAAGCAAGGAAGGGGGAGAGAGAGAGAGAGAAACATTGATCGTTTGCCTCCCACATGTGCCCTGACCGGGGATGGAATATGCAACCTGGGTATGTGCCCTGACCGAGAATCGAACCCGCCACCTTTTAGTGAATGGGACAAGCTCCAATCTACTGAGCCATACCAGCCAGGGCTAGGCAATATGCATTTTAGTCAAGGCTCCCAGAAGACTGAAGGGAGTCGGACAAGCTGTGGTCAGAAGCATCCTAGACTCAGGGAACATGACACTACTCTGGACTAGATAGTTCCTGTTATAGAAGATTCCATCTCTTTTCTTTTTAAACATATGATGTCACAACCCACAATGTGCCCCCTTTTTGCTGAGATAAAGTATTTAGAGACTGCATTCCCTCCCCAAATGATTCTGTTTAGAACACATGCACAAAGAATATAGGTTTATTTCTTCAGAACTAGCATTGGACTATTACTAATAGCATCATTATTGTGCCTACAACAAACATTCAAAAGGGCCCTAAATTGTACTTAAGCACAATTACCTTAATGCCAGTTGAGATTTTATGATACAACTGTGAGGCACTTTATTTTTAAGGCAGTTTAACCTGCTTCATTCCTAAGAACAGACATTTAAGTTTTCAATCTAGGGTTCTCAATATGATGATTAAGCTATGCTCAGCAGTTTCTTTAAATATTTAAGAGAATTTTCATCATCTAAATATTTATGGCAACAACAACGCCAGGTGTGTTTTGTGTGTGTGTGTGTGTGTGTGTGTGTGTGTGTGTGTGTTGTGTGTGTGTTTTCTTCTGTTTGTCAGAAACATCCTTCCCAAAGGTGGGGAGAGGGTTGCCTCAACAACAACAACAAAATCCTACCAAGCTCTTTAGAATCCTGGAAATTGACGAGAAAGCCTTCAAACATGTCCATTCAAGGGGACTCTGCGGTCCCTAGGTACCTAGCAAGGTTGCTGCCTTGAATGGAAGTTTGCAGGGCTAATGTCTGGAGAGGGTTTTCTTTTGAAGTGAGTATCTTCTGCTTCACAGACTTTATTTTCATTGCTGCGGCCTTTCAGCAGCATTTCCCTCATTATCATGATGTGTTGATGCTTTTTTCCTGAAGATGGTAGAATAATTCCATACATTATGTGTGACCAGATCCTCCTGGGAGTCTGTCCAGCCGTGCTGGTTATGGCTCCAGGGCTTGGCCAAGGCCGGCTCTGAACAGCCTCCTTTGGGACCGCACTGTCCGAGGGTTTCCTAGTCAACTCAAGGGTGTGAGGGAAGGCGTGCTTCCTAAATGCCCAGTTTACACCTAGGCCTAATTTTTAGATGTGGAAAGAACAGTATTCCATATCTCGTTTCTCCTAAAAACATCGCCATGTGGTAGGTGTGGGCAGTTATTATTTTGTCCATTGTTGATGGTGAAAGTACAGGACTGAGAATTTTAATGATGCTATTTAACATCAGTTTTACTGGCAAAAGCGGGGATCATACATACCCTTTGACATTTATCTGAATATTACATAGTCTCTAATTCATCAATTCATTTCCAAATATTTATTGATTGATTATTACATGCCATACAATTGCACTGGGATCCAGGTACACCAAGTCACAAAACAGAAATGATCAGTCTGATGGGACATATGTACATTTAATAAACAACCAGGTAAAGAAATATACAGCATTGCAAAGTGTAAAAAGTACCATGAGGGGAAGGTACAAGAGTTATGAGAAGAGAAAAGGTCATTTAGATTGGGTGACACTGAGGTTGAGAACTGAGCAGGAATTAGCCAGGGGAAGAGTCTGAGCTACAAACAGCTACCAAGATACGGGCACAGTGTGCATGCTTGAGGGGAAAAGAAGAGAGTTTAGCCAGTCATAACCAGGAACAGGTTTCAAAGAATCTTCTCTCTGTTTTCTACTGTCACCTGTTTTGAACTATGGTGCCTGGTGCTGGGAAAGAGTACTTTATCGGCAGTGAGGAAACCTGGATTCCAGTTCCAGCTCCTCCACCGTGTCCCAATCTCATCTCCCTGACCTGATACCTCCTGGGTGGCAGTGAGCTCCTCCATCAGAGGGGGGTCAAACCATCTACCTGAGATACTGGATATGAAATGGGTAAAAATGTGAACATAACACAACAGAGAACCTGAAAATGCTAGACACATTTAAGATATTATTAGTTAATAATATTCTTATTATTAATAACATTCTTATTCATTAATAACATTACTTTACCTGCCATAAGAGGAACACAGGTATGTATGTTCAGCTCTTTTATAAAAAACACAATGTAAGCAAATTCAAATTTTAAAATATGTATACTAGCAACTATAGTTGAAATTAACTACATTCTTACTATTTGTTGGCCATTATGTCAAGCTCTTTACATGCTATCTAATTTAATTCTTATGTAAATCTTCCATGGTGAATGTTATCATTTTCATTTTTCAAATGAAAAAACTGAGGCTCAGACAGGTTAGTGTCACTGAGGTCATGTGGATGTTAGTGATCAATTCCGGTGGTCTGATTTCAGAGCCTATGTTTAGGGATTTCTTTTTAAACTAATCTATTGTTAATTAAGTATTAATTATATCACTATAAAATAACCTGGCATTTTAACCATATCATACTAAATCTTCCTTTGACATATCTCAAAGCCATCCCTTCTCGCATTTGCATGGCCAACAAAAACAGCTCCTCCCTGAATATCAAACTGTTTTCTGATTTGTTGTTCTCCCTACAATATCTTCTATCCTTAATACATCTGCCCAATTAACTGATATCATACCAACATACTCACAACTCAGCTTCCTGGCTGTCATTCCTTCACTCGAAACCTTCAGGATGGCCAGACTATCTAAATTGTGAAGATCACATTTTTTATTCACAAACTCACAGAGCCTTAGCCCTGCCGCCAGCCGCTACCACCTCTATCCCACCTCTCCACAAGCCCTCCAGCCCACTAGTTACACTCATGCTGACTTTGTACCTGGTTTTCACTACATTCCTTCTCTCCCTTGCCCCCCTCCAAGAATACTCCTCACCATTCAGAATCCCACTCATCCAACAACATTCAACTAATGCGCTGCATTAAGCTTCCTCCAGTCCTCAGTAACCTTACTTGTTCTCAAACAGGGGCACTTAAAGAGCATACAATGGACTAGACTTTTTGCCACCTCTTGCATTCTTATTTAATAGCTATGCTTTTAACTTTCTAAATGTATATACTTTGTCTCTATAACCACATGAAAAATTCACAGATGGCAAGAATAGCATTCTTTTTTTTTTTAAATTTTACAGGGCTCAAACCCAAAGCAGAAAATTCAAAATAAATCTAGAATGAATAGTTCTTACACTCAAAACATGTCCTTCATGTGCAATGTAACAATGATAGTCTGTTTGGTCCTTGCCCAGCTGGTCACAAATGCAGGTCTGCATTATGCCAACCCATCCTGTACATATGTTTGCAAACTGCAGCCAAAGGACTTAGTTTTATGGGGTGGGTGGGGCAGGGCACAGAGGAGAGAAAAATAATTATCATTTATAAGGTTTAAATATGGCATTAAAAAGAGCATATCTAGAGACAAAACAGAAAACATGCCTTAAAAATCACACTACTACTTAATATCTATTTGGTGCTTAATACCTAATAAAATGCTTTCACAGGAAAGAGAAGGTAGTTAATGGGTTGTCACCAATAAATGGCCATCAGTATTTGAATCCATATCTACAAGGTGCTAACTCTTCCATTATCACAGTATACTGGAAGAGATAGCACAGTATATTGAAGCAGAAGATAGTGGCTAACAGCATCTGAGTTCAAATCCCAACTCTGCCACTTAACTAGCTGTGTGATTCTGAGCAAGTTACTTAAATGTGTGACCTCAGTTTCTTCACCTGTGGAATAGTTAGTAATCACACTACATAGAGTTGATGTGGGGATAAAATGAGCACATATCTACTTAGAACAGTGTAAGTGCTCTATAGTGTTTGTTTTATCATTCTACAATATGCTCTTTACTAATGAGAGAGAGAGAGAGAGAGAGAGAGAGAGAGAGAGAGAGAGAGAGTGAGTTTAATTAGCTTTCCAAACATTCAGCTGAAAGGAGACTAATTATTCAAAGAAAGGGTTAGGGTTTATTCTTTTCATAAAAAATCTTGTGGAACAAGGGAAATAACTTACCTTATGCACCAGTGATGAAAACCAGTCCTCAACACATCTCTTGACCAATGATAATGATATCATGCTTTTTTATGTAATGCTCTTAAAAGTTTCCCACTGTCAACACTTTTCACACATTTTATCCTCACAACCACTCAATGAGAAAGATGGGCAGATGGTTGAGTGTACAGATGGCGGGTGAAAGGAAAATTAAATGTTGGATTCAGAGAAGTTAAATGGCTTGGTTAGGGCCAAGTAAAAAGTCACTTTCACAGTGCCCCATACCTGCTTTAAAAACTAAACCCAGTATCTCCACAAGCTAACAGCATTTCTCTGGAGTTCACATATACTAGGGTACACTCAAAATCTAAGAAGAATGAATATAAGTCCTATAAACTTTCTCTCCTCACCTGGTTTGAGAAAAATGTTGATCCTATCCATTAGGGACAGGGTGAGTGGCTAAGTAGGTTTATTACCTTCCTCTGTGCTGACCGTAACCAACACTCAAAGGAAGGTCGGGAAACTGAGGTCTGCGTGCCATAAACTCTAGTAGGATTGCCAGAAGTCCTGTGGACGACTGTAGATACTCACAGAAAACTACGGGTTCTGGGGCATCAGCTGAAATGCTAAAGAACTGAGAAAAAGTGAGTAAACCTGAGGAGTATCAAGACACTGGCACTTTCTTGCATATTTAAAATGCATTTTTTATTTCCAGGGCATTGTTTGACTCTACATTTCCTAACACGTACTTTCTAAATTGCCAGTCCCAGGAAAAAGGTCTATCTGGATAAATAAGTTTGGGAACTGTAACATATTCTGGATTTTTTTTGGGGGGGTGGGGGGAGTCAGGAGAAGAAGGGGATATATACAATGCTTGTCAGCATATTAAAAAGGTCTGAGAAGTATTTAAAAAAAAATGAAGTTAAAACTTTTTAACCCAGGCTTTTTCAAGCTCATCTGACATTCGTACCCTTTAAAGTATAGCACTAGCTAACATCCATAGAATAAATGCTTTAAGGAAAAACCTTGGGAATACTGGTTTAGACACATTTTTTCCACTCTTTTGTTTCTCCTCTTCTTATTCTTTGGACTGAAGAGCTCACTTGAAGAATATCTTTCTGGTACTCACTTTCTGTCTGTGAAGACTTAAAATCAAGGCCCTCCTTGTGTCTGGAGAGGTTATAGAATCAAGTAGAAAAAACTGGACCAAAACCCTAGTCAGAATTGCAGCAAACCATGCTTTACATAAAAACACAATGCTGCTCCATTTCATCAGATTTCCATCAGCAGTGAGATTCATTCTGCTGAAAGGAAGGGCTGTGGATTGGCATCCAGGCTCTCAGTTAATGACAACATGGGGTTAACCCCACAGAGGGCAGACAAACACATGCATAAATACCAGGTGGTTTCATGGGGCCTCATGAACCAGCTCAAAGCAAGAGCGATAGCAACCATGTTCTGATTCACTCTAGATGTATGGCATTGGGACTTAATCAATGAAACCTTACCAATAAGACTTTCCAAAAGCACAAATGAGAATTGCTATGACAGTTAAGTGAATGATTTCTTAGCACAAGATGATGTTTTATACGAAGCAGAATTGTGCACAGTTTCATACAGAGAGCATGTACACACACACACACACACCAACAAAAAAGGCAAGAAGTGCAAAAATAAAATATCTTAACATGTAATATGTATGGTTTACCTCCTGCATTTTTGCCCCAAAACATTACAACAAGCACCATGTCTAAGCAGCAGTGGTGTGACTGGGAACGAGGGCAATCTGAGGGTCCAAAAAGGAAGCAAAGCATCCCTCTTCCAGGGCCCCGCTCCAAGCACGACACCACGGATGAGCTGGAGGAGAGGAATAAATGGCCATGTCCTCTACTGTATCCTCCAACAGAGCCGTTCAAAGCACTTTTTGCTCCTTTTTGTTTTTCTAAGGAACCTGCTTTTTAAATCAGAAACACAAACTATATGGGCACAAAGAGAGTGAGGAAGGAGGAAGGATAATCATGCAGCCATCAACACCACACAACAAGGCCTCTGGGAACAGGTCCCAATCAGACAGTGACATGACAAATTCAAGATACAGGCAAGTGGGGTTCAGCCGCCTCCCCTAAAAATTCTGATTAATGATAATCTGGCAGAGTTGACTTAAAATGAGGCATCTGTAATTATGCCTGGCAACTTTTTTTACTATCATTGATAGGTATAGATATGACATTATTTATTCAAGTTTTTATTTGTCACCAGAATGTTAAAAATATATATATGGATGTACAAACTACAAATCAATAGCAACTTTATAAATATTTTAAGTATCATTATTTAGCAATTACGTAGGCCTCCTCATGTGCCAACACTATACGATTTTTAACATGCCAATAAGCCCATTAAGTGTATTTATGCTGATAGTTATAAAGTTCAAGGGGTTTCATCCAGGAAATATAGTTCAGTAATAAAAACAACCATATAGTAAATCAGAAAGCAAATTTACTCCAGCCAAGAAATGAAGATACCCTGATCTTATAAACCTACTCAGCACCTACAAACAAGTCAGAATCCAGAGGAAAATCTGCAGGCAGTAATACATCGCCTGCCTTTATCAGATGTCATCCTGACAGCATCACTCCATTCCCTTAAGTCATAGTTTCCTCACCTTAAAATGAGGATTCTTTGTCTGCACTGCATGTAAAAATGCACACAAAGATAAATGGTAAGTCATCATGTTCCAAAGGCAAAACAGTAATTTGTGCAACTCACTGAGACTCAAACTTCTTAGAAGTTCTAGAAGTGACTGCTTTAATTCTCGGTTACATGTTAGCAAGTACAAATATTGTGAAAAAAATATCTCCCTCTTTCATAATTACACCCAAACTATACAAGATGAGGTGACACATTTATGTGCAAAATGGCTTGGTCAATGATAATTCTGCTGCTTTCCTGAATTCTGATTAAAATGTAGATTCTTAAATACAAGAGATCCTGCAAGCTGCAAACCCTCAAAATACTGGAGATATGTCCAAGATTTGATAAAAATTCGTAATCTCAGATCTTTTATACAGAACTAAGAAGAAAGTTTCAATCTTGAAACTGCTTTCCCATCCTGATCAAGTAACACAGGAGGCGAAAACCACAGAAGCATCTAATGGTAACAAGCAGCTCCATGTCCAGGGATCATTACTTTTAAAGGTCCCATCTTCAAACTTCTTTATCGTGTAGTCCATCAGAAGGACAAGGCTGACGTCAAATGCCTGGGTCTGAACCGCAGTTGTCTACTTACTACTTACAATGGAAGGGGAGGCAATACCCTGATTAATCTTCTCTTGGTTTCTTCATTGGCAAAGTGGGAAGAGCAGAGCTTATCTCTCAGGGCTACTGGGAAGATTAAATGAGATAAAGTGTGTACGATCCTCGGCACAGAACTCAGATATAATGACACCAGGAAGGCAGTGCTCCCCGACCGATGAGGAGCAAATGATGTCCCACCTCACGCTGAGATCTGCTAGTAACGGTCAGCTCTGCGTGGGCCCCAGTGCTGACATTTTTCACTCTAATCTTTGTTTAGAGAAGGAGTAAATAATCCAAACAAAGAACATTCCAGTATGCAGTGCTGATGGTTCCATGATAAGGCAGGGCCTGGCACCAACCTCAGGCCTGGCTATCTATGAAGGTGAACACACATAACTTTGATAATGAAGCTGTCTCCTGATTTATAGAAGCTCCCCTGTCTTAACTCCTGGGATTCAGAGCCAACCAAGATCTGGAGAAAACTGTGCCTGGAGGGGAGGGTGGGGGGAGGTGAATATGCAGCCAGGATTTAAACAGGGAAGATTTTAAGTTTGAAACACTAAAGCTGTTCTGAAAGAAAACAGTATTTTAAGTTCACAGAGAAAACATTTTAAAAGAGAGTCAGAAAGGTTCTAAGTCCCATCTAGAGGAACAGTTACATTACAGACAAAAAACATTTTATACACGGTCCTCCCCTAAACTCACTCTTTACCACAGTGCCAAAAACTTCCGTGAGGTCATCTGAATTTCATTTCAGCATTCATAACAGCATTAACACCCCAGGAGAACAACTTAGTCTCTTAAAGCTGAGAGGCCGCGGCCTCGTTTTAGCACGCTTGCAGAATGGTCACAGGTACACAAAGTCTCACGAACCACATCTAAACTCTCTTTCAAAAATTCTAGATCACTGCAACCCAGCACTTCCCCAAATAAACAGTATAACCATAGCTTGCTGGTAGCTCTTTTCACTTTTATTCCAGAGACTTAGTAAGAAATGGATTCTGAAAAGCCAGTTGGAAGAAACTGGCAAAAATATCGGTCCGTGAAAGCTCTTAAAAAAACTATCATAAACTTTTCCCATTAAAACTTGGATGAAATTTGCCAAAAAAACTTTTTACCTTTTTAATGGTCAAGTGTAGATTGAAAGAAAAATCGTACTGAATCTCACAAACTTTCTACATGCATAACGAGTTTTTGGACAAGTCACAGAAATACGAGAGTAGATGGAGGCCACCCACTGAGGCCCTGGATGGGACCTCAAAAGACCTTCAGGAGGACATCATTTATCAGAGAAAGTCCTGGACAGGACCAGTTCTTTCCCGTGACTATTCTTGTGCCACACTCAAGCCACACGAACTCCCTGCTCTTTCCGAGGCATGGCTCATGATTTTCTGCTCCCGTGCCATCTGGCAAGTTTAAATCTACCTACCCTTGCTGGCCCAGATTAAAAAGAGGAAAAGTCTCTATGAAGCTCTCTCAACCTTCTGGGATGGAAAGCACCTTTATCCCTTTTAAGAATTTCCACAGCACTTTACATCCAAACATCCCATATTGCATCGCAGTTATTTAGGGAGATATCCCATCTCTCCCTCTAGGCTGCGAGCCTCTTGGTAGAGTACCTGTTTTCCTTCTTGTGTGCTTCCCAAATAGCAACTGGCTCATACTAGGCCCACAGTCAACATTTAATGGGTGAATCGATGGCCTTAATTACAGGTAACATTAGTGTCACTCCAAAGACAGTGGAGGATATCTTCCTATTTGCCCCAAAGCTGAACCAAGGGGAGTTTCCCAAAGCAGTTACACCTGCACAACACTGCCTAACAATGCTTCACACCGCGCTCCCAACGAGAATGCAAATTCTATAAATGTTTTTAGTTACTGATGTTGATTACCTATCAGGCATTTTACTAGGCACATGAAATATCAACCTAAGTAACACATAGTTATTCTGCTGCTGAGAAATTTAAAGCCTCCTGAGAGAAAAAAAAAAAGTAAGATAGGGAACACGGGTATATGATGTTATTTACTACAACAAAAGTCTGCGTTGCATCTCTGACCACAGTTCAGCATGCTTCTGCTCAATAGGTCCTTACCATTTTGGTGAAAGTCAACTTGGACATTTTACAATAGATCAGTCAAGTCTTAAATAGGTTTCAATATGCAGGACAACTGTAAATCACCACAAATTTGCCATTAATAATACAAAGCAAAAGAGAAACATCGTTTTTATATTTCTCACCACTAATAGTACAAACCGACACAATTCTTGTCAATTCTCTCACTACAAGTTTTTCAAATGACGATCCAGTCTGTTTTATTGATGCCATGTATGTGTTGTACTGGATTACTGAATTTCTCCAGTTTCTTCGCACCTAAATTTATTTAACACGTTATAACCAGAATAATTTTCCTGCCGTGAAATCTTCATCATCTCATTCGGCAGTTCAAAACTCTCATTGGTTCTTTACTGCCCAGGGATCCAAACACAAACTTTTCACATACTACCCTAGCTTCCCCTCAACAAGGTCACCATTTCTCAACAGCTTTTCTTTTTTTGTTGTTCCTGATCTGTTATACTTTGCACATCCTCCTCTCCTAACTTAGACGCCCACTTCACCTTTACACATCATCCCTTACTGGCACCTTTCCTACCTGGCACAAGCCACAGTCCTCCGGGAAGCTATCTTTCAAAGGAAGCCACCTGAGCCCTGGTATCTCTTGCTATAGGTCAGTGGTTCTCATCCTTCTGGCCCTTTAAATACAGTTCCTCATGTTGTGACCCAACCATAAAATTATTTTTGTTGCTACTTCATAACTGTAATGTTGCTACTGTTATGAATCGTAATGTAAATATCTGATATGCAGGATGGTCTTAGGCGACCCCTGTGAAAGGGTCGTTCGACCGTCAAAGGGGTCGCAACCCACAGGTTGAGAACTGCTGTTACAGGTCATCTCTACACTTAAGTCCTCAAATTATAACATACAAATGTCTTATTGGTGTGTAGATTTTGGCAACTGTAGCCCTACAGCTATTTCATCCAGGACAGCTGCTTTACAGACCTGGAGGCAGGAAACACACCAATGTCTCTAACCCTCACGCTCAGGTACAAGGGCCTTGCACACATAAGCTCCTCAAATATTCCACTGACCAACATTGGTTGGGGACATATTGGGCATCCAAACCACAAAGTTCTCTAAAATGAAGCAAGACTCCTTTGTGGATATCCATCGAAGTTATAGGACACCAGCCAACATCACTAACCTGGGTAAAGAGGCATTCTTTAGGCAGCTGTAGATTTGGTGGTTTCCATACTAAAGATTGACCTTCCAAAACCTGTCAAATTTCTACTCAGGAAAGCAGGGAAAAACTGTTATCAGGCCAAATAAATACTGGCTTTATTTAAAGAACCTCTAAAGCTCAAAGTTATTGAATCACCTACAACTCTAAGAGAAAGCCGTAGAGCAAGCATGTCAAACTCACAGTCAGCGGGCCGCACGCCTCGTTTAAGTAAGGCATGTGTGAGGCATGTGGCCCACTGGCCATGAGTTTGACATGCTTGATGTAGAGGTCTTCCACACATTTCTCAGAAACAGGCAGTCCGGCTGGGTTTTCGAACCAGTAACAACCTGCTGGCACCTTTCTTACAGTCCAGATGGTGGGTTCCGAATTTAAGGTGGAACTGAGTGTGCAGTATTTTTGACTATTCGAGTCTGTTTGCAGGCCTTAACTGGGTTAGACCACTTTTTCCTCTGATGTCTGACAAATGACTAAAAAGACCTGTTTATGCCTCTGATGTCGGAGGAACTGTCCAGAAACAATTCATCCCTGCAAGGCTGTGAGTCAGAATGTGCTGCCAAGGTCAGGGAGACCTCCGCTAATCAAGAAAGCAGTGGCCACACATTCTCTCTGGCTGCCTCAGCAAAGCTGGCTTCAGTGGCCACTCTTAAAAGTCCACAGGTCATCAATCATCCTTCCAGAGGAGCAAATGTCCGACTTCCTCCCGGGCGGGAGCGCCTCCTGCGGGGCCTCCATCCTGGCTTCCCTGCTGCCTGGCCTGCGCTTTTCCTAGAGGTACAAGCAGCGATGAAAAGGGAGGCTCCAGCTCGGTAGGGAAGGAAAGCGGGGAGATCCACTTAGCACTGCCCTGTGATGAAATTAGGAAATAAGAAGGCAGGAAGCACAGGTATCAGCTACTGGAACAACTTCTCCCCGGGGTATCTGACCTCCTTTCATGTACTCTTGCCTCTCACTTACTTTTAAATATGGTGGATCAGGCCGCTAAGTCAGGGAAATTCACTGGGTCCCCACAGAGCTACATATATTGTGTATGTTTGCACCAGCTCTTCAAATAAAAGATCTAAACCTTGGTTGATTTCTTTTTCCTTGGTTGGAAATCAATAGGTGTTTAAGTCTTCACAGATTTTTGAATCATTTCCTCCTCTTCCAACTACGTACAGCACAGGCGAGGGAAGGCGGAGAGCAAACTCCAGGGGAAGAAATTGGCCCACAAATGTTCTCGAGTTTTATCCATGGGCGACGGATGAAATCTTCAGGTGATTCACTGCCAGAGGTGGTATATGGTGCTACACCGAGAGACGGCACAGTTGACTGAGCTAGTCAGCGTCACTTTGTGCTTAAGTTGGGTAGTGGTTGTGGGGTTTTACGGGGGCAAAATTGCCACATGTCCTCCCAGGTGACCCCAAGGTCTCAATAAAAGACTTTTTCAGACCTAGACCTGGAGGTCGTCAGAAAATATCCACTTGTTCCACCGAAGGCACAGAGAAGAAAGAGCAAAACTAGGAGCTAATAGCACTGGGGCTTTTATGTAATGTACGTGCTTTCTCAGAAATGCTAATGGACATCACCAAATTTACGCTTAATCTAACTCCAGCAGCAGAAAACCCAAGTCCTTTGCTGCTAAAGTAAACAAAGGTATTTCTTTCCACGTTACACAAATATGATTATTTCACTGAAAAACACACAAGGCAACCACACGAAAGCATTTGAGTACTTGTGTGTCCATGCCAGACAATAACCTGCTAAATCATTCATTTTAAATTCTATCAGCAGTGCTCCCTGTAAAAACCTCATTGTGATATGCAAGCATTTGCAACAGACTCAAAGATTAATGTGGGACCCACTTTTATTTGTTTAAATCAATTAATATATCGCTCTACCCACACACATGCATGTATGTACACATACACCTCATTTTTTTAAAGATAACTTGACAAATGTTATCCTCTTAAATATTTAGACATTTCCTCCCTTTTTGAAGTGGTGGGGAAATTAAATACTTGAAAAGTTTCCTGGGACATCATAACTTCATTCTCTCAAACAGAGGAAGTGGGCACTTTTAAACTCTATCCTACTTCAACATGTGACAAATAAAATGCTTAGCCATTTAAAAAGTTGTTGTTACTGAGGACACTAAAACACCTTTAGCCAACAACTCAGAAGCAAATTAATGAGAGACCCTTTTTCTGCCCCTGTTGTAAAACCTGTAAAATGGGTTCATGCTGACACAAACCAATTCTAAAGATAATTAAAAGACAAGAAAATAATAAAATAGAACCTGGGCAACAATGTAATTAAGTAAGCAACTGACTGAAGTAACATGTTGTAGGATGACAAGAGCACATCAAAATAAAACTACTTTGTTGTTCTACTTTATATATTTACTTACAATGTTAGTACGTGGATAACTGCATAGTTTAAATGCACCATATAAAACTTTGATGTTTTAAGGGTTTCTATAAAAAAACTATTAAAAGTAGTATTATACAAAAACATATTATTTTTTAATAGAAAAAATCCTAAACATTAATTAGTCAGTATATTCGCACAGGGAAAAAGCATAACTAAACTTTCTTCATATGAAATAAACTTTAAAAAAACAAATTGAATGAAGAAATAAGGTGTTTACACAAATAAGTGGTGTAGAATATTATTTGGTTATTATTGTTTTCCCTTTAAAATGCTAAAATTTTATTAAAGTAAATAAGTTTTATGAAGAGAAAGGTCTGAGACTTGAGAAGAGGTTCTTAAAAATCAAGAGATTTCTCAAGTATGATGACACAGAGGGGAACAGGACCAGGAATAAAACTAAAATTTTCTTTGAAAGGTACTAGTTTTATTCAGAGTTGTACAAGAGTTATTGGTTGGAAAGAAGAGTATTATTAAAGATGAGATGCCCGATGCACGAAATTCGTGCTAGGGGCTCGGCCCTGGCAGCCCGTGCTTCGTACAGACCAGTGATGGCGAACCTATGACACGTGTGTCAGAGGTGACACATGAACTCATTTTTTTGGTTGATTTTTCTTTGTTGAGTGGCATTTAAATATATAAAATAAATATCACAAATATAAATCTTTGTTTTACTATGGTTGCAAATATAAAAAAATTTCTATATGTGACACGACACCAGAGTTAAGTTAGGGTTTTTCAAAATGCTGACACGCCGAGTTCAAAAGGTTCGCCATCACTGGTCCAGACAGTTGTCTGGAAGGTCGTCCAGTTGTTCTGCTGTTCAGTCTAATTAGCATATTAGCTCTTTATTATATAGGATGTTAGGCTCCTCAGAAGAGAGAAGGGCAGCAATTATGGTCAGTGTTTAGAGCTACGGGTAAAATACTAAGAACAAAGGCCTGAGAGTTCCTTAAGGAAAACTTCCTAGGGTCATCAAACTCAGGGGGTTCAAACGTTAGGCTATTATTCCATCTCACGCTGGTGCCTGTGCCATGGGAGATGACAGGTTAGGTGAGCCTCTGTGAATGTCCAAAACTAACACTCTTTTTCAAGAATATTGCTAGCAAAGTGAGCAGGAATTGCCTATGTATGTGGACATCTCCTGCACTCTCTTCTGTAAGATAATAGTAGGATATCACAGCTTTGCAGGGAACCACTTAAGTCACACTAAGGTCAGAGTCTCAGTTACATACTGTGGTTTGAGCCTTCATCAAAGTACCACCAGCCAAAAATGCAGGTCCCCCTGATCATCAACCTGATCACTCTAGGGCAGTGGTTCTCAACCTTCTGGCCCTTTAAATACCGTTCCTCATGTTGTGACCCAACCATAAAATTATTTTTGTTGCTACTTCATAACTGTAATGTTGCTAGTGTTATGAATCGTAATGTAAATATTTTTCAGATATGCTTGATGTAGAGGTCTTCCACACATTGGATATGCAGGATGGTCTTAGGCAGCCATGGGCAAACTACGGCCCTCGGGCCGGATCCAGCCCGTTTGAAATGAATAAAACTAAAAAAAAAAAAGACCGTACCCTTTTATGTAATGATGTCTACTTTGAATTTACATTAGTTCACACAAACACTCCATCCATGCTTTTGTTCCGGCCCTCCGGTCCAGTTTAAGAACCCATTGTGGCCCCCCAGTCAAAAAGTTTGCCCACCCCTGGTTTAGGTGACCCCTGTGAAAGGGTCGTTCGACCGCCAAAGGGGTCGCGACCCACAGGTTGAGAACCGCTGTTCTAGGGCTATCTGGTTTTCACATGATGACCTGCCTCCGACACCAGACCACACAGCCTGAGAATTATTAGGTTTTACACTAACTTTTTACACACCTGTGCAAAGAACCAATGTGTCTCCCACCATTCAAAAAGGACAGGTGCCACCCTGGCCAGTGTAGCTCAGTGCTTAGAGCGTTGGTCTGGCCACCACAGGGTCTCAGGTTCAATTCCAGTTCAAGGGCACGTACCTAGGTTGCAGGTTCGCTCCCCTTCCCTGGTCGGGGAGTGTTTGGGAGGTAACCAGTCGATGTGTGATGTGTCTTACATCTAGGGTTTCTCTCTCTTTCTCTCCCCCCCACCACTTCCACTAAACAAACAAACAAAAGGATAGTTGCCCAAACACACTGGTGACATGAGTAGCCACAAAGTCAGCTGGGATGATACCAGAAGAAGGGAAGACGTAGAAATGCAAAGCAGAGAGAACACAATGAGGAGCAAAAGGAAGGATCTTACACACTTCCATGATTTTTGTCAGCCAGCTCTGACATCCACTGCTCAGATAATTCTTAAAGGAAAGTAAAATACTGGTAATCAAGGAGTGGTTCTTAAGAGCAGCTCTGTACCAACAAGCTGCTATCTGTATCCCTCTTTGAAATCAAATTCATGAACTCCCTTTCCTCTCTACTCACCTTTCGATGTTTGGAGTTAACATACAAATCTCACTGTCTTCCTACCTATATGCAAACGAGGATTGCTTGTTTGTTTTTAAGTTGTAATAACATTTTTCTGCTAAAGAATCTGAATGTCTAGAGTCACAGGGCTCTGTTAGCAAATGATTTATCTCCTGACATTTAAACAAACAAACAAAAAACACTTTCACACTGAAAAAGAAGTAGTTATCAACCAAACCACCTCTTTCTTCATTGCTAATGGCAGTCACCGGAATAAGTCCTCTCGTCTTGAAGTTAATAATTCCCAAATATTCAACTGCAACCCCACAGCACTGATTTCGTGGTGCCAGTGGCATACCCTGGTTTTTGAAACCAGCAAAGCTGCCCAGCAGTCGCAGGAACCCAGAAGGGAGCCGGAGGCAGGAAAGACAATTCCCTTTCGGGCACTGCTAGCAGTACTGCTGGCTATTTGCAGAATTCTTGTGTCAACAGGGCCCGTAAACAAGTGTTAATATTGCAAGTGGAGGCAACGGCCAGAGGGAATTCAATGTCGTTAGCTGCGTGGAGCAAAGCATGGAGACCCCAGAAGGAATTGTGTCAGCTTCCTGGAAGCCTGCATCTGTGGCTGTCAGCGGTGTGAACCCGAACTGCTTCAAAGCCGGCGGGGCTGTGACCTGAACATTGCACATCCCAGCGCCCTGTGAGAGAGGGTCGATGACTGTGTGTGCTGGGCTCCAGTCGCCCCCGTGGCTAATGCAAGCTGTGCTGAAATACATGCTAAGGGGCCTCTGGGCAGCCCGCAGCCTGGCATGAGCTGAGCCTGTTACATAGCTTGGCTGGCGGGTGCACCAGGCACCAAAGTCTCGCTTCCCCCACCCCCTTCCCCAGTCTATCCCACCAACTCCCCTCTGGTTGTCTGTTTAGTGTCATTCAGTTGGGATGGATCCTGTTAAAGATCTGACGCTTAGTGAGGACTCGGAGGTGTCTGGAACGCCTGCCTCTAATCATAAACACCACAGCTGGCAATGATGTGGTCGGAAAAAAAATCACCTTGATCCAGTACACATTCTCTTTGATGTTTCTGCAGGGAGTTCACTGCCCAGAGAAAAAGGTACGTTTTTTAAAAAAAAACTCTGAGGGGAAAAAAAAAATCAAGCTTGACATTCTCAAATCATAACCATATGACTTTCAGTTCCATGCTTTAAAAAATTTCATATATATATGTATATGTATATATATATCATCACATTTTGTTCTAAGAAACTCAGAGAAGAGGCATCTGACAATGATAACATGAAACAGGTTTGGAAGATAATGGCAGTTTGAGAGGAAAACACTTCCAAAAGGGAAAAAAAAAGTCAGACTGCCACTACCAAAAAAGGAAGAAGCCTTCTGCCAAAGATAGCAAACTGCAGTGACCTTAAGTAAGAGACTGTAGCTGATTCAAGGGAAAATGAAAACTTTTCAAAGACAACACTGCTTGTGCAGCGCCACTGTTTATAAGTGCCTCATGCCCTCTTGCCTTTCGGGTGGCCTGGCAAACACACAGCCTCATTGTGCTTCCAGTGGGCTGCCGGGTTCTAATGAATATTCAGCCACATTAACATACATTCTCTCTCCTCTCTTGGGTGTGTGTGTGTGTGTGTGTGTGTGTGTGTGTGTGTGTGTGTGTTGTGTGCTTTAATCCTACCAAGACAGGGCTGGTGTGGGCCGTGTCCTTAGGATGCCATGTCTGGTACCTGTTCCGTGAAGTGCTTTCTCAAGTTAAATGCTTCGTTGCTCCATGATTATGGGGAACTTAAAAAAAGAACCTAAGCATCCAATTTCTGTCTCTTAAAGAAGTGAGTTTACAATGGATAAGCATTATGCAGATCTCAAGATAACCGATGAGACCTTCTTATATAAACTGAGGTACACATTACTTAGTTGTCACCATATCTATATCAGGTATCTAAGGTACCCTGAACACCTCACGACACAGAGTGAGGACTCAAGGGTTCTTTACACCCAACAGCCAGTTCTTCCTAGTATGCAGTCTTAATCTACAAAGAAGCATACAAAACAAGGCTGGCTTAATAAACGTGCTTCTTTTGCCTTTTTAATCCTATAATCCAAAGTCATTTGAAAAATCTCATATTAACACTTTGTAATTCTACCTTAATAAAAAGTGAGGGGGAAAAAACACAAAAACCAAAAAGATATATTCACCCAGATAGTTTAAACTCGCTAAAATTGTCAGGTGAAAAGCCATCTTTTATACTTATTCCAGACATAATAAGATAATCAGGCAATTCTAATTATAAATGAAGTAAATGATCGATGTTTCTGCGTTTCGTTGATTCCAAGGAAAAACAGCAAAACTGCTTTAAAGTGTCTGTTGCACGGTGACACGACCAATGTTTAAGAAATCACTCTATAAACGGCACCCAGGAATGCAGCAGCAACACATGCAGTAACAATATCCAGACAAAACCGAAAAGTTTGGATACTGCTGTGTTGTTCTAAACTGGCTGAGGTTTTGCAGACGAACAACATTCCCCCATCATGACGGTGGTGCCTTTAGATTGAGATAAGATTCAAATTTATTGAGGGTTATTTACTGTTGTGTATAAGGCTCTGCGTGTTAAGGAGTGAAGTGGCTGGTTGGAGGAGGGCAGCTTGGCTGGGCTCACAGCTGAGAAACCTCAGGAGTGTGCATACCCCTATAAGGTAATTTCTTTCCTTTTTTTAACATAGGCAAGGCAATTAAATGTTAGTTAATCTTAGCAAAAGGAAAGGCGAGGATATGCTATTATACACCGAATGCTGGCATTTACTGCAGTATTTACCTTATTGTATTAAAGTTTTTGTGATATCTTAAGTGTAGCTCTGCCAGAACTTTTAGTCTAGTTCTAATCACAAGTATGTGTTTTAAATTGTGCTCTTTGCCAGAAAGCAGGGGAGAAAGAAGGGGGTGGGGGTGGGGAGAATCCGATCATGGAATTTATACAGACAAGTTCATTTTAATGACACTAAGAGAAAAAAAGACTTAAATAAATGTACATACCTGTCCTGATGTCCTGTGATAGAAAGCAGACTGTATTTTTATTTGCAATAGTATAAAATTCCTTAGTCTACCTCTTTCCTCCAAAGCTTAGAGCAGACAAAAATTCATGTCATTTATTTCATTTTTTGAAAGTCGGTCGGGGGGGTGTTTATAGAAACAAAGTGAAGTGGAGGCTTGCTGGAACCATATGAAATTTTTCTTTACAAAAGGAGCTGGAGGAGTCACAGAGTTGGAAGTTTTCTAAGCCGGTCAATGAACTAGGTAACTGCCCAATTCTCAACCATACCTGAGGTTTGCAGATCAATCCGTAATGGCATTTGGTACAAATATTTCATGCCAGGGTTTCTACCAAATCCTTTCAAAAACTGACTGGTCTGAGGGAACACAGACTGGTTAGCAGTCACTTCATGAAGAGTGAAATACGGGGAAGAGGAGCAATAGAAGAGGTTCTTCACTGTCTACTCTATATACTTCTATGGAGCTTGCTATAAAACATTACAATGAAAACTAAATTTCACAATGAAAAACATACCTTTTGTGCATACAATGCCCCACTGTACCACTATTCACCTTATTCTCTTAAAATCTGTTACAGGAGATTTGAGAAGAAAAGGTACGGAGGTCAGATTTGGTAAAACCAGAAAACAAATGCCTCTAAAATATAGTTTAATGGGTCCAACAAGGAAAAATTCAGGTGCATTACCAGCATGTCCTTATGTTGAGACATGCCAGTCAGAACTGTCAGATTAATCTTAAAGAGGCACACGCAAGAGTTTTGCCCCAATTTCTTTTATGTAGGGATGAAGGCTCCCTTCCAAGGCCCCTCTCAATTGTAAAATGTAACAGAGAATAGTGACTAGGGTCTCTCTGCTGTTCAGAGGTGTGACCTTCATTTGCATAACAAATCCTAGTGCCTGACTGGACCACAAAGGTAAGGAGAGGTATCACAAGGTGATTCTGAGGCACAGCCTAAGGAACGGGACTTTGAACACTCCAATGTAAAGTCTCAAAAGACAAGAACTCGCCCTTTGGAGGTAGGCTAAAACTTCTGCAGCAAAAATCATCCCTGTTAGCAGACTGAAACGATAACTTCCTCTTACATAGTAGGGATCCAAAGAAGACAAGTGTCTCTTTGGATAGAAATAGCCAAAAGTATGCCTAGGAGTTTCTTGCTTTATAGTCATTCTATTGGAAGTGGCTGCACTAACAAGGCAGCACAGTCAGGGTAGACCGGGGGACGCTGCTCACCAAGTAAACATAAAGAGGGCAGATCAAGAGGCCAGCCAAGGCTGCCATGGCTGCTAGCGCCAATGACAACAGTGGCTGCCAGTTGAGGAGTTCTTACTTTGTGCCAGGCACTCGACTACCATTAACTCCATTTTTTTGGTTGGTTTGTTTTTGCAGCCCTGTAAGGTAGATATTATCATCATCTATATTTTACAGAAGGGACAAGTGAGGTTCATTGCAGTGAAGTAATTTGCTCAAATTCATACCTCTGGCAAGAGAAAGAATTAGACTTTGACACATACTACCAAAGACTGTGCCTAGTGTTCTTATAGGTAGAGATAAATGACCCTCATCTCAGAAGGGGTCAGATGACCACACCCATGAGATTGTTAGCTCCTGATAACAAAGTCTGCTGACTAAGTCCTACATATCCCTAGGACCAAAATCCAAGGACCAAATCAAGTTATCTTCAAGAAATTTCCTTGAGGGACTCTGAGGGACAGACATTCACAGACTGGCTATCATATCTTCTACAGGATGAACTTGGTTCCTTTCCCATCCACGTAAAAGTACTCAGGCATATGAGGTCCAGGAGGCCCAGGAAGAAGCACTTCTCATGATTGAAATCTTGGTGGGACCTTGAGCTAAGAGTGTAACAATCATCCCAGCCTATTCAACACCACCCCAAAAATACCACCTTAGAAGACACTTGAGCATTCCTGACATATAGGCCATGGGAAAGGAAACATGGAAGGCCTGTGATCTAGGATATGAGTGATTTTGAGGAAGGAGGAGAAAAGCAAGGAAGAATATCTTGAACAAGAAAGAAACTGAAGATTCAAAAAGCAGAAAGGGTTAGGTATAAAAATGAGCAAGAAAATAATTGCTGTAAGGCTCGATTTTAACTGAGCAAGAGAGTCCCATTCCTCCAGCATGTAGTATGTACTTGAGTGTGAAGGCACTTCTCCCTGTCTATCCTCTCCCTGTGTTTGGACCATCATAGTTCAGAAGGCAAGAGTTTTGGAAAGCAAGAGATAGGACATTATCAGATAGCACAGTGATGGCGAACCTATGACATGCGTGTCAGAGGTGACACGTGAACTCATTTTTTTGGTTGTTCTTTGTTAAGTGGCATTTAAATATTTAAAATAAATATCAAAAATATAAGTCTTTGTTTTACTATGGTTGCAAATATCAAAACATTTCTATATGTGACACGGCACCAGAGTTAAGTTAGGGTTTTTCAAAATGCTGACACGCCGAGCTCAAAAGGTTCGCCATTACTGAGATAGCACCTAAGAGAGTACAAAGGGAGAGTTCCTTTCATCCAAACAGCCCAATCTAAATAATTTCTCTGAACATATTTCATTCCTGAGTACAGATAGCTAAAGTCTGCATACTGAGGAATATTTGCATTTTTTAATTCCAGATTCTACTGTACATGCATACACTATAGGCATATGCTGCATTACTATATGTTCCTTATGCCAGGCTACTTAAATGACTAAGAAGTCTTGTGCTCAATGTGGCACAAGGATGGATAAGAAAATAGCAAAGAAAAACAAAGGTCTGTGGCAATTTCGAAGAATTTTCTCCAAGAAAGACTGGATTGGCACTTTCTCCAGACATACTAATTTTAGTATTCTACCCCAGCCTCTACCCAATCTGCATGGGTTGACTTCCATCCCAAGGCAGCCAGATGTAGGGCCCATCACCACACCAGGCAAAACCCCCAGGCAGGAGAATCACTAAAAACAAAGGGCTTAGGTTTCCTAAAGGAACAGAAATGGCCAGGCTTCCCTGAAAGTTTTCTAGAAAATTCTTCAAGATAGAATACATTTGGCCAATGTATTTGGAAGAGATCTGCCTGTGGATGCTTTTGGAAAAAAAAAGGAAGGGGCGGGGCAGGGGGGTGGGAGAGGACAAAAATAGTAGAGGCACCATCTCTCTCCAACTCACTTGCCAGGTGTCCTTCCTTGAATCCCTCGGCAACCAAATAAAAACCTCAAGTCAAATTTCCACCAATAACGGACTTGACCAAGTAGGAACGGGGAAGCAGTTGATAATTTTGCAGTGTAAGCAGCAATTCCATGACACTTCAGTGCGTTCTGAAATGGTGTATTAACATGGCAGTATTTTCTTACTTACTTGCCATAAATAGGTAACTGTAAATGATTTACATCATTAGATTAGAAAACAGAATAATGATCTGTGCATGTATACACATTTCTTATACAAGAAGCATAATGTACTTTTCTGAGGGTGGGGACTAGAATTAGAAACTTACCAACTCCTTTTTTATGTGTGTGCCTTTGTTTTTTTAAAACGTGAATTTTATGTTTTCCTTTTTAGAGATTCTTTATAACATGAGATTCCTTAAAAGTGCCACTTCCTACACACAGTAGACACTTCATATCGTGTTACAGTGGGATTTTTTTTAGTTTTCTGATCTTACCTTGAAGGGGGAGAGGGAAGTAATGAGCAAACATTTTTAAACCACAGCAAGAAATCCATGTGATAGCTGCAATAGCTTTTAAATACTCATATTTTAGGCCTCTCTGTGACAATGCTTCTTGGAAAAAATTAAAAAGGCCCTTCCCTCCAATAACATGCTCCACGTCCTCTTTTGCCAGAGGCATTCACTCATTATATAAATCAAACAAGCACACGGCACTAGACAAAAAGTGACTAGTGATGCCTGGCGCATTCCTCGGCCTGGGCTAAGACGACTTCGGTGCATTGCATGCAGATGTCAGGTATTTTAATAAAGAGCTCCATTGTGCAAACCCCACTACTCCTCCATAGCTCCCAGCACTCCCCCAAAGGGGGGGGGGGAGCTGGGGAGAGGGGAAGAGCGACAGCCATTCCAGCTGGAGCTGGAACCTCGTCTGAGTCAGGAAAACCACAGCTCATAAGCAAAGAGGAAGCATAATGTTCTACAAGGACAAAACATTAGCAGAAATGTCACTCAGCCCCAGTTCCACATGTTGGCTGCCACGGCCTCTTCCTCCTAGCATGCCCGATTGATATAAATTCCATCTGCTCAGCAGCCAAGTGACAGAGAAGAAATACCGGCATCTGGTCTCCATTGCTGTCGGGTTTTTGTTCCATGTTAGACCTTAGCTAGAAACATATGAAGAGATGAAGGTGCTGGCAAACGACTAAAAGGCTGAACTGGCATAAAGGAGACTTTCTGATGCTTTTCACACTTCCCTCTGGATGTTTTGCGTGGAGGGGGAAGGGTGTGACAGAGACTTGATAAACTAAATGGTGGGAGCCAATAGGCCTGAAGGTCATTTCCATGTTTTTTTAAGGTTTGGAAATTTTTTAAAAGAGTTTTAATGTTAAAAACAATAAAGCACAACACGTATTCCTCTTTCTGTCCTTTAATGCAACCGAAGGCAACTGAGTCACATAAGAATGTTCTTTAGCTGGTATTTTTGTCTCCTCTCTTCAACATCCACTGGTTTGGACCTGCTCCACAGGCACTTTCTATTCTCCTGAAGAACAGCTGAAAGATGCCAAAACTCGAAACCACCAAGTGTTTTAACTCCCAGCTGCCCAGGAAAGCATAGTCACCAGGAGGCCTAGAACCCTAAGTAAGTCCAAACTCCATAATCAAAGCTGGGTGCCCCAAGAATTCACTCCCACCTCACCCTCAGGTCATCCTTTAATTATTCACTTGACCAGGAGACTAAAGGAGAAACACGGAAGCCAAGGTGGTAAGAGAGACTACAGTGCCTATTTGCATGTTTGCAAAGCAGTAACAATGTGAATGGCTCTAAACGTAACAGGGAGAGGGATGGGGGGGATTGTCTTTGGTTATAGATTGACACCAGGTAATGAAATTGTTTTCTAAAACAATTGTGAAGACGAATCCTATTAAATCCTCTTCAAAATATGACCCCAAAAATGTCCAATCTTTTCAGCAAAACAACAGAAAATAGATTGAAAAGATCGCTTAACTGTACTATTTTAGAATTCTGATTTTAGCTTCACCTTAAAAACAAAACAAACAAAACAGAAAAAAAGACTACTATATGGGATTATGCTGTGAATTTAGTTGCTTCTTCAACTTCTTCCTTTTCTCCTTATCAGTTGGTGGACACTTGAGGTGAGAACGCTGTATATGGTGAGAGAGGTGAATCATGATAAAGATAATAATATTAAATAAAATGACAAGGAAGCCAGTAGGAACAATTGACGATGATCCCCTCAAAGCCATCGGTCCTGGGACTGACTGCTAAGCTGTTAAAGACAGGAAATTGTAATGAAGTAAGTTGCCAGAAGCAGGTTTGCCAAAGAAGGAAGGAGGCTTAGGTCCCAGGCTCTCATCTGCCCAGACCCTTGGTCGTTTAGGGTGTTGGAGAATGTAGAACATTGTAGGTGGAGAAAGGAAGTCAGCTTGCAACTGGGAAGAATTTCCAAGTACATCTTTCTAGTAAATTATTTAAGGAGATATAAAGAGAAAAAGGCCTGAATTCCTATGACTAGTAATTTTCTGGGTTTGTGTGTGTGTGTGTGTGTGTGTGTGTGTGTGTGTTTTGGGAGGGGCTGTTGGTTTCTTATTATAAATACACATTCACCTAAAAATTATTAAAAGTTTAGATTAAAAAACAGATTTGCTAATTAGGACTCTGTTTTTATATGTAATAATCTTTTGAAAATGTTTTACATACTTCAGATAATCAAATGTCACTAAAATAATACACCACTGGATGAAGGATGTAGACAATCCCTATACAACTTACTTTTGCTAACTCAAGAAACATAAAAATCCGAGCTGAAAAACACGATTTAAAAAAAAATGGAAACACCTACAAGGCAAAAACAAATGAAAGTCAAAAACAAAGTAAAGACCTAAAGACCAACTAAAAACAAATATTTACACCATAGACAGACTACAGGCTACTTTCTTTAATATATTTTTTAACAATGATAAAAATTAGTAAGGAAAAGGATTTACAATAAGATTAGAAAAATGGGGAAAGAAATAAATGATAACCATAAGAAGAGAGTAAACCTTACTCATCATTAAGAAAAATGCCAAGCAATGCACTACCATTTATCCCCTATCACCTACCAGAATACGAAAGATCAAAAAACTTGTTTCAACATCTTGCCTATCAGTGTGAGAGGAAAGCAGCACATAAATCATGACACATCCATACAATGCAGCTGTTAGAAAAGAGTGAGGTAGCTCTTTATGTGCTGATATAAAATTGTTTACAAGATATATTATTAAGGGAAAAATGAAAAGTGTGGAGTAATGTGCTGATTGTATCCTCTCTCACCATTTTTATTAAATAAATAGAGGAATATATGTGCTTTGTATGCATAGACAATATCAAAGACTTGCTTTCAACTACATAGTCCTTTCTAAAATTTATTTTTACAAAGCATCTATTTCTTTACAAAATATGTTATTACTTTAAAAATGTATTCTATATATCAGAAGAAGGGTCTGTCATTCTTGAACTTATAGCTAAATATCTTTTTATTCACCTTAATTTTTTTTATCACTCCATCTACCAGACAGTGTAAGTTCTTATAGGCACAGTTGCCCTTGCCCTTACAAAAGTAAATTAAAAGATTTCATTTTGAGCTGTTTTTTGTTTCTGAACCTCCCTGAAAATATAAGATTCTCGCTCTTTTTGGTCTTTTCAGATTGCTATTGCATCCTATATAATAAAAGGCTAATATGCAAATTGTCCCCTCGACTTGGAGTTTGACAGGGAGCTTGACCAGGGGGTGGGGCCGGCCAGCCAACCTCCACCGTCCCCTCTTCTTGGTCAGCCTGCCTGATCGGGGCTGGCCAGACCCCACCTGGGCACGAATTCATGCACCAGGCCTCTAGTTTTATTATACATACATACATAAATTACACGTATACATGGTATGTGTATTTCTATGCCCAAATTATATAAATGCATATTTATGGTATTGTTCTTCATATTATAAATTTGATCATTTTTCTATTTCACTGCACTCAGTGAGATAAGAATAGCAAAGATAATTTGAAATGTGTATCCATTTCCAAATGAAAACCTAACCAATATAATGCCCGATTTACTTCTTTGGAAGATTTATTTTAACATCATAGTCTGTGTTCACAAATAGTAGAATTACTTTCGAGATACAGTTTAATGCTCTTTTTGCCTTGTGATACCTTATTCTATGCCATTTCCTGTGCCATATCCAAAGAAATCCTGTAGTACTGCCAAGATAGATTCTCAGATAAAGAAAAGTACATTAATCACTCACTAAACGGGCAATAAGCAACTGAAATGTTTTCCCATCTGCACCAGATACTAGCACAATGTATGGGAGACCATATATACCCATAATTTACTGCTTGAACTCCCCCTTGATATGACCATGATATGTCAATGGAAAGTGAGTTCATAAAAAATAAGCTTTCTTTCATTCTCATAACATAAATGTATTGAGGTTCTATGATGTACTCAGAATGTGGAAATAGCAAACAACATGAAGAACCAGCTATCAAAGAACTTACAATCTAGTAGAAGAAACAGAGAAGTAAACAGGTAATCTTTGTAGAGTAAATAAAAATTGTCATGTGGGCACTTGAGGTGATACAGCTGATGCAGAAGAGCAGCAATTTCCTGGAAAAGTTATGGCTAAGTTGAGATTTACAGGCAGGTAGAAATTAGCCTGAAGAACTGTTGGGAGCAGCCCATTTCAGGAAGAGACAGTGGAGGCAAATGACACATGTCTAAGTTGAAGAACCACAAAACAGCCAAAGAACTTCTTAAGGGGCAGTTCCCATCCTCGGCATTATAGCTGCTAGACTCCAATTTTAAGCTTTAGATATAGGCAGAATGCCACACCTGACGGACCCACTCATCAGATCAAGCACAACAACCCCAAGTTTCAAAATACCAGACGATGACGAATGATGCCATAACAGCTATGTGCAGGTGTGACATCAAAGAAAGAGGAAAGAGGAATGTTGTACTTGAATCTTCACCACCCATCTCCTCCCCCACTCTACCCGTGCTTGTTGCCCTGCTGTGGGGTCTAACTGGGAGGTCCTATCATCTAGGGCCCCACATGCAATGCTTGCCTGTGAAGCCCAGCGACGCAACTTCCCTGCAGACAGGGGACTCGCAACAATACGGCTGCGGGGGTGACTGAAGAGCTGAAGGAACCCACATAAGCTTCAGCAGCAGGCCAGCGCACCACTCCTCTGTGAAAGACAACTGATGGGTCAAATCACCTGGGAGCTGCCGGAGAGTTATTAATGGTGACAGGTACACTACTTGGGAGACAGGCTGAGAAGGGGAAAAGATTATTTATAAGCGAATAGTTAACAGCTGTACCTATTGCTAAGCATTACATGGATGCCACAAACTGTAGAATTCAAAACCTGGATTATTCAAGCAAGAACAACTGCCTGTCACCCCAATGCAAGGCATCGCTACAAATTAAGGTGGGAGACATGAGACTGCAATGCCGCCTCACTTAGCAAGGCAATGTCATCCCAGAACTCAGATGAGAGGTGAAGAAAGGCTGATATAACCATGAGGTGAAATATGGTTCTTAATAATAACAATGATGAATTTGCAAGAATAGCTTTGTAATTTTTCCTGAGGGCTTTAACAATAGAACAGATGCCAAATTCATCTTGTATTTTCAAGAGTACATTGAATTTGGGATAGCAAAATTAGAAAAAAGAAAACTTCAAATATGAAAAGAAACTATAAAAGTTTAGTTTAAAAAATAATTGAAATAATTGTTATTATATTTTACATATGAGTAAATATAACATCTGATACTTTGATATGAACTAATATTAATTCTACTCTCATGACTCTGGGCCATAAACTAAGTAGATACTATGAAAACTATCACATATATTAATATTCAGAAAATCGACATTAAGTTATTCTCAATTCAAATGTTCAGAAAAGCCTGGAAGCTCAATATATATTGAGTTGAAAAAAATCTATGAGAATAAATATCGTCAACAAATTTTTATATTTTCATTTCTATAAGATCTGAAAATTGCTATGACTTTATATATTTTTCTACCACAATGAAAAAAGAGCTGTCAAGAGAAAAATAAAGAGAAAAGTGATATTCGGGAACCGGTCTTATTTTATAAAATGAAGTCATATATTGTTAATGTAGTATAAATTAGTATAAACCTTTTGAAGAATACATAAGATACACTCAATAAATAACTGCAATATATGCAAGGACTCTTAGCTTTTCTCTCCATGATACACCAAAGTGAAAGAATGCAAGGAATTCAATGCCCAAACTGTCTATGCTATTCATTTCTTTATGTAAAGAAGAAAAAGTAATATTTATATATACATATATATATATATACAGTTATAGACTATTTCTGTAAGTATATACAAATATAAACTATAATAACAAAAGTGTAATATGCTAATTAGACCAGACTAATTAGCATATTTAGACGAAGCAGGGGCTGCGAAGGAAGCTGGGGTCCTGGGTGCCTGTCAGCGGCTGGAGGGAAGCCCGGGTCTCAGGTGCCAGAGGGAAGTTGGCACCGGCAGTCGGGGTAAGGAAGGCCTACTCTTGCATGAATTTCGTGCATTGGGCCTCTAGTACACTAATAAAAGGGGTCATGTCTGACATGGATAACGGAGCAACTGGGTTGCGAGGACACCTATGTGTACATATTGAATATATTATTTACTCCAAAATATAATCTTATATAATAAAAGCCTAATATGCTAAGTGTCCGGTCGTCCAGTGACCGGTTGACTAGTCAACCAATCAAAGTGTAATATGCTAATGATATGCTAAGGCCACTCAACCGCTCACTATGATGTGCACTGACCACCAGGGAGCAGACAGTTGACTGGTCGACCAGTCACTATGATGTGCACTGACCACCACGGGGCAGAAAGTTGACCGGTCAATCAATCACTATGACGTGCACTGACCACCGGGGGCAAGCACTCCAACTGGTAGGTTAGCTTGCTGCTGGTGTCCGGCCGATCAGGACTGAGTGAGATGGGCTGGACACTCTCTGGAGCCCTTCCATGGTCCCTCGCCGGCTGGCCAACCTCCCGTGTCCCTCCCCCGCCAGCTGGCCCCGATCAGGACTGGGTGAGACAGGACTGGACATGCCCTGGAGCCCTCCTGCAGTCTCTCCCCGGCCCCGATCGTGCACTGGTGGGGTCCCTCAGCCTGACCTGTGCCCTCCCACAAGCTGGGACCCCTTGGGGGATGTTGGAGAGCCAGTTTCGGCCCAATCCTGTAGGCTACTCCCCTTGTGAGGGCACCAGACGCAGGGCCCAAGGCTGGTGAGCAGTGCTGCAGTTGTGTGAGCTTCTCCTAATTGGGCACGAGCCCCTGGCAGGCACAGTCGGGCCGGGATGAGCGGGAGCGGCAGGTAGGAGCCCAGGCAGCGTTGGACTGTGGGTCCCAGCCCGATCCCCGCAGGCCACCCCGAGGGACCCCACCCATGCACGAATTTGTGCACCAGGCCTCTAGTTGTTTTATAAGTACCTACTTAATGACCTGACAATTCTATTTCCAAATATTTACTCTATAAAACATTTAAACAGGCACAGTAATTCTTACATATAAGGATATTCCATAAAACAATGTTTGTAAAGTCAAAATATTGGAAGCAACCCAGTTACCTTTAAATAAAGGATTATGTAAATAAATTAGGGTGTATCCACACAATGGAAAAACTATATGGAGGTTAAAAAGAATGCCTAAGATCTATATATACCAATATGGAAAGAGGCCTGTATTAGTTTCTAAGAGTTGCTGTAACAAATTACCACAACCTTAGTGACTCAAAACAATAACAATTTATTTTCTTACATCCCTGAAGGCTAGAAAGCGAGATCAAGATGTTGGCAGGACTGTGCTCCTTCGGAGGCCCGGGGAGAGTATCTGCTCCAGGCCCCTCTCCTAGTTCCTGGTGGCTTCTGCAATTCTTTGCTTGTGGGACCATCACTCCAATCTCTGCCTCCATCTGCACACCACCCTCTCCTCTGTATCTGTCCCTAATTTCTGCCTCTCTTATAAGGATACATACGATAGTTTCTAGGGCCCACTCAGATAATCTAGGATTATCTCATCTCAAGAGCTTTAAGCACAACTGCAAAAATCCTTTTGCCAAATAAGGTAACATTCATAGGTTTCAGGGATTTGACATGAATATTTGGGGGAAGAGGAGGCAAGCCATTTTCGGTCTGTTCCAAAGACTAGGATTTATCATTAAAATTTTAAATAGTGAGCTATAAGAGAAGATATGCAAAATGAATCCATTTTTATTAAAATAATAAGAATTAATTAGGATTATACATGCATGAAAATACATGAACTATACACCAATTAAAAGAGGGGTTGTCTCTGGGGAAAAGAGGTACGAACAGCTTTCATTTTTTTGAATTACATATTACTGCAATGTCAATCTTGTATTAGTTTCATAAGCAAACAACAACACATATCTGAAAAGAAACTTTCATATATTGTGACATTTCCCCAATTTATCTTACCAACCTGTAATCTCTTTTGGTTTCTATTGAGGAAAATAGGTTTAGTCAAACCTTTGTAACAGAAGATAAATTAGCAATTGTTTAGTAGAATAAAATTTTATAAATAAATATCAGATCATAATTTCTAAGTACAACATTCATAAAACCAAGTGTCCCAAAAAAGAAAGGAATATACTAATTCTGATCTTTTACAAACACCTAACCATTATTCTATTAAAACCAATTCTATGATCTCTCCCTCAAAAATAAAGATTTTTAAAGCATTTCAAAAGCTGACTGTGCTTAAGCATGAAGGGCTCAAGTGGCTTAGTTGTGCACCTTTTCTTTTGCACAACTCTACAGGTATTCTCACTGAATATAGCTTCATCTTCAAGTTTTCTTTCATCCACAAAACTCAGTATCAATATCCTCACTTTACTGAAACATTCTGGAATAAAAGTTCCAAAAATCACAGTACATTTCTCTGTTCCTTTGTTTGTTTCCATGAGAATCACTAAGCACTCTGAAAGTCAACTGGGGTTCCCTAGATTCTCTTTCTCGGGCATCTGTAAAAATTGAACAACATTTCTCGGTCTAGAAGAGAAGATGACAATCAAGATGTGCTTTTACAAAAAGATTACATTTCCCTAAACAAATCTGTGAGAGTAGGAAAGGAAGTTAATATAGGGGAAACGGAAACCATAACGTCAGGCGGGAGTACTGTTTGCATTAACTTTCTCATTCATTCCCAAAGTCTGTGAAATGCCTACTTTGTGAAAGGTTACGACACACACCTTGTGTATGTTGTAAACCGTGTGGCCTGCACTCCTGGTGTCTGAGAATTTGACCAGACGAGAAATGAGTTCACTAGAGGCAGACTGTGACTCTGACGCCAGGCAAGCCAGCAAGCCGAGGCAGGAGAAGGTGCAGGAGGAGAGCAAGAGTTGGACAGGTGTCATGCAGAAGCAGTCAGGGCTCCCGGTGCCTGATAATTATGGATATTGTCAGAACTGCCAAGAGACATGTTTAGCAATGAGCAGGGAAGGGGGGGGATGGGAGGGGGCAGAAGCTGGCATATTACGAAACTTGCCACCCACCTCCCATTGGCACTATCAGTTTCATACGCTCTATTAAAGACAATCAAGGGCTCCCAGCCTCCCCTGAGATCAAGAGGAGAGGGTGATTATGAAAATAATAACAGTTTTAAAAATTACCTAAATGTTCTAAGGGAGCTTTGAGCTTTTACTTCTGACAGTGTTAAACCCTCCCAAGCAGGCAGGTGAAAAACAAAAACAAACGAGGAGACCACAGTAGCCTCCGTCTGAAAGGCCACTTCAGGGCTGCTTAAGGCAACCACTTTCTGTGAGTTCGGCGGTTAGGCCCTCCCTTCCTCGGGGTGGCATTCCACAGGCACCTCCTTCCCATGTGCAAGGAAGAGACAGGGCATGAAGACGTTACAGCGCATTTCTGCTCGAGACTATGTTTCTGGGGGAATAGCAGAGGGAAGAAGAGAAAAGCTTTTCTTCCAGATAATTTTTTTTAAACAAAAACTGCCTAGAGACACTGGTTTGTGAAGCCAAGTTTGTTAAGTACAAGTGTAATTTACTTTTATATAAACATAACTTCACAGAGCTATCAGTAGGTTCCATTTCAGTAAAAACAAACAAAAAAAAGAAGCTGCAAAAAATAATTATAAAACATATGGTGCAAACCCTGACTATGTTTATTTTATGACAGTTAACATTATGTACAGTGGATCTGGTCAGAATTAATACCCAAAGGATTATAACACAAAGTATGCCCAATTTTTCTTCTTAGCCATGCACACCAGCAGTTTTGTCAACCCATCTAAATGAATTTGTCTAGAGATTTCTTTATTCCCCCAAAGAAATCAGTTACATTTTTAACATCTATTTTTATACAAAATGCTTGAGTAATACCACCTATCAGTTGCCAATAGCAATATAGGAAGAAGCCCACCTCTCTCTTTTTCACTAACAGCAAAGTTTGACAAAAATGCATTTAACCCTCTGCCATTAGTTGCATTGAATTCTTTAATTGTACACTGTTCATTTCATTACCTCAGCTGCTAATTTATATCAGCAATTTTAAAAGTCTCAAGTTTATTTTCTTTTGTAAGAACACAGGTACTACCGCATGTTCCACATTCATTATCTATATACCCTGCTGAGAAAAACTAATGTCAATAGCTTAACCTTGCTACTAGAATAGCTTTTGGAGGTGCTGACTTTAGAATCTGCCAAATGGGATGTTAAGATAGAACTTCTTTTCTTTTTAATGTTTAACTGAGAGACACAGAATAGCCAAGAGACACAGAAACAGAAAAGGAAAGAATTAAGAATAATTCTTGCAGTGAAAAATCTTAAAACTTTCCAAGCCCTTTTATTAAGACTCTAGTTTTATTCCCATTCAAAACTGATATTAACCTAAATACCAATATGCACAGAACCAGGTGGTATTTAGGAATTCTAGCTGAAAGAGAAAATTGCTGGCTTTCCTCCCTGGGCACCAGACAGGGGGCACCTCCTCCACAGAGCCCACAGACACCACTGTTTTTCCAGGCCTGCCAATCACAGGGCATGTGCTACAGCCAGCTCTCACCAGCCCAAGAGAACTGATTGTTAAAGGTTCTGGAATCTTGTATGCTAATTGTTAAACGTAAACATTAAAAAAAATTTTCAGTTGTATCAACTTACAATTATTGAAATGATACTTAAAAACAAAGGTAATAAATACTCAAAATTTGTCACTTCTAATTGTTTGACTACATTTTACTTTAATTTTTGCTCTTGAGGTAATTTACTTCTATTTATGGTGGGAAAACGACATACTAGTGTGCTATACCTCTTCCCACCCCATGTTCAGTGACGTAGGCAGATAGGTTGAAATCAGCCATCGTGGGATATTTCACTATAGAAATCAGAAAACGTGTAATTCAGGTCTTTTATTTTTTTAATGTAGAGAGCTGTTTTAAAGCATTCACCAACATAACCGAGTTTCCTCTGAATAATAGATGACTGACTGATTTTGAAAGTTAGACTTCATTTAAAACACACGCTCATTTAAACTTCATAATCCCATCTGTACCCATTTGGGAAGGAGAAAAAGAGGAGAAAGAGATAATTTTGCTATGACAGATTTTTAAAAATAACTATAAATTTTATTTGGATCACTTATTTTTATGAAGCCTTGTAAAACATAACATGGAACATGATTTCCGGATATGAAAAACATTAGATATGACAAATGAAATATATGGTTTGTGCCTCGGACAGGAAACACCCTGTACAGCCTCCAGAAACAAACACAAGATTAAGCCGCAGGCACACAGTTATTTATTTTTTAAAATGTCTGGATTATTCTGTGTTTATAATAAGATAGTAAATGAGATTCTAACCATTGTAACCTTTTTGTGTATTTTTTTTAAAAAACTGTCAATTGATCTATGATATAAATACACCTAAGGAATAAAACATAAAATATTGAAATTATTCTGAATCAAAGCCAATGAAGGAAACACAGCCTATAGGTGTTAAGATGTAAGAACAAATTTAGAGATAAATTACTTTTGCTTAAACATGTAGCAATATCTGTTAAGATGAAAATCAGGATGAATCAAATACTCATATCCTTAAAACTAAATCTGGATAGGAATGAAAATCTGCCTATTTACATTACATGGTACATCCACAATCTCATTCCTCAATCTTTGGTTTATAAACTGAAAACAAACATTACATTTTTCAACATTACTGCTATTTGTAAATCATCTACTAAAAGGAAAATATTGAAGCTAAATAGCAAACCATTCAGAAATCTTACAAATGCCAACAAGAAGAAGAAAGGCAGGATAAATATTACTAGAGTTAAAATGAATGTTTTATAGTTCTTCCTACAGCAGCTGGCAAAATTTTATGGAAGTGAATTTTATTAGAGAGTAACACAGTCTAAAAATCAAATTTTAAGACAGCCAATCTTATGAGTAATATAGGAGATATTTCAATATAACTACAAAAAATGTAAGTCTGACTTCTAAAATTTGTTTTCAAAGACATCCAAATCTACATAGTACAGACTTTGACTGTGATCATGAAATAAATCAATAATTATAGAGGTGCTTTTTAAAGTGGTCCTATATTAAATGGATAATTATTACTTAAATATACAAAGAACTCTAGATGTGATATCAAAAGATCCAGATTTGAATACCGAGTTTTGGGTACTGTTAACCTTTTTCACCATTATCAAGGGTAAGTTTTAATACCTTATAAATTGATAAAACTTGCTCTCTCTATTCCATAGGTCTCCAAAGTAAGTGAATCAGTACATGTGAACTCCCTTTGTAAGCGTCAAGTGTTATGAACCCCAGAAGTCAATTAACAAGTTCTTGTTATCATCGAGTAGTTGGCAAAGCCACCCACACTGAGTTAGGAGAATAATATTTCTTTCTCTCTATAAGATTGTGGAAGTCTTCCTGTTTTAGTGTGAATGAGAGAACACATGACAGAAATGGAACATCTAACTATGCAACCTAAGTTTATCTGCTCTGTACCCATGGTTGCAGAACCAGATTGCTTTCATGATAAAAATAAAATAAAATAAAAATGAGAATATCATTTTCAAAATCTACCTATTTCACTCTTCCTTCATTTTCCCTTCCCTTATTCTTTCTTCCTTAACTGACTATAATATAAAATTGAAATACATTTTCTCATTTATTATACATAAGAGCTTATTTTTCTCCAAATACCTCTATTTATTTTATTTTGTATGTAATTCACATGCCCTTAACAAAAGTATGGGCCTCCATCCACAAGGAGAACAGGAAAACCATGGCCAAACTATTTTCCATTCACCTAACAGGAAGATGACTTTTATATATTTTCACAGATAATCTAGACATAATTTCATTAAAAAAAATCACAATTTGGAGAAACCCCAGATTTTTAAGTAAATGACTGGGGGTGGGGGAGGAGGGAGCAAAACTTTCAAATTCTGGCTCTCAAACCTGAAGCATAAAATGGTTTAAAAAGAAATGTTGTTATCACCAAATTTTTAACTTTTATCAAAGTTGACATACTTCTAAATATAAAAACAATCTAAAAAATACCTGTATATACTGAATCCTTAAAAATCCTAGGCAGATGTTCAGTTCTGAGAAATAAAACTAGGAAAATCCAAACGTTGAATTTTTTTGTTTAGCAAAGTTGCCCATGTGTTTTTAAAAGATGAGATGAAACACTTCTTGTCATTTATTCATCTTTGCAAGGCTGATGGTAAAGAAAGCACTGGGATGAGGCCATGAATTTTAAAGCAATAGGCTAAAAAAATAGTAATTTCAAAGATGCAGTCTCATTTCATATTAATGTTTCTGGACAGAGGAATAGGAATTGTTTAAAGAAGTTGCACAGATGTCCCATGTTCAGTGCAAACATAATGAGGTCCAAAACCTTACCAGTTCTCTAGATTCCCACAGACCCAACCTTGAAGCCTGGACTCAATCTCTGAGCACCTTCTCTGTCCCTCACCTATGAATCAAGTCAGCATGTGGCTTATCTAACCCTGTTGTTTACTCTCCCTGCCACTACCCTAATGCCAGGCTTATTGCTACTGGAACTACCGTGACTGCTTCCAAACTACACAGCCTGGCTCAGGACTCCTCTCTCCTCAGTTCCAAGTAACACGACCAAGTGAAGCTTCCCAAGGCACTCATCTGGTGGCCGATTGTTGCAGTACTAGCGCCAAATTGCTCGGGCTTCCTTGTATGTGTGTCCTGGAGCAATCACCTCCCACCCTGGCTCTGGGCTATTCTATGTGACTTGCACTGGGCCATGGGATACTAGCAAACATGAAGCAAGCACACGCTTTAAAAGTGGTTGCACATGTGGACTTGTCCTCTCCTACTACTCTTTCAGAATCTTGCACTTATCTGTATTTGAATACAGTGGGGCCTTGACCTGCTCAATGATGAGTGACACAGTGTCCAGTTACATCCACTGCCCAACCGACAGCCAGGTGGCCATCCCAGACAAACCAGCCCACCTGCGCCCCCCGCCCCCCTGCAGCCCATCCAGGTATTACATCCCTAAAGAACTTCCCAGTTGACCCACAGACTTGTGAACAAGAAAAAAATAGTGGTTGTTTTAAGCCACCAAGTATGAGGCTGTTTGTAATGCAACAGTGGATAACTAATATGCTCATCATTCAAAGAGAAATCAACTTCCAATGAAACAAAACTGTAAGCCGGCCGATCTGCTTTTGGGTCTCTGGTTCCATCCGGCTTGCTAAACCTCTCCCAATGCTCCTCAAGACTACCCCATCTTTTCAGTCTCACTGACTTTGTTAAGGGCACTCAACATTGTGTAAAAGCACAAAATGCCGGTGGAATTTTATAAAGGCCATCTAAAACCACCACTCTGAACTTCCTTGGGAAGTTCGACAATACTCTTTTCTGCAGGAGGTCTTAGAAGGAAATTACTAATAACTTGACGTATGTAGGTTTTTATTAATATCTAAATATGTGTTTCCAGCCCCACAAATTAAAACACAAAAACAAGGACTTTTGCTTTGTGTTCACTTCTTTTGATAACCACGATTAGCAGAGCCTATCTGAAATGGAGGAAAAATACTCCCCTGTCCCTGTGAGGGTCTTGTACTTAAGTCCTGTCCACAGTAACCATTAACATTAAATAAAGCTCTGTTTGCATCCCATAAATACCTCATAGAATTTTAACTCAAACTAATATTCTAATTCAAATGAAAAGAGATCTTCACATTTTTACTCTTTCCCCACAGATATATTTGGGAAAGAAATGATTAAAATATGGAAACATTTTCTAAGCCAAATTTTGGGTTTTGTTCTAAACTAAACTTTTACTAACAAAAGCAGTATTTTTCTCTTCTTTCTTTATTGATTAAGGTATTGCATATGTGTCCTTATCCCCTCATTGCGCCCCTCTTCCCCGCCCCGCTCATGCCCTCACCCCCCTGGTGTCTGTGTCCATTGGTTATGCTTATATGCACGCATACAAGTCCTTTGGTTGATCTCTTTCCCTTAGCCCCGCCCTCGCCTACCTTCCCTCTGAGGTTTAAGCATCTGATCGATGCTTCTCTGTCTCTGGATCTGTTTTGTTCATCAGTTTATGTTGTTCATTATAATCCACAAATGAGTGAGATCATGTGATATTTGTCTTTCTCTGACTAATTTATTTCGCTTAGCATAATGCTCTCCAGCTCCATCCATGCTCCCAGTTGACCCAGTGACCCCACTTCTAGGAATATATCCCAAGAAGCTAGAAACACCAATCAGAAAGGACATATGCACCCCTATGCTCATAGCAGCACAATTTACAATAGCTAAGATTTGGAAACAGCCTAAGTGCCCGTCAGCAGATGAGTGGATTAAAAAACTGTGGTACATCTACACAATGGAATACTACAAAAGCAGTTTTTATCTGTTTATATTAAGTGTCTTTTTTATGCAATGAACTGTATGCTCCTCAAAGTTAGTTCAATTATACAGAGGGAATTCCCTCTATTCAATGTATTATTTTTATCAGAACTAAGTATTTAAAGTCTGACACTTAACATATTAGCATCTATCATTCTCACTAACATCTATCCAGCAGAAAAATTTTTCTGAAAACAGGTTCAGGGGTTCCATACTTAACATAATGATTTAGGTTTTTCAACTACTTTGGATAGAAGCTGGATATACCATTCATACATTTATTTTGTAGAAAAATTATGCTTTAATTCTATAAATGCCTTTCAAAAAGAAGTCATATGCAATATATTCAATGACTATTAAGGACCATCTTTTCCATATATACTATAGAAACCCGATGTTATTCATTGCATAAGTACATTGAGTCTCTCCTTGCATCTCACTCAAAACACTGTGGTATCATTTGCAAAAATTTCACAAAGTGTATTTTTTTAACATCTGCAATTACTCTTTCACAAAAATCCTGTAAAGTGGAAAGCAGCGAAAGAACCATGAACCTCCAAGCCCTCTTCCTTAGCATTATATAATTTACTAAGTGAAACTGATAATAAGATATATTCTTCAAAAAATAAAAGAACACTATAGTCACCACATAACACTGTTTTAATTCTACCATCTTGAGTTTTCATTAATATAAAATAACACATGAAGGAGAAGGGACACTGATCTTTCATGATGAAACTCAATCCAACAATTTTAACAAAAGTCAAACCTTGACTAAAATAAATGGCAACCAGACTCCTAGCAAGACAATTTGTCCTGTGGCATGGGCAAATCTAAAAAGTTTGTGAAATTTAAACTATCAGACACTTTTCAGGTCTGGGAAACCACAATGTATACCCAGGATGCTGTTTGGGCCTTCAAAGCAATATGCTCCCGTGAATAAATCATACGTTAAAACCCTATCCTGCAGCATTCTTTTCATAAAGTTCCTTTTCAAGAAGTATTCCCTTTGCAAGGGTGTGCTCCTTTCAGGTCTCAGATACTTTTCCATATGGGAAATATAACACAGTAAAGCTTCCTTCCATCTGGTGCCTCGAAAAACATTTATGAAGAGGTTTTACTGTACATCTTTGATAATCCCGGTACTCCAGACATCTCTGTCAAAGTTGTCCTAAAATGTGAACTTCAGAAACCATCATTTATATTAACAGCCTGGATCCAGGTGTAAGGGAGAACAGAGAGGAGCAAGCAGATGGGGCTGTCGGACGGCCCTCCTTACTGTATCACCAAATCTGAGACTATATTCCACAAGAACCAGACTTTCACCTTCTTCAATCACACACATATTATTTATAAGGCAAATAAGCAATCAGGTGAACTGAAATTCTACATACTGAGCGACGAAAACTAACAAAGGGAATATAGACGAATTCCAAATCTGATGTTATTTCTTTTACTATACTGAAAATAATTATATTTGTATTTTATATATTATAATTTAATATAAAACATCTACATTTTAACTGACCCAATTACTCCCCAAGTGGCACTGGCAATAGTCATTCCATGGAAAGTTTCTCATTCTAAGTGAGTGACTGCACAGGTAGCTTTTGCAAAACGATCCTGATGAGGTTCAAATTGATATCTGAATTCTCACTAAAAAGGAATTTTAAAATATGGTTTTATTAACTTGTCAAAATATTTATGAGCTCACGAACTGGAAGGAAATACCTCTTTGTTACCTAACTTCTGTGATCTAATATATAGGTGAGTTTTCTACAACAGACAGCAAAATCTCAATAATTCAGAGTAAAATAAATGCTTTTAATTTAAAAAGTGGAGACTGGGTTGAAAATTAATTTTGTGTAGCCAGTCATTTAATTGCAGAGTTCGAAGTAATAGTACAACCAAAACAACCAGGGTATGTTTAAAATTCTTTAAAGCATTAACTTTTCAAGTAAGTTGGAAATATGCCCCAACAAGCTATTTACATATAAATCATTATTGCTCTAATTATAGGTCATGTTTATATATATTTATTAGAAAATATACACGAATTACCTCTGCTTTTCTTTAGCTTAACTTGAGCCCCAATGTCCACCAAACTGAGGGCTACATAGAGAGGATCATGGTGTCAGTCTCTTTACCATCTGAATACAGCAGCCACTCAAGTAAATATTTATTGAAAGAATACATTTTCCTAAACCCTCAAAATAGAAAAAACAAACACAATGTAAGGAAAATTTGCCACTTAATGGAATATTAAAAAAGCAGTGGAGGATCAAATTTGAAACAGTCTGTACATTAAGTAATGATAACACACTAAATTATAAATATTAAATTAATAAAATGGGTAATGTATAATTAATTTCCATTCACCACCACTAACTTGCCTGTAAGTTTTCTGGACTTACCTCCCCAAATTTTAACCAGGTTTCTCAATTCATATTTTTTATTCAAAATTAATATGCATAGTTAAAAAAAACAATTTTCTTTCTATAACCGATTCTCCTACCATTCAACTATTTGATATGTTTTTTTAATTTTGTAACTCAAAGATACAACCCAGAGGGATGAGAAATTAATTTGAAATTCTTGCAGAAGAGGTTTACAGAAGCAAATACTAGAATCTTACAGAAGGGGAATTCATCACTAGAAAGATATCTGTATATCTGTATATGTATTGAAAATAAAATCATTTGAACATTATATGTTTCTGACTTTTCATTAATCCAGACTGATTTACTCACTAACGTAATTACTAGTGTTTTCCCATACCACATATGAAAATATGCATATTATGATCAGGTACCTGGGTACATGGGTCCTTATAAAATTAAAATAAGGGAAATGTCTGCTCCTCACAAACACCAAAAATTATCTAAAACGTTGATTTAGAGGAAACCAAATATTTCTCAAATTCTTAAAATAAATGTCATAAATGATTTTTTTAACAGTTTTATCTTAGAGGGCTATCTTTATCAGACACAAGCATGATTGCCTACAAAAAATGCATAAGCAAAGGGAGCTAATGGCTTTGCTTAATTAAAATGTAAAAGTTCATCATCTTAATTCCATTTATATGACTTTAAAGGAGGCTTCAGTAGTCACCCTCTTGACAAGAGCTTCCAGATTGCAGAGAAGGCTACAAAGGCCTTAATGACATTTACACCCCTAATAAGAGCTGTTCACACTTCATGGTTTTTCCTTGTTATTGCTCGGGACAGACACTAGCACCTCATTGAAAGATCAGTGCTGCAGGGGAAAAAAGGCCCCTGGAGACACCTCAGACTTGAGGAAAAGCACTAAATCAGGTGATGCTACATAGATGACATGTTTGATTCTCAGGGATTCTCACTCACCCTATGGCCATGGATTTGAGGCAGTTAACACATTGCCAATCAAACCCTCCCCCACTCCCAGAAGAGCGGGCCATCCTCTCCTGCAGCAGGGATATTGAGGGCTAGGGAGAAAAGAAATACACTTCTTTCAGGTGCCCTAGGTCTGGCAGGATCCAAATGTCTTGTACTGATCTCAGTTAATCTCCATCGATGTGCAGCTGAATGAATAAAACACTGACCTTTTCACCTAAGAGACCACAATTTGAATCCAATGTAAAGTCACCAGAGGATCAATGGACAGAGGCGCTCATAATTTTAACACAATAAAGCACTGCGAAAAGGGAAAGGGGAAAAAAAGTTTTGGGGTGTGTGTGTGTGTGTGTGTGTGTGTGTGTGACCATGGTTTTGGCTACAGATTCAACCCGGTTTCCCTGGCTCAGCTATTATGAATTGGATCTCTGATTCAGAATTGAAAAGCTCCCAGCACTGCCCCTATGGATCTCAAAATCTGGCACAAGCCCATGGCTACTGCAAGGCAGACATTCCCTCACATGTCAATACGTGGAAAAGCAATCCCTGCTGGTGATGGAATGATGGCTGACTCAATGGAATATACTCAGCATGAACTCTAATCCTGGCAGAGATGACAGGACACGGACACAAGTAGCTCTTAATTACTCTTTCAAGAGGAATTTAAAGTTTATTTTGTTGTTGTTAATTTAAAATTTCAAGACATGTCTGCATACTGTGAAACGAAGCAAATGAATGAACCAATTTAAGGTGCATCCCTGGCTACCTAATTTGGTGTCTTATCAACACATCAAAAAATAAACAGGCTTAATATTAATGGGTACTCTAGAGACAGAAACCTACAGGATACATACTCTATAGTTTAAATGTCAATTTCTCTGAAGCCTGGCCTTAACCTGACCAATGTTTTCAGTGGTCTGTGTTCCAAACATCCTCCTGTTTATTCCACTGAGGAATCTGAAGGGGGAGAGGGGTGGGGAAATGCCTGTCGTTTATAGTATTCCTGCAGCATTGTATCCCACAGAGGATGCAGTGTGCACCAGTCTTTGAGTTACATTTATTCAACTGCTATTTTTGAAACCAAAAAAGAAAAAAAAGAAACACAGCAAATAAAACATTAAAATAAAAATAGAAAATACAGTAACCACATTACTCATACTAACTAGAAAGCTGCCTCGGCCACTGTTATTATGGCTTTGTTAAAGAGAGAAAATTACACGAGAACAAGAAGACCAGGTTAAAAAGCATTTCCTTACAGAAAGGACCTTCAGTTCTCAAAGTCTCTGAAAAATGCTTTCCTGGTGGCTGTAGGTAAGAATTACACAGTAACCTGAAGATGAGAATGCAGGCCAACCAACATCTCATTTTCTTATTTTGGAGTTTTACATATTATGTTCTATTGTAGTCACTGCAAGATATTCCACTGTTGAAATGCAAAACTATCACTGTCCAAGCTGCTCTCCAAGTCCCCCATCCCAAGTCTACCTTGACTGAGAAAGAAAGCAAATGACAAACAGGCAGAGAGGACACAGCAGGTCACTGAATTGCCACTAACAAATGAAAACATTTCCTAGAAAGCAACAGGGCCTCACCTCAGGGGTAGGTTTCTAAAACAACTGTTCATGAAGTCACTGGCCAGTGATCTGCATTTTTAAAAAATATATATGTTTTATTGATTTTAGAGAGAGGAAGGGAGAGGGAGAGAGGGGGGTAGAAACAACAATGATGAGAGAGGCATTGATCGGCTTCCTCCTGCACGTGCCCCACTGGGAATCAAACCCAAAACCCGGGCACGTGCCCTGACCAGGAATTGAACCAGTGCCCTCTCGGTTCATAGGTCAACGCTCAACCACTGAGAAACACCGTCTGGGCTGCATTTTAAGTTTCAAAGTTATTAGCAACAAATGCCAGGTTTGTAAGTGACCAACAGAATCACTAGTCACACCCCTTAGAAAGGAATGGTGATACAAAAACCAGGAGAAACAAAAGGACTTCAGATCAATGGACCCAGGCCTGGCTTCCCCACGCTCACCAACACTACAGTTCAATGCTACTCACCTAACTGAAATGCAACTCTCCCCCATAAACATGTTCACACCTCTTCCCAACACAGAATTCTTCCTGTTCGGAAAAATGTTTGTTCCATCCTTTCTACTGTGTAACAATATCTTTCTTCTTCCTTAAGAATCTCCTCTTTCAACAGGTCTTCCTGGAGTAATTCAATTTGGCAGTGGTCACTTACATTCTACTAGCAGAATGTATTGGCCCGCATTCCATTTTCCAATTGCTGCTAGCATTATTTATATGGCTATTGTATATAAATCAAAAAAAGGAATCTTTATTTATGTTTGTCCCACCTGTATGGATTTAGCAAAAGCTTCCAGAAACCCACACAGATCCTCATCTTACTTTCTACTTTTCACAGCCCTTCGTGATTTTACATACGAGTATTTGGAATGCAGGTCACTCAAAAGAAACAGATGGTAGACTAGGGCTGGATCTTGAGAGGCTCCCATGATTCTTTGCTACAGTCATAACAGATTTCAGTTCCTGTGCAAGCCCCTCTCATCTTCAACCTGCTCCTTCTATCAAAGTGGGGGGGGAATATAAAGAGGGCACCGTGGCTCAAATATAATATACATACAGTTGAACAGAAAATCACAAAGCTTTTGCTGCTCTAGAATCTTAAGGATTGTGGTAGGTGGGGACCGGAAAATTGTTCTACTTAAGGAATTAAGGTTTACTGATCTCGTCTATGAAATTAGTTCTCTTTATCCTCAAAACTCCACTAAGAAGGTATGTATCATCAGGAAAATGAGGCTCATAGAAATTATGTACTTTTTGCAAGGCTAAAGAGCTAACTGGAGGTAGAATTGAGGTCTAAACCCAAAGCTCAGGAGATCTCCATTCTAAATTCAACAAGGAGTACGTTCGAGTGTTGCTCTGGAGATCACATGGTTTAATCAGTGCCATCACAGAGAAGATCCATTTCAAGTACATCTGAACTGGTTTTTATCAAATGGCGAATGGCCAGAGAGCTGTGGGCTCATTTCTGCTCCTCTTGGGAAATACAAAACCCTCTCTCCGTGTCCCAGAGACACAAATCCTATTCTAGCAGTCACTGAATTCCACACTGGAATTTGGTGAGCTATGTATTTCTACCTTGAAAGGGTAGAGGGGGGAATACTTTTATTTGAACTCTGAGCACAAAACACCAAGCTATGTCCTTGGATATAAGATGTTTGCTTTCATTGCTGTTCAAAAAGTTACAGCTTTGGCAAGGGATTCAAAAACCCCTGTATTCCACTTCCAGCTTTGACCCTGCCTGAGGCCTTCAGCCACAATAACTTTAAAACTGGGGATAACATTCTCTGAAAATATCTCTCTAATAGGGAGATTGGGAGGACTGCTGGGAAAATTTCTATAGTGGTCCAAGCACTCTAGAAAACAGACACTCTAAATATAGCACATTGCCCTGGATCATCATCCTTTTGTATATCCCTGACAAAGACCGGGGGATCTTGACCATTCATACCTGTGATCCTTCTCTTCTGAAACAGATGCACACGTTGTTGACATGAAAAGGACACGATGCAAAAGATACTTCACATCATGGTGGTGATAATGCAGTATTTAGTTGAGTCAAATAATCCCTCTTCTACATCAACCCTATGATCATCTGTGCATTTTTATCACTTTGATCATACAACTTGAGTGATTTGTTTATAGCTACTTTGTCCATTTGAGTGAGGGTTTCCTGGAAATCTTCTTTTGTGTACTCAGCACAAGGTAATCAATAAACTTAGCTATTTCAAGGACTATCAGACTCTGCTCTGGAATTTCCTAAAAATCTGTGAGGTCAGATAATACCCATAAAAAGGATGCCTAGCCTGGCCAGTGTGGCTCCTTGGCTGGGTGGCCACTCATGAACCAGGAAGTCATGGTTCGATTCCCACTCAGGGCACATATCCAGGTGTGGCTGATCCTCAATGGGGGAAACGCAGGAGGCAGCCGATTGATCAATGATTCTCTCTCATCATTGATGTTTCTATCTCGCTCTCCCTCTCCCTTCCTCTCTCTGAAATAAAACATATTTTTTTAAAAGGGTGCCTATTTTAAATAATTTTACTTTATACAATGGGGTGAAAGCTGAGATGCTCTAATGAGCTTAATAAATTCATCAAGTACTCATTCATTCTATGTCAGGTGCTTGGAAAAGTATTAGAAGAGTTATTGAAATAGAGGGTAATAAAAATGATAGTCATATATGGAATGAGTCAAAACTAAAAAAATAACACACATGCAGATTCACTCACAATGTAATATTGGTTAATACTAATGAGAGTCCTATGGACTATTTACTTCACTAAGCACTTTATAAATATCATTTCATTTAACATTTACAGATGAAGAAACTCAGGTTCAAACATGTAAAATGACTATCATAAGTAACAGAGCTATCAAAAGTGAAACTAGGATTCATACCCCAGTCTGTCCCACTCGCAAGTCCAAAATCTTTGTCACTATGCCCTCCTGCTCATTATATGTAATCAAGCATGTACTACTAGTATGTATGTGTTTGTCTGCGTTCATACGTATATGCACAAATGTATTCTTTATTTACAATTGAATAGTAGATACCCTTTGGCCTGCCTGGTTGGGGAGCACTGTTCTAAAAAATAAGGTGAAATATAAAACATCAGGATTTAAGGTTGCTGTATACACAAAGGTCTAAAATGGCCATGTTGGAAAAATAGTTAATGTCATCATGTTTTTCGTCATCACCATAAACATTGATGGTTAACATTTACTGGATACTCAGGCAAGTGATACTACTCAATACTTAATGGGCATATAGGTTAAGGGATACAGACCCTATTTTCACATATCTAGTAAGAACTGGAGCCAGGATTCAAACCCATTAACTTACCTTTACCACACTAATCTGCTGCTCTAAGCTTTCCTGGCCCAACTGTATTAAAAATAAGCAGAATGATGGCTATGCCACCACACCTGAGTGAGGCCCTGACCTGTGCTCATCCTCTATTCTGCAAAGATAGAGCTGGGAGCGGCTGCTCAGCCTGGCACTACATGTCCCAGTCCCCCTCAGTCAGCTGGCTCCATTTAGATACAAGCTCGGATCAGTGACATGTGGGGAGAAGTCACTCTCCTTTCCAGCCAGGTCCATGAAAACCTCCCACAAAGACCTTCACCTCTCCTAGGGCTGCCACCTGGATGAGGAAGCGGAGGCCCCAGAGAATGGAAGAGCCATAAAATGTCAGGGGCCCTAAAATGACCTCTCCTCAAACCAACTCTAAGAGGAAAGCATTCACCACCCAGAAATGCTAATTGGTCTTGATGAGAGGGAGAAACAAACTCCTATTGTGTCAGGCCACTAGCATTTCAGGGTTTACTTACTGAAACAACTAGCATTTATTCTAATGACATTAACTAAAGCCTACAATGGACTTCTTATCTTTTTCTAAGCATTTGACATCTGCAGAGAAACAGGTTTGGCACCTACTATTTCCCCGCAGTAACTGGTCAGAGTTAGGTTTATGCATAGATGTAAGTGAAAAATACCCTCTTGAGTTAGAGTTTACAACATGCTTTCATCTACATCACTTCATCCTTTGCCACTCAAAAGCAAGAGAGGTATAAGGGGTTATCTCAATTTTAAAGATGAAGAAACTATGGCTGAGACTGGCAAAATTTTCCATATTCACATAAGTAATCAGTGGCAGAACTGGGACATTAGCCCAATATTCTCATCAGTATCTAGTTCCTCCTTTCCCATTCAACTCGATATCCTTTTACGGGCCCAGAAAAGAGCTATTTCATCTCTGTTCCACCCCTTGCACATGAAACAGGTGAAATCTTATTAATTAGGGAAAAAATAAAATGAAAATGAAAAAACACACCCCCTTTTTTACACTTAATTACAAAAGGCATGGATCCCTGAAAAGGTAAGTCAAAGAGCAGAATTCACAATGAAGCATTAACGATAAACATCAGATCTAGAGAAAAGGTTTTGGTCATGAAATAGCAAAGGTAACCAGAAACAAGATGGAATACTTAAAAATAGCCGAGAAAAAAAATACCATAAAAGGGGAACCAATTTCACCTAATGTTGCCTATGGTTAGGCGGTTATGATCCACCAAATATAAGAGAGATCTTAACTTAGTCTGTCAGTTCAGGTTTCTTGGACCTTCTCTGTTTCCCAAACCATACCACTTCATGCTACAAGATTCTAGTTCTGGAAAGACAGCTTTGGAGTCTCAAAAACACAAAACCCATCCAAACACTGCCCATAGAGTCAGAGTTAAAATCAGATTTCAAAATTTCCTCCCTCAATATTTGGTAAGCCCTACTATGTGCCCAGCTATGTGCAGAGAGGTTCTCTTCCTCAGGAAGCTTACCGTGCATCAGCTGTGCCAATGTACAGCTTCTGTGATCACAGGAAAGTCGCTTAACTAACCTCTTTGAGCTTCAACTACTCCAAATGTTGATTCACTGGGAACTCAAAAAGCTAACTAATATGAGAACTTCCTGCACAAAGGGCTGTTTAGATGCAAGTGTTTGCTTAATATTGATGTTTTTCTACCACAAAACACTTATTCTATACAGACCTCTAGACTTCTTGATTCTCTTCTTAATGCTTTCACCAACCCAGCTGTGGTCACAGAATTTAGTCCCCAGGAAGCCTGAAGGAAGATGAAGGGCCCTTGGACCAAACGAAGCTACTGAATGTATTCTGCGAGTTCCTTGGTGAAATATCAAGTTATGCCAGGTTAAGCAGGTTTCTTTTCCCAGTCATTTAACAGATAGTTATTGAGTACCCTGCCTTTACAGTGTTCCCTAGTGAGGAAGGAGGGGGAAAAACAAACATTTTAACAGTTGATTTAATTGATTAATTTTAATTTGGATTAGAGCTTAAGGGAAACAGAATCCTCAAACAGAGCCACACTGGAGAAGACCTGCATTGGTTAAGCTGCACAGAATAGGTCTCTGGGAAAAAGTGGGGCTGACCCCTAACAGACAAGAAATTGCCCATGCAGAGAGAGAAGTAGGGGAATCCAGGCCGAAGAAACTGTGCTCACAACAGGCCAAGTCGAAGAAGAGCCGAGTGTGTTCGGGAATTGAAGACTTATGAGCTGGACAGAAAAAGGCTACTAAGTGGGAAAGGTTGGTGGAAGCTACTTACCTACTCTCACAAACCACGTATTCCAGAACACCTCAGAGCCTGTATAATGCTAATGTTATCAAGAGGCTCTAAGAGAAGAGGCAAGAGTGTACTTCCTCCCAAATCTAAAGTCAAATCTCAAATCTCCAATACTCTGGGACATGTTCTTCTAAAGTGCTGATTGTTCTATTAGTTCTGATGGTTTCAAGACACCGGTGATTTGAAACGTGCATCACTATTCATTCTCTCACAAGGCCTGATGCCTCAGCTAATTATTCCGAGTGTCTGACATGGTTCCCTGAATTCTGGCAGGACTCATTTGCAAAGGAGAAGATTTCCACAGATCGGCTCGTGTCTGAGCCCAGGCAAGTCAGAAACAAATTCAAACTGAACAGAGACTGTGAAAACTTGATTTTTAAATGCTTACATTCAACAGTGATAATCACCTATATTTTTATATCCTAGCCAAAGACAGGGAAATAAGTGAGATACAGACTTGAAATAAGAATTAGTCCTTAGAAGAAAAAGAAAAACTTATTTCCCTTTATATTTAGATTTTAGCATCTAAATCTTTAGCATATTTCCTTTTCTTGCTACTTTGTGGAAAAATACTTCAAATTTATCTCATTTTTTTCTGTACTTTAATAATGAATAGTTTAATTGGTACATGGGAGAATACTGGACTGTTTACCTTTAAGATATTCCTAGAATCTTAAATCACTGTAGTCCAAGATATACTATGCACTTTACACCCAGCTGGCTAGCTAATGAGTTACATAGATAATCACATAAATGAACAGTAATTTTTATCAAAACAGTACAGAATTCTTGAAAGGTATTGCTAGTCTTTTAAATGAATCTGTGGCATTACTACCATCCCCCTTTCTTTAAATAACCATTTCATACATGCTTGCAAATGATACTGTGAATGACATGATCCTCTTTTCCCCCCACATCCAAAACCAAAAATTCAAAATCCAATTGGACACATGCTATTATTCCACATTCAAAACCATCTCTGAAACCAGGGGTAGCTGTGTATACATTAGGGATGGGGGTTTGGGCCCAGTCCAACTCCCTGTACATCTTCATTTGCCCAGTAACACAATCTATAGCCAACTGCTAACCAAGTCAATATGTGGTAAGACTAACAGCCACCCTAACTTGACTTGATAATTATTCTCCTTTAACTGACATAATATTCAATATACTGTTGTTGAGAGCAATAATGCTAAAATTGATGCCTTGAGGGCTACAAGACAATTGAGTTTTAGCCAGATGAAATGACTTGTACACTAATAGTGCATTATAGGGTTCCACAACCTATGGAACATTTTATAGTCTACTTGTACAAAAATGTTATATATAATTATATTCTAAGGCATTTGTGCATGCTTTATCATTACTACATATAATTTTAAAATATTGACCAATAGTCAAATAACACTGCTTTAGAGAAAAAGGGTTTATTTCTATAGTCTAGCTCTTGTTTGGGGGGATTTGCTTTATTATTTTTTAAGTGAGCATTTTCTCACTACACAAGTGATAATAGTTTTGTGTTCTCTGACTTCTTGCTTTTTTTCTAAACCAAGAACTGTTTTCTCCAAGGAGTAAGTAGATAATAAGTGCTGAATAACAAAAAGCATCATTTAAATAAAATCTATATTATATCAATTCTATCAATAAACAAGACAGACACTAAACCTAGTGATCCTCAAATGTAAAAATCATCTATGATTTTCTCAAAATGTCAATTCTAGACTCTGAATGGAGAAATAGATTATATTAAATTTGAGACTTTGTCAAAATGCATATTAAATTTAATGAAAATTAATCATAATTTAAGTATAACAATAAATGACAGTGTTCTTTATATGCAATATTTGACCTCAACAATAAGAGATTTTATAAATGGTTAGTTTATGGTTTTGGTGAATTTTTCTCTCACATTAATTTCTCTTGCAATTTTGTATCTTTAAAACCTGAGCCCTCATATAAAAATGAAATATAGAATATGTTTTCTAAGCTTGCCTTACAGCTATGTTGAAATTTTGTGGGGTTTTATTTTGGGGGGGGGAGGGGACTAATATCTCTAATAATTTCAAGTAAAACAAAAAATAGGCACCAGTTAAGGCAGAACATTACGACCACACCGCAGAACATCCAAAAGGTTCGGTATTTACTGACAATCAGGTGCTGCAGTAAGCTGGGTTGTTAAGATGGCAAAGAATCACAGTCATGCAAATATCTATTTGTTTGGACAGAGAGACACCATGCATATGCTCCACATAGCTTAGGCAAACATATAGTGCATGCAGAACTGAAATACAGCACTGATGATCAAACTAATAAGCATCTAAGTGGAGGCAGAAAGGACAATACTAGATTGGGGCAAAATACTTCAGTAAATAAAGGAAAAAGTGCTGAACCTAGCTAACAGTTCCATTCAAACATTTGCAAGAGGTTTGTTCTTTCATGTAGGACAGGTTAGGGAACGTCGGGCCCGAGGGCTGTACCAGGCTCTTGAAATCATTTGGTCTGGCCCTGCCAAGGCATTAGGGGTGAGTTAAATGTCTGACCAAATACAGCAGCCTAATTTTTAAGTTGATAATTTTGTATGACCCTCGAATGATGTTATAAATACCCATATGGCCTTTGGCAGAAAAAGGTTCCCTACCACTGGTGTAGGACAGAATCAATCCAAAATGGACACTAATAATCGTGTTGTGGAAACGTCTGCAGAAAGACGTGGCCCGGATGTGTCTTGAGGCAGCATAATCAGGGATCCTTAAACTGGCTCCATGCTTTGCTTTTCCTGGCCCTTCCTCCTGGACCTTGTGCCCCCTCAATTCCCCTGACCACCCAGGACTTAACTTTCCACTCACCCCACTGAAATGTCCCCATCCTGAGGCAAGTGAGAGAATGCTTGTGAAAGTCTTCTGTACACTGAAAATGTAATAGACAAGTATTCCTATTAACATCATCATCTCATCTTCAGAAGGCCAAATTTTCTGTGCCTTCCAAGTTGACATCTTACTGAACGAAAAAATATGATCCTCTGCCTCCTATAGCAGACCTGGGAGCAGAAAGATTATCCCACTTCCCCTCTTTCTCTATGCTCACTCACCACCCCTCCCCTGCTCTCCTGCCCTGGCTAACACCTGGGGGGACCACACAGGAGAATGACAGGAATGTGTGTTTTGATGCCAGGTTAAAGCAAGGGGAGACTCGCGGGGCCCCCACTCCTCACATACCAAGCTGGCAGCCAAGGCCTTGCACACAACACAAGGTAACTTGGGGAATAAACAGGCTGGCAGAGCCAAAAGCAATTTTTTTGAAGGGCTCAATCCTCCTGGTATTATCCCCGCAGGAAATTTCAAAAATCACTTCAGAGTCTACCTTTTCCACTATGCTCTCCTCTGGCAGGAGGGAGAACTTCTTCATCATCCATGTAGTCTTTTTGGGTCCTGGGGTCTCCCAACATGCTGTTTTCAACATTTACCCTTCAAGGGTCGTAGGAAGACAGATGGCCATAAAAATACTTCAGAGGCAAAGTACACAATGCAAAACTACTCATAACATACTGCAAAATATGATGAAAGGGGGGCAGGGAGGTTGCAGGGGAAGGGAGTGGAGGCTGTGGGCCTCCCAGAAGAGCTTTAAGACCTACTGACACAAAGACAGGGTTCGGGCTATAAGAGCAGGTGCTATGAAGGCCAAATCTACAACCATGCCTGCATGGTTTGGAGTGTGAAGATTGACTGGTTACAAAAGCGGGGAATTTATCGACATTACAGTTCTTCCTTTGATTTGGACGAAGAAGCAATAATTAGTTAGGGTGCACAGACAACCAACAAAACACCGAACCTACAAATTAAGGGTGAGAACAAGCCTTACTAAACCCAGATGAAATGTCATCTCAGATTTCCACACAGGCATCACCCACCTCAAAGAGCCCTCCCCCTTGAGTAGGGCTACAGCAAGACTTGCTGGAGAAGCCAGGGCACTCATGGTGCAGGGAGAGTGAGCTGGATTCAAAAGGAGGCAAACAAAGCAACACTAGGCAACAGGCCACTGTTTCCTTCCTAACATACACCACTGAAGCCTGCTGTCAGCCCGCTGGGACGTCACTCCTTCTTTCCAATTCCCCCGCAAGCCTGCCAAAAGCACCGTTCTAACCGGGAGAGGGTGTGCCTACCTGGGACTGCGAGAGGCAGGAAGGAGACCAGGTTTGCTTGCCAAGGGCTTTCACCCAACCCCTCCTAGAGCTGGCCACAGACACCAGCTTCAATGTCCTCCCCCTACCTGAAGGATGTACCCCCGAACGTAGTCCCGTAGCGTCCAGCCCAGGCCGTGCAGGATGTGTAGCACCTCCTCCTGCTTCAGGACACTGAAGAGCCGGTCCAGCAGGATCTTTAGCCGCACGGGCACCGCTTGTGTCCCGTAGAGCATCAGGCTGCTGATGTCGAACACCACGTTGGACTGCACAATCTCCACTTGCGTGGGGTGGTACAGGTGCTGGGTGCTGAGCTTATCCAAGGCTGTGGTGGTCCCACCAAGGATCCGGAGGTGGATGGGAATAAAGAGACAAAGGGAGAGGACAGACAAAGCAGAAATAAGTTACTGGAAGTTATCAGGGCTCCATTTCTAAGGCTGCAGATCACCACAGGAAAACCACATAAGTCTTTAAGCAAGTGTTTGCAATGTAAATAGTTCTCTTCCCACCTTCTCCCTGTTTTGTTTATAAATTGCAGACTGCAAAAGACAGCAAGAAAATACAAAACGTATTCAACTTTCAGAAAGAGAGCCACTGAGGATGTTTCTAAATGACTGTGGCTGACTCTACAAACCAGACTAATTAATTAGCTAATTGAATTATGGTGCAACCCAAGTTGTCATGGTGTCCTCCCTTCCCCCACCAAAGAAAAAACGAACAACTTCCACCTAATGTCCTAAGAACAGGTTCGACCAATATAATTTTAAAAAATAAAATCTGCCCTAGCTGGTTTGGCTCAGTGAATAGAGTGTCGGCCTGTGGACTGAAGGGTTCCGGGTTCGATTCTGATCAAGGGTGCATACCCAGGTTGCGGGCTCCATTCCCAGTAGGGGAGCATGCAGGAGGCAGCTGATCAATGATTTTCTCTCATCACTGATGTTTCTATCTCTCCCTTCCTCTCCCTTCCTCTCTAAAATCAATAAAGTTATATTTTAAAAAAATAAAATCCACCCCTTGTAAAACCTGAATGGTTTAAAGAGGAAGAGAAGCATGTTCTTCAGAATGCAGGGGCCTAAAAGGCCTAATTTCAAAGGAATAATAAGGAAAGCTGACATCAGTGTAGGGCTCTCAAGTTAAATGACCAGGAGCGAAGGGAGATTATCCAGAGACTTAGGTCTCCCAATTTTACCTCTTGCTGTTCACCTGTGAGATTTAGTTTAGTGTTCACTGGCATGTTCTATAAAAGTTATCCAGGAGAAACAAAAACAAACAAAAAAAAGTAGAAAAAAATACATTCAAGCCATAATTTAGTCATCTTTTAAACAGCTCTGACCAGGGTTTAGTGTCAAATGAAAATGGAAAACAATGACTATAATCAAAGTTTGAGAATTTCTGTGAATTTCAGCTGTTATGTCAGTACAGAAAACGAAGGGTGACCATTTTCAGAGTAAATATTTTAATTAAATATTTCAACAATTAGGCCTTTTCCTCCTCAAATCTAAGAAATTATCTCTCTCCTCTAGATCTTAAAGCCAAGATCAGATCATACTTCCAGTCCCCATCTTATCTGATTTACTGGGAATTAACTATTGCAAATAGTTACTATTGCAAATAATATAATTATATTTTTCCTCAGTTTCTTTAAAGTGAATTAAGATAACATTGTATTATATGTTATCTTAAAGAGATGCTGCTGCAAAGATTAATGAGATAATGAATGAGAGGTGCTTTGAACTCCTGAAGAGGACACAAAAGCATTAGGTCAACTGTAAGAATTATACACATATGGCCTTCTGGGGATTAAAACAGATAAACACCTGAGCCTGAAAAAAATGGTCATCTAATCTCTTGAGTGAGGCCAGTGGCTTTCAGATAACATCCAGGCTCAAATTCTAACTATACCTGAGAGTACAGTACCCAACGTTTCTGCAAGTTCTAAATCCCTGCCTGGTCTTTCTCACCCACCCTTCCCTCTACCTTAGCCCATAACGGTATGTACTGTACTGTACTGTACATGTGCACTCTGAGTAACTCTTATTTGAATATACCAGTGTCTCTGCATATTAATGCAGGTATTTAAAAGTGCATGCACACACACGGTTTTTACTTATTTGAAATGTAGTTTTTCAGGGCTCCTCCTCCACTCTGGTTTCCTCCTGACTTGTGGTCACTAGAGAGTTCATGTACTCTTGATAAATTGCTTTCTTACATCCATAGTGTAAAGGCCCTTATCATTTACCCGCTGGCTTCATTCAACACATTTACTCCCAGGAATACTTTGTCAAAGAGTTCGGGTTTTCTCATACTTCATTTCTTGCAGTTGATTTGTCTGATCTTTCCTATTCTAGTGGTTGAGTCAACTTTGAATAAATAGCCTTAAAAATTAATTTAATGTTTGGGAAAGATAAGGGATTCACAAGCCTAGGGATTGAAGACTTCTCTCACCCCACAGGGCATTGAGCCTGCAAAGATGCAGGAAAGTATTATTATCCCCGTTCTTCTCCAAGAACTGCTTAACTACTCTGCTGAGTGGCTGTTCTGCTTCCAGAATCCAGTGACCAGGTCAGGGAAAACCTGCTCTCCAACTCTCTTCCATCAACCCTCCTGGCCCAGATCAATCACTTTGTCACAAAATACTCTGCTTATACCACAACAAATAGGAAATCAAGAGGGTTTAGTAGGGGAAAGTAACTGACACTAAATCCTGATTTTTGTCCATGTGTTTGGACCTTGTACTTATGCACTGAGTATATGTAGGTCTGTGTACCAATGTATTCAAAGGCTAGGTGGGAAAAGGTCATATCAGCCCTCTCCCTCCCACCCCTTAAAAATGGCAGACAGTTTTTAGAAGATAAAGAAGACTAACCTGTTGAGGGTAGAGAAACAAAGAGAAATTGTTCAGATAATTGAAAGAGCACAGGTAGAATAGGTATGGCAAAAATATTTCCCTAGATATGCTTTTGAGAACACCAGAGAGTGTGAGTATTATAAGGACATTACCTGATTCCTCTTCACACTAGTAAGTATGACATATGTTATGAAGTAGGAATTCTGTTACAAGCCACAGAGACATAGAACACAGGTCAATAACTTTTTTTCTGTGAAGGACCAGATATTTTTACTTCTTATGGGTTTTACATTCTCTTCCTTAACTAATCACCTCTGTGGTTATGAAAGCAGGTCAGACTGAAACTAATGGTCATGTCTGTGTTCCAATAAAACTTTATTTATACAAACAAGCACCTGGCCACATTGAGCTCTGTTATGGAGGATGAAAGGGTGAACTGGATAGGTTTTAAAAATTCAATAACAGATAAGGAAAGAGTCCTAAGAGTGAAATTTAAGCAGCAATTACCTAGAAGATAAGCCATAGACAAAGGCTGGAACAATATTAAAATGCCCAGCTTGCATATGTCAACTGTAAATTTTGGCATAAACATATCATCAAATATGATCTGTCAAATTTCTTGAATGTATCAATATTTTCTGCTTTATAATTGTAAGGTCATAGTGAGTCACCAAGTTGTCAACAACTTTTGGGGATGTCTCCTTGAGAACGAAGAGTAAGTGATGATTTTTTAAGTGTCATTAATATCGATAAACTGAAAATTGGACTTCTGCCTAATGTCATGATCTTCCTATGTCTGAATGTGGAGGACTCAAATTTGGATCTTAGTAGGGTTAGAAATATGAGTTGGGTCAATGGGATGAAGGCAGGTTAGGGCAAGAATTTTTTCAGTGGCATGAAATGGGAAATGATAGTCACCTGCTTTATACTTTACTAGAGGCCCGGTGCACAAAATTCGTGCACAGGTAGGGTCCCTAGGCCTGGCAGGTCATCAGGGCCGATTGGGGCCTTACCGTTGCTGGCCGGGGCCTTCCTTCATTCTGCGCCGCCCCCTGGTGGTCAGCGCACATCATAGCGAGCAATCAAACTCACGGTCTAAAGGTCGAACTCCCGAGGGGACAATTTTCATATTAGGTTTTTATATATATATAGATGGGCCTAACCACCTGCTAAAGTCCTGTACAAATGGTATTGCCAAAGTATCATTTTCAAATAAAATCTTAACCCAAAACTGGGCATAAAAAACATAAAAGTGAAGCTGGAGTGAGCATGGATTAGAGAACTTGCTTGTTAATCCCTTTTTCTCTTCAACTTGTCTAAGCAGCTCAGCTGGAACCCTAGAGTTCCCAAAAGCACAGTTTGAAAACATACTTTTCTACACAATAAAATGGAATCAATTGTTTCACCTGCTTTGCACCTACTCTCTTTCATTCTAGTAACAGAAATTGAATTTCCCTTTGAGGAACCATTCTTCCCCTATCTTAAAAAAAGAATATTCCTTAAGCCAGGCCTGGAAAACCAGCATATCCCAGTCGCTTGGCCACAGGGATGGGCAAGTGACCTACTCTGAACAATCAAGGACTTAAGGACTTTAGTTATAAGTAGTGGGAAATTTTTCTCTTTCCTCAAAATCTGAAGCTGGTAAATATATGCTTGAGAACAAAAATCGCATGGAAGACAGGTGGGATGCAGGTGGTCTGAGAAAGACCAGGTACTGCCAATATTGTTTGATCCAGAAGATACGGACATGGTCATTTTGGGTGCTGGTACTTTACCTAGAATCTTGGGATACAAAAGCCAACAAACTCTCTCTTTTTATGTCTGCTTGGAGTACGATTCTGTAACTTGTATCTAAAAGAGCCTTAACTAAGACAACTACCTTTGGGGTTTCCAGCTGGATACCATGTAATTTTAAAGCAGGTGTCAGTGAAAAGGTATTTTAGTTCCAGGTCAAATGCAGTTTCTCCAGTGACTGGAATGAAGTATCCTTAAAAATTTCATATCTTACACAAATTTATAAAGTGTGATAAGTGCCATCAACATTAATAAATAAAAAATAATTATGGGGGAATAAAGGAAATGATCTCTAAGTACTAACTAAATAGCATGCATCATTTCAGGGTTTTACAATGATCTCATTTTATCCTCTCAAAAATTAAAAAACACACATTATAACTATTATCACCTATTTGGAGATCACAGACTCAATGTGGTTTAGCAACCAGCCTAAGGTCACTTAGTTATGTCTCCCAAGAAAATTCTGTTTCTACCACATGTTCAGATAAATAGTCAATAAGGAACTCTGGGAACTTGGAAATCTTCATCATGTTACAAGTCCCTAACTCACAGCAATCTGGGCTTCTTGCCCATCACTCTGCTGAAGCAAGCATTTCAAAGGTCACCAACACCTGCCTTACTATGAAATCCAATAGCTTTTCTCCTTCATTATTTTCCATGATCTCTCCATAGCAGCTGACCTTATTGATCACCACTCCTCCTAAATGCTCTTCTCCTTCACTCATGCATACATTCATTTATTCACCAGCACTTAACTCATCACCGAGGTTGGTGTCGCATGCAGATGCAAAAGTAATTTATGTTGTGGCTTCCACCTTCAAAGGTAGACAGATGCAAGCAATATAAATGCTGTAAGAAAGATTTGATAAAGTACTTTAGGACACAGAAGAGAGGGCAATTCTTCCAGGAAGTCATAGTCTTGTAAGAAAACTAGGAATTTATAAGCAAGAAAGGAGGAGAGCTAAGGTAAGGTTCTTAAATAAATGTGCAACAGAATCAGCTGAAGAGCTTGTTAAAACATGTATTGTTGGGCCACCTCCCCAGAGTTCCTGATTCATTGAGTCTGGGGACCAAGGATATGCATTTTTAACAAATCTCCACAGGATGCTAATGCTGCTTGGCCAGGGACAGTATTTTAAGAACCACTGAACTAAGGGTATGTGTGTGTAAGAGCACTGATATCCAACGAATGTGTAACTCTTGAGGCAAAATATTTAGAGATAAGTATAAAAAGTCAGATGAGCCCTAACCGGTTTGGCTCAGTGGATAGAGCGTTGGCCTGCGGACTAAAGGGTCCCAGGTTTGATTCCGGTCAAGGGCATGTACCTTGGTTGCGGGCACATTCCCAGTAGGGGGTGTGCAGGAGGCAGCAGATCGACGTTTCTCTCTCATCGATGTTTCTAACTCCCTATCCCTCTCCCTTTCTCTCTGTAAAAAAATCAATAAAAGATATATTTTTTTAAAAAAGTCAGATGAGCCCAAACTTGTAGAAAGCTTACAAGTTTACTTCTTAATAGGATATAGAAAATATTAAACATTTTATAAGATAAAAGTGATTTATACTTTTACATGTAAAACTCTGACAAGTGTCCGGAAGTTTAATTAAAGCAATGACTGTCAGATTGGGGGGCAGAGTACATGTTTAGCAGTGACAGCCACTGACTATGGTACTGGATAAACCTCAGCCACAGAGCCACAACCTCCTAAAGGAGAAGAGCAAGAGGGAGATGGTCATGTTTGAAAAATCATCACAGGTGATTCTGATAGAAACCACACACAGACCACTGAAAATCACAGATAGAGTTTGGGGGCAGGGATGGACTAACAGTGGTCCGCAAACTCATTAGTCAACAGAGCCAAATATCAACAGTACAACGATTGAAAATTCTTTAGAGAGCCAAATTTTTTAAACTTAAACTATATAAGTAGGTACATTGTTATTAACTTAATTAGGGTACTCCTAAGGCTTAGGAAGAGCCACACTCAAGGGGCCAAAGAGCCGAATGTGGCTCGCGAGCCGCAGTTTGCCGACCATGGGTAAGAATCACATGAACAGAGTAGGATATTTTGCAATACTCCCCTAGAAGATGACTTAACTCACTGAACTTCAAACTTTATATGCCTAAACCTGGGATATGGGAAGGCCTTCCAAAAGGTATGGAGACATAGGGACTCAATTTCCAGATCCTGCAATCCTGTATTTATTCTTTCCTAAAATCAATCCACCTGAGAACAGGCCTGCCAGCCCATGCAAATTATCCATTCCCATTTCTCCTCTGAAAATAGTACCCATCCTTCTTTATGAAATAAAGGTATAGTCTGACTTGCCTTATAGGATTCTCACTGGCCCAGGGTATAAAACTCTCCTGGGTGCCAAAATAATTGATGTTTTCTTAATGATTTTAATTGCTGCATGAAAGCTTTCCTTCATGATTAATAAAAGTACCAAGAATCTGCCAAAGGTTTCCTTGAATACACATATATGATGAAAGAGAACCTAGAACCCGATATTGGGTCCCTGTTGGAATATTCAGAATTCAAATAAAACGGAAAGTGAAGCAATGATGATGCACTCACGTCTTGCATTCCTATCTATTTTAATACTGTGTCACTCTTTATTAAATATCCTGTGAGAGTGAAGCAAAAATGCCCAATACTGAAAATGGCTCCTCTAGACCCCAGCCCCACATACTCGAAGATAAGCCATTCCTTTCAACTATTCCTAATACTAGGGGTGTCATCACTTGGGAAGAGAAGCATTGGGCACATGTAAGTGATGCCTACTCTCAAATTAAGTTTGAATGTTTTCTGGTACCTACAAAATTTTTAAAATACTAGATACAACCTGTGGATAGGAATTTTACATGATTTCTTGCAGAAACTATGCTTATCATTTGATAAGGTAGTTACAACCCACTAAATCAAATAATATAAAACTATTTATTTTGGTTATAATTAACCATTTTCCATCTTAGGCAATTTTCCACATCCTGTTAATAAAAGTAAAATTTGCCAAAACCGGTTTGGCTCAGTGGATAGAGCGTCGGCCTGCGGACTGAAGGGTCCCGGGTTTGATTCCGGTCAAGGGCATGTACTTGGGTTGCGGGCGCATCCCCAGTGGGGGATGTGCAGGAGGCAGCTGATCGATGTTTCTCTCTCATCGATGTTTCTAACTCTCTGTCTCTCTCCCTTCCTCTCTGTAAAAAATCAATAAAATATATTTAAAAAAAAAAAAATAAAATAAAAGTAAAATTAAAATAAATTATGATTTGAATGCCAAAGCACTTAATTCTTAGCTGAATATAATTTGTTTCATTAAGTACATAAAACATTTTTGACCATGAGATCTAGCAAAATTAATGTTTTTATATATGACCCTTATCTAATTTGTCCCTAACATCCAGCAACTGATTGTGATACACAAATGGTACTACATGATCAAAGTAATACCATGGCTTCTAATATATTCCTCATTTCATTTTAAAAAAATCCATTTAAGTTATATATTACAGTACATCATTACATATTAACTAGTGAGAAATAACACTTCTATTGTAAACCAAATTAACTTTTATTAGCTCCACCTTTTATTCTGGACTGTTTTAGTAATTTATGAAACACAGCCCACAATTTATTCATGTTTTTATTATGTTTCTCAAAATATATGTTAATACATCTATTTGAATTGAAATGTGGGTTTAATTTTTCTCAGTTAAAATTAAGTCAGATTTGGCAGTTTCATCTGACCCTAAGCACTGGTGGAAATTTTCATCAATTAAGATAGTTAAGTCTTCAGTGATAATTTAAACAATGACTTACAGCAACAATGTAAAGTTCCCAGTGGTGTTTGTTGTCCCGCAGATTAAGGACAGTTTCTATGACAGACTCCAAGGGTTGTTTAGATCCCAGCTCTGCCACCTATTTGCTGTATGACCGTGGTGAGTTTACTCAGCACATGAAATGTTAGGGTGGCTCATTTTCAAAATTCGTTTGGAGACAGGCAAGCCTACGCTTGAAGACAGACCCCCTGCCTTAATTTCAAGGAGAATATAGAATCGAGACCAAGCAAAGGAGTACAGGAGAAAAACAGATGCTTGGAGTGAAGGTGAGGCAGGGTTATAGGATAAATTTGGGGGACTGAAGGGGAACTCAACTACGATGCAGGGGAAACATCAGGATTCCAGAGGAGCGGCCTCTCCAGCTGCCTAGCTGAATACCCTGCCTCTAGGAATCCTCCTCTCTGCGGGTGGTCCTGAACCTGTACAGTGAGCTCTATCCAAGCTCCTTGCCCTCAACTCCAAACATGTTCTTGCCCCCTATTGCTGTAAAAGATAGGACTAGGAAACTAGGCCAAAAATGCTTGAAATAATACCCTTTGCAGGGTTGGGGATAGTGTTTTCTGATTGGATATGTCATAGGTGCTCACTGAAAAAAAAGTTATAAATTTGAGAAAGAGAAAACAAAAAGATAACCATCCATAATCCCATTATCCAAAGGCAACTATTGTGCACATGCATCTACCTTTTTTAATCCATAATTTTATATCATTGAGGTCACACTATGGATGCAAATTTCTATCTTGTTGGTGCTGTTTTTCTCACTGAACGTAATACATTAAGAACATTCAAAATGATCTCCGACTACTTAGAACCCATAAGTTTTTACATTGATGTTTCCTCTGGATCGATCCCCCCCTTTCTGGCCTACCTTCCCTCGCTTTAGTACAAGTTTTTAGGCTCTCCTAACTCCGTTACTGCAAGTGACTCTTTGCTGGCCTAGTACAACCCTCAAGTCAGTCTTCTCAAAATATCGCTTAGAAAGTCTTGTCTCTGCTCCAGGGTTTCCAATGCTGCTGCCTCCCTGCTCCCAACAACAATACACAAAATCCATAACCAGGGTCAGGAGACCTTGGACAGATAGGCTGACTTCCCATCCTAAAAACTCTGACACAAGCCTTCTGTTCCAACCACAGTGAGGTACTCACTGACTTTCAAACAAACATTCCTAGCATTTAGTATTTGGTCACTAAAGGAATAGTACAGATTTAGTGAAGAAAAACAGATATGATTCAGGCCCTCTGGAAGTGAACAGACTAATGAGGAAATCAGGCCTTTTAAAATACACATTAACATGCATAACTACAAACTGGGTATGTGAGATGAGAACAGAATTAAATGGGGGTGGGGTGGGGTGTCCCAGGCAAGGCCAATTCTGCTGGGACATGAACAGGGAGAGAGGCATAGGATAAAGCTAGAGAGACAGGCAGGATTCCACCTGCTGAGCTACATTTCTTAGATTTATTTTCAATGCTGTTCCTTAAGTGTCTTTCCTCTTATTTATCCTTTTGACTAGCCTTTTGTCTTCAACTCAAATTCTACGTTGTTTTCCCATGAGGGCTGGACAGGTCCCCTCATATAAGAGAAATCTGTCGCAACAATCATGGCACTTACATGTGCCAATCATGTACGTCTCAACCATATGTTGCCCATTTACTGGGTCGCTTATGTGCCTATTTATGAACAAGAGCTTGATGTTAAACAGCAACCCTACCTGAAACGCAATCCCTCAAGGTGTTTAGCCCTCATATTGTTGAATGAATGAATACAGTGAAATGTACAGAGAATAGGAAAAGGCCAGTATGTATTTGCACTCAAGAGTTAAATGTATGATTCCACTGTACCACCAAATTCTTATTTCCACCCATGTCCCTTTCTCAACCCTCTCCTTTTCGTTTTTGTATTCCTCTAGAGAAAGGTGGGGGTAGGTAATTAGGACAGTTTAGAGAATGAGTTGGGGCTGCTAGCCCAGCAGTAATTCTGACCAGCTTTGCATAATTTATTCCCTGTGTTACCACTTCAAGCATTATTTGGAGGTATCCAATGGAATTCTAGGCAAAAACAGTATGAACGCTAGTATTGTTAAAGAAAATAATATAACAGTGCATAAAGTAGACCATAATGTATAGATAGTATAAAAATTATAGCACAGGATCACTACATGTATGATGAATGTGCTAGATTTATGGTCTCATAGCTATAGAAAAAAGTACAGTATAGACTTTGGAAAGTGGTCAGAGAACAGTGACACAATAAGACGTTAAGAATAGCATCTATAAAGAAAAGATTGTTTTTTCTTTTGTAAAATGCCTGGAGAAATAGAAAAGCAAACTCTCTTTAGTATGCAGAACTTTCTCTGGAAAAAAAGGGAGGTTTAACTGCACAATATGGGTACTAGTTAAAAAAAAAGAAAATCGTACAATAAGAGCTTCTTACACTGTGAATTAAGTTACTGAGGGAACATAATTTACCTGGATTTATTTAAAATGCCAGAAACAGAAGCTTAAACTGATAATTTTCTGGCTATAAAACAAAGGAGAAATTGAAGCCTGGATATAATTTCAATAAACACTTTGATAGGATCTATAGTTTTTCAAAGGAGAATGGTGGCTAAGCCACAAGACTCAAAAATGACACATAAGTCTGGATGAAGAAAACTCATTTTTGTCAAGAATAGAATCACTATAAGAACAACAGCTGGAATTTTTGTGGTTCATTAATGAGTGTAAGGTAAATCTAAAATAAGCATAAAGTGCAATGCAAAATATATAGCAAATGTAAAGTAATACACACTTTTAACTGTATTGCTAACTTAGAGAACAAAGTAATGTCCTTGATAAAATTCAGTGTTCGAGTATATAAAATCATGCTGTGGGTGGTGGTGGAGGGGGAGGGGGAGTCAGAAAGGAACTTGCATCTGTCAACTGAAATGTGAATAACAATTTTTTATTTCAATTTTTAATAACAGGAATTACTCCCCAAGCCTTCAAATAAATTAAAATAAATGTAAACCTGTAATTCTACAGACTTCACTTCCAATATTTTCTGTGAAGGTCACAGAAATAAGAACATATTCAGATACTTTTTTTTTCTTAATGTAGGAGTATAAAAGTGCTTTTCACTGATCCTAGAAAATTGGCTCTCAGTGACAGTTTATAGTTCTTAGTTTTCCACAACTTTTTTTTTTAAAAAAAACATAACTTTCTTTAAAAGCCAAATTCAAGTGACTTAGGTGGTTTCCACAGGAACATACTTGAACATTTCAGGCCCTACGTCCAGTGGGCTCCACCTAATAGCTGTTCAGGCATGGCAATACGAAGCTTACAGCCATTCAATAAAAAAGAAGTTAGCAAAGTGGAGTGATTTTTCAAAGCCACCGACTTTACTGAGTAAAACAATTAAAAATTTGTATGAAATGGCCTAAAAGGAAACCTTTTATTTCACTAATTTCCAATCCTGCCCTGGATATTTTTAAATTTTTAAATGCTAATATGAAGCAATTTTACAAGTTCCAAAAATTAAAGCAGCCTTATTCTTTAATTTTGGGAGAAAGCCTAGTGAGCCTTAAATTGCCCGGCTAATTGTTTGGAGAACTCCCCGTCTATTGCCTCAACTCCCCTTAGGATTCCAAATTATAACAGCATCAAGTGGTCAGCTTTTAGGAGCTCTGGGACCTAAAATACTATTAATTTCCAATTGATTAGTATTTAACTCGTGTTTTTAAGGGATTGTTTTAGGAATTCTTTCCACGATTACGTTAGGAATTCAGAAATGAAGTTGTGAGTGACAAGATTTTATTAGAGGAATATCTGGGGTCAGATTTTAAAATTTTGATTACTTATAAACAGACTATTGTTCTCTTTCCTACTTCAAATGCCCAGGCCATAACCTCTGAATTTATGAGGATGGTGGCTCTTCATTCTTGCTAATGTGACCAATAATTTCCAATTATATCACACTTTATAATATGCACACTATACCCAATATAATGATATGTCATTTCAATGTAGCTAGCCCATGAACTTGTACAGGTTTAATGGGATTTCACGTATTTAGAATTTCATCATAAAGGGGCCCTTTGGAATCATTATAACATCAATCCTTTCCCATTATAAGACTCAGCTCTCTTACTAGGCAGGGCCTCAGGGCTCAAGGCAAGGCTTAACTTACCCATAGATTGTAAGCCAGATCCCAATAAAAGCCATAGCACTTGGGGAGAACATTAGTAAATGGCAATGATGACATAGTAAAAACTTTTTAGTGAATCAGGGGATCAATCACAAAGGCGGACAATGATTGTTCATAAGAGAAAAAATTCTTATGACTTGAAGTAATATTTAAGATCTACACATTTTATTCCCTACTTTTGGGGAAAAGAACTATGTAATTGGGAGCAAATTAAGTACAGAATAACTCATGTTCCATTTAAGTCACAACTTTCTAACTGTAACTGTCAAGGTTGAATTAATTAGGATATTTAATACCAAGGAGAAAAAAGGCTTGCTTCTAGATTTATTATTTTTTTTTAAGAAAGAAAGAAAGAAAAAGAATGACATGCAGCTGAAAGAGTTGTTCCTCAAGCCTGGTGATAAAAACTGTCAGCCCTTATGTGTGAAGGGTTTATTTTTTTTCTTGAACAAATAGTGTGCTAGTGTTTTAAGAAAAAAAAAATTCCACTGAACCTCCACAAACCTTGATCACATTACTATGCTTTATATACCTTATGTGAATGGTCCTTCATTTTCTTCTTGTCCCTTAATACATGAGGGATAAATATATGAATATCTTATGGTCCATTATGGATGTCATTCTAGACTGTAAAGGAGGGAAGGGGGACAAAAGTAGTTCCAATCAGGCCCCCCCACCACTTCCTATGGATTTTAATCATCCCTAGTTGACATGTAGCTTTGAGAGTATGTGGGTAGGCACACACAAACACCCACAATTAGTCCAGGGTAGAATCTGAGCTCCACTTGAGACTATATAGGTAATATTTCAAACTGATTGGCATTTCCCCCCTGGGGCCTTGTGCATAATAAAGTCTTCACAACAGACTTTGGAAATCATTAAAGTCTGACTGAGGCACACATAAAAGTAGACTGTCAACACTTGGCTGTTCAGAAGCTCACTCTCTTGGCTAGCAGATTAAACAGGCTCTTGGTTTTACTTCTCCTTCCTCTTCCTTACATGGTCCACTTTTGGGGGCATGTCTTTCCTCGTTTGCAGCAACTCCATCAGAAGGTGGTAAGGGGAAAAGAGAAAATTTAATCTGCAAACTTGACAGTAAATCTGGGAAGAGACTTGGTAATTGAATGTACTTGCTGAAATCAGGTTTGGGGGTTATTTGTGCTGCTGTTCTAGCCAACCTTTAGTCATCAAGGCTAGCTGCAAGTTGACTCCACACACTTTGCTTTATGTAATTTATAGATCAATGAACTAAACGCACACTGACTACAAAACATCCCATTTTAAAAGTAACTACAGGAATATGCAACTTCAGTGGTCGGCAAACTGCGGCTCGCGAGACACATGCGGCTCTTTGGCCCCTTGAGTGTGGCCACGAAGTTTTAATTGCACTGTACGTGCACGCCCACACGTGGTATTTTGTGGAAGAGCCACACTCAAGGGGCCGCAGTTTGCCGACCACTGTGCTACTTAAATGAAACATGTAGGTCCTTTTATTAAATAAACAAATAAAAAATGAATTCTTCTGTAAGAGAATAATCACCCTACCCCAACTTATTAGCTTTAAAGACTACATTTTCTTGAAATCCCATATATCTATCTAAGAATTTCATTAAGGTAACATTGTAACTGAAAAGCATATTTATTTTTGATAGAACATATGCTTTAAACTCTATCAGAGGTGGGGAAGAAACATTTCAAAACTAAGAGAGCAGTGATACATAAAGCCGGCATCTGGTAAGAAATACCTATAAGAAAGAAATTACTATATTCCATCTTTTTTTTAAAAAAACGAACATCCCCTTGTGTCACAAGTATTTTGCCTTCCCCCTCTCAGTAAGTCAGCCTGAAATCTCATTCTAAATCTATAATCAATCTTTCTCTGTTTCCCCCTACTGTAATCCCTTACAAGTGTGGGCTATCACACACACTTCTGACACTGATGTGTGTTTTCTTCTGGATTGCTGGATTTGCCTAATGCATATATCAAGTATCAAACTGCTCTGCATCCATGACTGGTGGAATAAAAGACCCTACATAGAACGATTTGCTCATTTAAAAAAAAAGTTAAGAAGGTAATCTCAAGTCTTAGGAAAGGAAAAGTCTAAACTAATCAAATTTTAAATGCGAGAGCAAAAAAAATATTAAGGACTAGAGCAATACTTACTGATTTTCCCGCTAATATGATCAAAGTATGATTGAGCAGACAAGGAAACCTTGAAGTTACCATCCCATTCTACTAGCTGGCTGTTTGACACATATGAGTTACCCACAGGATAAATATCTTTGAGGCCACTGGCAAAATAACACTATTTTATACCATCACAGATATGTAATGGAGTTCAAACTTTCTGGAAAGTGAAATCTCCTGAAATAATGTGAACAAAGAAACCAAGGGAGCATGCTTGTCAGCACTTTGAATCCTGGCTACCGATTTGATGATGATAATGACACTAATTTCTAATTTAAAGTTCTATTAATCAGTATCAACAGACAAAATTTTAAAAAATCCAGATTTTAAAATGTAGCCATTTTTTCCTTTAGATATTTTACTGTATTTAAAAACCAGTAATAGAAAACACTTGCCAAGTTCATTTAGTCTCTGACTGAGGCACACATATGTGATTTCCTAATTTACAGCTTGCACGTACAGATGTTCACACTTAGTAAAAGGACTTCTTAATAGCTTTTTTTAATTAAAAGTGTGTTGATAATAGGTGTTTTAAACATATCCAAACAACACAGCTGAACTGACAAATGCCTGTTTTCATGCCTCACCATGTCTCACATTGTGGCAAGATTTTTATAAGAGAGAAAAGATTATGAATCAGTCGCACGTATACAGGATAAATGTTACCCCCAAAACCTCCAAATGAAATCTTTCATTAATTTTTCTCTCTATGATCTGTTTCCAAGTAGAAAATGTTAGATTGCTACTAGGTTTATGTAGCTGAGAGCAGAACCACACAGCCTTTGCGTGCTGCCTGCAGTTTTTTTTTTCTCCTTTGCAAAACTTTGAACCCCATCCAGCTTTGACACACTGCCTCTTCAGTTAATAACTATCAAGTTTCCCTTGTCTCCTGTCTACTTTTCTTTGAGGCAATTGCGCACTCAGCACCCCGAGATAATAACACACATCTATAAGATAAAAGCAGTGGCATTAATGTAATTGTCTGCCTCTCTCTCTTTAGCCTAATCTTTTTCTCCTTCAGTTTTGACTGCCTGTGTGACACCTGTTTTTGTCTCCTCTGATCCTACGACAGGTTTTCCGCTGACAAGGTTTTTGCCTGACAGAGATTCCGAAGACAAGAACATAATAAAATATGAAGAACTGCTTGTCAGAGTTTCTGCCAATGCTCACATGAAATAGAGAGAAAAAATGACTTTTTTTTTGTATGAGGGGCCCTATGATGGTCGCTTTTGGCCTGTCAGGAAAAAGACCTCCCTGGCCAATTTCTCCAAGCAAAACAGGTGTTTTCTTTTATGTTAGAGGTTGATTTGTTTTTTAATTATTACTGATAGTAGAAAACCTGAACAGCCAAAAGTGGGGAAGGGAGAATTTCTTACTCTCAGACTTTTGCAGGCAAAGGAGTATTGAAGAACTGCTAAATAGAAGTGGAAGATATTTCACTCCAAAACCATATCTTCTGACTAAAACAAAAATGCCGACATCTGTTAATGATCAAATAAACTTAACTTCTCTAAAATGTACTCCCTGTTAGTGAGACTACTAAACACTCTCACCTACCTTTCACTTGTTTTGTTGTCTGAAGACACAGAAGGAAACAGAAGTGAAAGCAGAGTGAGGGCTGGAAAGGAGAAATGCAGAAACGGGACTAAAGGCAAGGTGTTTGCAGGCTGCTGGAAAAGAGACTGGCAATTAGGGATCAGAGACTTTTAGATACACTTGTGAGACTTGCCATGAACTGTTGTTCCATGTGCTCCCGCAGGGGAGATGCTGGGGTAGGTATCAGCATATGGAGATGAGGAAGTACCCTTCCTGAGCTCCCAACCCAGGGGAGGGGTCAGTATCCCACAGAAACCACCCTTCTGGTCCAGGTAGAATAAACTGAGGGCACACAGAGGGATGCATGTGCTCCTGATGACGGGGGCAGGATCAGTGACGAGGCAAAGGTGAAAGCACAAAGGGCTGGGGCAGAGTTGACAGCGATGAGTGAAAGGAGTATGAGATCTAGGATTTGGGCTTTTAGGATTCTCAACACCAATTTGAACTACTCTACCAAGCAAGTCACTTTAACCCAAGTTTCGGTTCTCCAAATACATTATCTAACTCTTAGGACCTAGCAGAGTGATTCTAACAGAAATATAAGTCAAGTCACGTGTGTAATTTTCATTTTTATAGTCTCATTTAAAAAGTGAAAAATAATGAAACTATTTTTTTAAATATTTTATTTAAAATAAATTTAATATACATTAAACTCTCAATATAGAGCCAATATAAGAATAATTCTTAATGAGATTATATA
>NW_005871192.1:2383122-2387783 GCF_000147115.1 Myotis lucifugus | reverse complement strand
ATATATATATATATATATATATTAAAGACTAAAAACCCAGTGTATCCTTTATACTTACAACATATCTCCGTTAGAACTTAGGCACACTGCAAGTGCTCCAAGTGCTCAAATCCACAAGAGTGGCTTCGTTAGTAAGCAGCCAGTTCTAAGCTGCCTTTGCATTCCTTGGCCCCACTTGAATTTAAGGCCCAACAAGTCCATGCTTTCAACCAGATGGGTTAGGACTTGCTTTTGTAGTGTCAAGCAGGCTGGGAGGCCTAGGAGGCCAAGGTAGAGATTTCCCTGGGTCTCAAAGAGCAGCTTCAAGGAGAGAGGGACCTTCCTATAGGGCCCTTAACAGACACTGCTTATGAATCTATTCATTTGTGGCAGTAACTCCTTAAAATACTTTCCATATGTTGCTTTGGCTATAGGCTCACTAACCAGTAACAGATTAATTCAAGGAGCTTTTAAAGTGCTACAAACATCTACCATGCAAGAAGGCAAAGACTGGTGGGGAATGGGTTACATAAACAACATTTCATGCCTCCCCAGTAGACAAGTTGGAACTTATCTAAAATACCATCTTTATCTGAGTCAGTGATTTCACTCTTCAATCAAAAAAGGGAGAGGGACATGTCCCAGTTGGAAGAAGCCATCACTGTGACACAAAGGAGAAGGAAGAATAAGTGAGAGTAGCAAGATGATACTGCTGAGGCATATTGGGTCATTATGACCTAGCAGACTCTCCTAGTTTGTCTGAACAGGCATCCTGAGTAAAATGTGAGGAGTTGCATGTATTTCATTTATAAACCCCTTCAATTTGTGTTCTGCTTAACCTGGTGAACCCCAGTTAATTAAGATGTTCCTATAAACAATTAAGCTTCCTGTAGGATCGTTAGCAAGATATAAAAATTTATGATGTAATAAAGGGCAATAAAATGATAAAGTGGTTAGCCCATCAAAGCACTTTGTACGCAAGAATATAGGTGTGGAAATAGGCAAAAGTAGCTTTAACCCTGTTTCAAATTCATCTACTTCTGGTTTTTTGAACTTTCAACACATAAATACTCCTACAATTCATTTCAACTGGTCTGATTTTCTTTCTCATAATGTGACTTTTGGGATAAAGTGTCTCCTACTTCCCTTCAAATATGGCTTACACGGGATTTTAAGGGAAATAGAAGGGATGGAACTGTCTTGAATTTCCTGGGGGAAATACACTCTCCTGGGAACACTTGAACCCTCAGCCAAAAGAACTGGTGACCTAAACTCTGCCACTGGGCACTGAAGAAACCTCCATGGGAGGGGAAGTAGCTCACACCACCACCTCTGACCTGAAGTGAGGCTCTAGATCAGCGGTTCTCAACCTGTGGGTCTCGACCCCTTTGAATTTCACAGGGGTCGCCTAAGACCATCGGAAAACACATATATAATTACATATTGTTTTTGTGATTAATCACTATGCTTTAATTATGTTCAATTTGTAACAATGAGATTGGGGGTCACCACAACATGAGGAACTGTATTAAAGGGTCTCGGCATTAGGAATTATATATTTCACCTTTTAGTCACTAGACTAAGCAAAGCAGGCAGGTCAGATCCTCAAGGGTGAAGTTTCACTTCCATAAGAGTTCAATAATGAAAACAACTAACTCGAAGTGGATTATCTCATTTAATCCTAGGAAGAACTCTAGCGTAGGCGTTATCACTGTCCACACTTCACAGATGAGAAAACAGAGATTATATAACTTGGCCACGATTCTACTGTGATAGTAAGTGGTGAGCCAGGCTGTGAACCTATGCAGAGCTGCACTCGTACCCAGTCTTTATCCTTACTACCATTTGTGCACCTGAAGCTTCTTTCTAGGCTGCGGTTCCCACTTTGCATACGACAATCTCTAGATCCTCCCTAGAAACTGCTTTGGCACCTTACACTTCAGTGACCAGAATTCACCAGATACACCTCTTGTTCCAGCTGAATAAAATGGAGCTAGAAAAAAAGAAGATCTGGAGAGCTAAAAGGCAGAGTGCCCAGGATTTTAAGGGGAGGCACTGCTTGTGCTATGATTTTTAAAAAGAAAAATTTTTTTGAGGGAGTTCAAAGCATCATCTGAAAGGTGGGCAGGCAGAGAAACAAATCAAAATCAGCAGCTCAGGGGCACAATAAGAATACAGTGACTGCCATTAATCAAGCGCCAAACCTCCGCCTTTGTGGGGTGTCCTCCCTTTAAAGCTAATCAGCGGTGATCAGGGAGTAAAGGAGAGAAGCAGAAGAGGGTGACATGCCCTCGGGTCAGCAAAGGAGGCCCCTGTGCCAAGCAGGAAAATGGCCTTGTTTTTGCTCTCTAAAATAAAAATAAATGAACAAATGTTCAGGGACGTTGTCCATGGAAAGGCCAGGACCCAGCTGCCTCGCCAGAGCTAGGAGTCAGCTGAAATCTGTTTCCCTAATTACAGGAGAATTTTGCAGCGAGGGACCGCCAGGTTTCAGAGCACAATGTGGAAGCGCTAAGACCACTAGAAAGCAGGAGTCCCCACCTTTTCCACACCAGTGTGCCAGGGGAAGTGGACTGCGGAGTTCCGATCCACGTGTTTCTCAGCAAAGCCACCTACCTACCTTCCCGAAGGATCAAGTTCTCGCTTGGCCTGCATTCCCTGGGAAGCCTGCATGTACTTTCCTGTGCTAAGGGCTCATGTTAATACCTTTCTTATATATTTCACTAAATCCTAAGTAGCAGCCTGCAACACTTTTCTCCCAAAGCAAAATTCCCTCTTCTTGGGACAACCTCCAGGGCAGGCAAGAGGAAGGCCAGCGCTTTCCTGTAGGTTCCTATCTGGGCGTATTACTTTCCTTTGTTAGAGGAAACTCAATTTTACTCACCCTCCTTTCTTGATCTTGACAAATTTACAAATTTTCTTATAGAAACTGCTGCTGAGTTACTCAGAATAAGCATGATGTCACAGACACGTCATACTTTGTTGCTTATGTTGAGGACCCATGTGCGGTGGGAAGAGGAGAAAAGTAGGGAAGAAAACAGAGCAGTTATACCGGCTTTTGGACTCAAGTCAGAGAGAATATTACGGTGTTACCAGTTGAGGATAAACTACTCTCACAGATGTTTAGACAGTTCATAAGAAGAGCACAGACTGGGACAAATAATAAAGACACGTGACCTTTCTCGGGTTAAAATGAAAAATGACTAGTTTTGATTTGCCCTGCTGAAATCCTTATTAAAGTACCATGCTGCCAAAAAAATTAGAGGAATTTGTAAACACGATAGAGATCTCGTGGTTTTAAACACAGAACTGACCTAATCGAAAGATTTATTATAGAATGCTCAGAACCAATGGCCCCGACTTATGCAAATTAGGCCTAACTATGATTTTCTTCTCTATGTATGCTTGCCAGACTAGTTAGTAAAATCACAGGGCACTCAGCTAAATTTGCATGGTACATGCTAATACTAAAAAAAAAAAAATATATTTTTTGCCTGAAATTCAAATTTAATGGGGATATCCTATGTTTTCTTCTTTTATGTCTAAGATATAAATGACATATAACATTGTGTTAGTTTTAGGGGTATACCATATCTGATATTTTCAATTTGTGTGAGGGTTATTTATAGAGATAAATACCCCTGTTCTGATAAGATATATCAAGTACAGAGCTAAGAACTCAAACTCAGTGATGCTGAAAAAAAAAATTACTTCCAGTGAATTATAAAAAAAAAGGTTTGGAATTAATGGATTATATGAATATTAAGTCTTACAGTACATTAAACCATAAAGCTGGTTGCTATATGACACTAAATTAACTTTATACTGCTCACTACTTCCTGTAGCACAGAACTGAAGAATACCTGGCACAGTAGTTTACATGTGATGTATGCTTAATAAATATCTATTGATTGATGGCCAAGCCTGCTCATTTGACATTAAAAAAATCTGAACAGTTTGGAAACTGGCAGAGAAGCAGCTGGCTTGATGAGCAAATAATTAAGGTAATAAAGTAGGACTATCTTTTCCTTGAATGAACTGCAAATAGTAAAGAGAAATCACATTTATGGAACATAAAGAAAAGGTCTCAAGATTTCCAGTGCAACAAGCATTCGTGCAGGCAGACCTCAGCCAAAGTAAATAACTAGTGTTAGTTCAGATTGCTTAGAAGTGAATGAAAATTCCAGCATCACGCAGCTTGTTGGAATGACACATCCTATTGGTTTACAGTCAAAGTATTCTATGAAGAAAGTATTTTACACCGAGAAAGCTGCTGTGGGGTTCACTAAACTATGTAATATATTTCTTATTCATCAAGCCTCATATCCTTGCCAAATGCTTACTAGACATACCAAGAGACAGTGGAAAATTTTTTAAGGTAATTGTAACAAATGGGTTTCCTCAGAAGTAAAAATTACTAATCTAGGAAAGGAAAAACATTACATTTTTTAAAATCTGCCCACCTCTTTTATCAAATATACCACATCATAATAAAAAATAAGTTTCTAGATGTTTGTATTATCATTAAATACTCCTAAAGTCATTTAGAAAATAACTTACTTTTTAAAAAATGTTACTACTTTATTTATATTGTTAATGGTTTAGAAATAAAATATTTATCTAGACAATGACATTTAAACTAATCCTATAAAATAGAGGTAATATGCAAATTAAAATTAACC
>NW_005871192.1:2381924-2383022 GCF_000147115.1 Myotis lucifugus | reverse complement strand
CTGGCGGAGGGGGGGGGCAGTGGGGGTGACAAACCAGCAGGGGGGCAGTTAGGTGTGACCAGCCGGCAGGGGGGGGCAGTTGGGGGCGATTAGGCTGGCAGGAGGGCAGTGAGGGGCTACTAGGCTAGCGGGGGAGGGGGGCAGTTGGGGGCAACCAGGCTGGCAGGGTGGTGAGCGATTAGGAGCCAGTGGTCCAGGATTGTGAGAAGGATGTCCCCCACGGAGTCCTGGATTGGAGAGGGTGCAGGCTGGGCTGAGGGGACCCCCACCCCCTGCACAAATTTTGTGCACTGGGCCTCTAGTTTTCAAATAATAAACAAAAATGATTCAGTACAACAGTTCTTAACCTTTCACCACACCTCCAGTTTGTCACAAAGGCACGGAGGTCCTATTGTAACACTTCCCACTTGAAGCAGATTCCTCCTGGGAAAACGCTGAGGTGGGGGCACTCTTCTCCCTGCCCCACCCTTACACATCACTGGGTGTATATGGTGATACTTACTAACTCCTGAGCCTCTGGTGAATGGAAGAATAACTACTCTAGTATGGTGGGAAAGGGTCAAAACACAACAAACTGAATTTCTACCAACATGAACATTTATGTCACCAGAAAAGAAGCCTGATGTCTTATTTGGCACTTTTGAACCAAGAACTTGTAAAATATGTATTTTTAAAAATATATTTTTATTGATTTCAGAGATGAAGGGGGAGGGAGAGAGAGGAGGGAGGTGTGGAGGGAGGAAGAGAGAGAGAGAGAGAGAGAGAGAGAGAGAGAGAGAGAGAGAGATATCAATGTTGAGAGAAAATCATTCATCAGCATGCCCCACACTGGGGATCGAGCCCACAACCTGGGCATGTGCCCTGACCAGGAATTGAACCGTGACCTCCTGGTTCATAGGTAGATGCTCAACCATTAAGCCATGCCAGCTAGGCAAATACGTTTGTTTTTTTTTTAATAATTTTTCAAGACTCACTCGATCTTTCTAGGTAACTGAAGGAAAGCATAGGAAAGACAATGCAAAACAGAGGAGAAAAAAATACAGTTGTTAAGTAAAGTGTGAAGTGGCAGTGTGCACAAGTCCTTTATCAAGAATGCTG
>NW_005871192.1:2379784-2381724 GCF_000147115.1 Myotis lucifugus | reverse complement strand
CCTTTATTCAGAATGCTGAATAGAAATATGACAAACTTAGAAACTCCGGTGAAACATTCTGCCATACCAACTAAGTTATTATACAGTACAGTGCATGGACATTCTATACCACAAAAAAGCTTGTTTTAAATAAAGTTAAATACAATAAAGCCCTGCTTTCTAATATCAAAGTAAAAGAGTTGAAATTCACTAATGGGGAGGAAAGGGCAGGAAATCCTTTATTAATTCAGTAGGAAATAAATACCTATTTATATTCAAGGAACTTTTTTTTTGTTCCCCCTCACTCCCTTAAGTCAATGGTCCTAAAGATTTCAAGGAAGTAATTTGTGAATAGAATCAGGGTCCAGTGAGTAATTTTAAAACCCAGGTGTTATAGATGATAAATTAATCACCCACTCGCTGTAATTTTTAAAACATTTTTCTTAAGATTTTTGTGACACTGTTAATGTCAACAATTCAAGCAGGTTTGAGAAGCAATTTATAAAGTAATGAAGTGAATGAGTGTGTGCGCATGTGTGTGTGTGTGTGTGTGTGTGTGTGTGTGTGTGTAATGTACAATGACCATGAAATCCAACATCTTATAAAGAAACCAAAGATGCTGCTAACAGTGGAGATACAGGAAAACAGTTATTCAAAAGAGGCTGAAATTTTTCTAAAAATTATTCTTTCTGTAGAGAACACCTGATTTTGGCATTTGGTTATTTTTTAATAGTAAACATAGGAAATTTTTTTTACAGTACAGCAAAGGTGGAATGTGTTCAGTGCTACGATGAAATACTTCTATGAGGTATATCTCGGTAGTCTTTTGCTGTTCCATCCACTAAAATCACTCACTAGAAAAAACAAGTCACATTCTCCTTGTCCTACACATAGGGCATTGCACTGTGTGAGGCAGCTAGGAAGACTACTGCATTTCACCTCTGAGCAAAAATAACTGGAGACGTGACTTCAGGGTTTCTGCACAGTGGGGAGAGAATGCCGCGGTTAGTTTAAATGCTAAGGGCAAAAAGAGTAGGTGCTCTCAGCCCACTGCCAACTCGGAAGCTAGAAGCTAACCCCTCACTGTTGTATTTGCCCATGAATGGGGGAAGACTAGGATTTGTAAATGTGTGTGCATGTATTTTGAATTGTACTACTATACAGACATGTCTGTGTTACGGGGGAAAAGAGAGGTCAAGGTGGTAATAGTGGTGAAGGATAGTAAAATCTGAGAAACTCTCAAAGTAGTATCCCAGAATCAGAGGATTAGTAATGACGCAGTAGGAAAAGCAGAGGCAGATACAACAGAAATACCCTTATTCAAGTTTGGTGAAAAATTACATCCTTCAGAAAGCCTTAGAAATAACCATTGGCCAGGAATAATTTATGTTGTTCGAGAAGGAAGAAATATTGCTTCCCCCTCTTACTACTAATGTAATATGCACGTGGAAGTTGGAGAGATGGAACAAACTGGTGACACAGTAAATGTTTATACTCACAAGGCGACCACAGTAGACAGATGATGGTAACACAAGATGGCTTTAGAAAAAATCAGAGTGAATAAATGAAAAGCCCCTTGTTTAATAACTGACCCCCCCTTTATTGCTCATCCATTGTCCAGTTAGTTACTTTAAACATATATTATTTATTTTAAAGGCTTCCTATATTTTATCTTAATCCTCATAATAATCCTACAAAGTATTATTAATCTTATACTATACATAAAAAATACCCCAAGATGTAGAGATGTTGATCTACATGCCACTGAAGCTGCAGAGCTGTTTTAACCCAATACCGTCCCCTGATTCTTGATGGACTTGGGACATAAGCAGTACTTCTTCAGGTTAAGAAGGATATTTAGAAAGTGCTATTTAGAATTGTGCTCCCCCAAAATTCAGAGATTGAAGCCTTAACCTCCAGAATTCAGAATTTGGAAATGGGCTTTAAAGAGGGATTAAGTT
>NW_005871192.1:2359503-2378457 GCF_000147115.1 Myotis lucifugus | reverse complement strand
ACATTACCTATCTTTAAAAATTCTATAGTCTAGGCCAGGGGTCCTCAAACTTTTTAAACAGGGGGCCAGTTCACTGTCCCTCAGACCCTTGGAGGGCCGGACTATAGTTTAAAAAAAAAACTATGAACAAATTCCTATGCACACTGCACATATCTTATTTTGAAGTAAAAAAACAAAACGGGAACAAATACAATATTTGTATTTGCATGTGGCCCGCGGGCCGAAGTTTGAGGACCCCTGGTCTAGGCAGTAAAGAAAATATCTCTACTTATTTACCAGTCTCCCTTTGCCTAAACATAAAAAAAACATAAGCCATATATAAGAACAAGTGAAATGCTGAGGGCAGGCACATTGATGGAACAGCTCTGTGCATCTGGCTAAAGCCTCCACACTGCCAGCCTTGGCCTGGATCACCTTTGTCCCCAACACACACCTACACAGAGCTCACACACCACCCATGCTGGCCACCCCAACACACACCCACACAGAGCTCACATACCTATAGTGCTGGCCACCCCAACACACACCTACACAGAGCTCACACACCACCAATCCTGGCCACCCCAACACACACCCACACAGAGCTCACACACCACCCATGCTGGCCACCCCAACACACACCTACACAGAGCTCACACACCACCAATCCTGGCCACCCCAACACACATCTACACAGAGCTCACACACCACCAATCCTGGCCACCTCCAATCCCAGCACACACTGAAAGGGGTTATTTACGGATTACTTTCTCAGATACCAGCCAAACAATGTTCCCATTCACTTTGTCAACCACCTTAGATTATACAACATTTAACACCTGGGAGGATACACTCAGCCCCTAAGGCATATACCAAGGGTGAGCAGTCATCAAGATGTTCTCCACAAGCAGAAAGGATTTGCCAGCTTCCCTCTGAGGTCTGGGCCCTGAAAGACCAACTGTGGCACGTTTGAGTTTCCATCAGGCCTGATGCTTGCTGGCTGCTGTGAGGTTAGGTCAGAATCCCAGGGCCCCGCTGTCTTATAAACATCTCAGCCTTCTGTTGGGAGCTGCTCACCTAAGCCTTACATCTTGGAGCTGAAAATATGCTATTTGAGAACCGCAGGATGAATGTTTGCTGACACTTGGAGCACAGCTGACCCCTCTCATCTTCAGACCAGTGATTGCTCTAAAAAAGCATGTACATTCACATGAACATAACAAGAACAGAAAGAAAGGCCCAGCTTTTTCTCACCATGTGCCACCCAGCCATGTTTGCACTGGTCACAAGTCCGCAGGTTAATCTTCCCCGGCTGGAAACATTCGCACGTGCAGTTTACCAGTGTGCAACGGATGGCCTGGAAAGTAAAGGCGGGAAAGGAGCGTCAGCATCTGTTCGAAGGCACATTTGTTCCCCGTTTTACTAAGGAGCAACCACTTCCAGGTTTAAAGTCTTCATGTTGGGAGGGGCCTGGAGAGGTTTTTGATACCATCAAAATCTCATAAAAATGTAAGAAAAACAAGGTTCATTAACTAAGAGAGTATTTCATGCCACTCATGTGTAACCTTTAAATGAAAAGCATTGAGTAGAGTAAGAATAAAGGATGACTTATCCTACAAGATGCTGGATTTGTAACACCAGGATCCAAAAGAGGAAAAAAAACATACTGCTGCTATTCCCATGTAAGTTCATCCATTTGGCAGTAATGCAAAAATTATACATTCAAACAAGATAATGTTCAAGTGAAATGTTGATGAAAGTAAAACAAAACATACAAATGTTATTAGAATATCATTCTTCTGCTGAGTTCCACTTAAATACTTCGTTAATCTTTCAGAGACATGTTGAAGACACTCCCATTGGCCCAATGAGACCTAGTATACCGTGTACTTCCAGTATTATTTATCACTTCCCAATTCCTTGTTTCCCCCCACTTGATATATTTATTCCACTTTCATTCCTATTTTGACAAATACAAAACAACCCTCCCTATATTTTAACAGTGATGCAAGAAAATAAGTCTAAATTTATTTTAAGAACAGATGTAGAATAGGAAAAGCCATTTATGGGAACATTTTATATCTGGAACAACCCAACTGTATCTTAGAAAACTTAAAAACACACTAAAAAATCTTTCATTTCTTTACAAGTACTTTTAAAAAAATCATCTCACCAATTTATATTATCAAGTGAATCCATAGAAAATTAGCATAAATGAAGTGTAACTGTTTTTATGGATAAAAACGTATACTTAAGAAGTATGCTAAAGCTGACCTAAGCTCCTAGACTACAGTTAATAAATTTACCTCATACATTTCCTTCTAATTTGCATGGAAATTCTGAAGACAGAAGGGATTTAGTCCGATCATTCACAGATTAACAATCTACTGTAACTACCTGAACTGCCAGGAAAAGATCTCTCTGCAGCTTCATATGTAATCAATGACTGCTGATTTGGGGGAAAGCGGGGGAGGGGGCTGAGGTGCTACCTGCAACTGCAATTCTGTGCCTCCAAGCTATGCTCACTTGCACCCCCAGGCGCTCATCTTCCTGGAACCATTTGGAGTTCTACATAAACTGCCTCATTTGTAACAGACAGGATTCGGGATTTCATTAATATGATTGGACCAAATTCCATTTACAGAGACTAAGACTGAACAGGCTTTTACTGCTCCCTATGCTTTGGATCGGGCAAGTTTAAAAGAGTTTTCTTTCACTAATGACAATTAAATCTATAGGCCCCTATTCAGTTTCTGATGTTAAAGACCTCACTGAAGACTGCTTTCCTACTTCAATTCCATCCCTAATTTGCTCCTCTATTACCACTAGGGAAATACTGAACTGTATAATCTGCGTGATATTTCAGGGTCTCTCTTCCACTGTCAACAATCCAATTACATATGAGCTAGGTTGTCAGACTTGGCTGTATGCATTCGTAATTAAAGGAACTAGTATTAAGAAATAAGGACACCAAAGGAAATGCCAACTAGGCAAGAATACTATATGTATGTGTAGGTTATAAGGGGAAATGTTTCTCCCAAAATTTCTTATCTCAACTTCAATAGTTACCGACTGAATGATATATTAGACCATCTCAGGTTAGAAATAGCTTCTTTAAATAACATGATCATTAGTTAACAAACTCACAACTTGACTGAACTACGGTCAAAACAAAACAGTTTAGAGAGCAGTGTTTCTATTAAAAACAAGGCACTGTACAAACTATCCGATTATAAATTCAGATATGGCAAGAATTTAGCATTAAAATATTTACATAATCTGAAGTGTGATAATGAAAGCTTCCATAAATTCTGAAAAATCCCCAAAAACCCTGTGTTACCAAAATTAAAGGATGACCAACAGAAAGAGATGATCTCTCAAGGACTATATGTTAACTAACTCAGGCACAAAAGACATACATATTTTAAATAATTAATTTGATAACATTTAATTATTTTATTAAAATAGCCTAATTTTTCCTGGGGTTTAAAAGTACACTTTTTAATTATAACAATATTTAGGACCTGAATAAATCAAGAGATTGTGGAATTGTTTTATTTTTATGTATACTTATGATTATGTATATCATTGATTCACTTACTCTAAACTCACTTATGATTCAAATATTTTCTCTTCCTAAATAACTTTATATGTCTGGCACATTTGGGAATTAAACTTCTCAGATCATCATTTCTTTATAAATTCTACTTTTTTTGTACCTAAGCATACAAACATTGGAACACCTCAACTCCTCTTGTATATAAACATTTAAGTACTGGAATATCCTTTTTGTATTTCTATGAATTCCAGAAGGTCTATTTGTTTTAAGTCCAGATTTATATACACTACAATTGTTCCTTAAGGGAATTATATATATTTAAACAATATGGTCTAAATAAATATTTTGAGTAAGAGAATATTGTGGCTTCAAAGGAAGTTTTATTCTAAATAACATTTTTGAAACGACATAAAACTTTGACATACTATTTACTCACAATAAAATAGAACCAATGTGATCACTCACCAACTCGCTCACACTTTAAAAAAAATAAATTATCATAAAACTATCAAAGGCAGTTAAGCCTCAAAAAAATGTACATGCTTTCGAAGGAGACAGTTGGGAAGAGCAGAAATAAGTGAGCTTTGCTTTCTATGAGCACATTCATTTCTTTCTTCCTTCAGCTAACCTGTGAGTGCTGCCCACTCACTGCTGGGCACTATGAACTATAGAAAATTCGGAGAGGCTGACAAAGTGTCAGAAACGGGACACCAAAGAAAGTACAGACAGTTTAGTCAGACTGTTCCCATGCCTCCAGGACCCAGATTCATCAGAGTGCCCTGTAATTCTTTCCTCCATTCTCACATGACCAGCATTCCCAACTCCCCGTGAACAATAACAACAATAATAAACTTTCTTAAGCCTGCAACGTATTACAAGTAATATTTCCTACTGCTTACCTTTACCATGGAGTTCTTGAAAGGGAAATCCATGCACCCAGCACCCAACTGCTTCCACTTCCTCACCACCACCTACATGCTAATTTTGCAACTGGAATTCTGCAACTGAAAACACTGCCTCCAAGAGGAATGTTCTCCTCACCTCTGGTCCCTTTTCTGGGCTCCTTGTCCTCCCAGACCTCAGAGCAGCTTGCAGCACTAACTTTCCTCCATAGAGACCAACTATCCTAGTTTTTCTGGCAGCCACTTCCCAGTCTCTCTCCACTGTAAATAAATACAGGTGTTTCCCATGACCAGGCTCTTCGCTTTTTAATTTGGCAATTCCATCCCCTCCTACGGCTTCAAATATCATCACTATGCAAAAATCATCCCGTTAAAGCCAAGTACTATGTCAAGTGGCAGGAAATAGATGGCAGAGTCCTTGTGCTCAAGGACTTCATGGTCAGAGTTTGTGGGTGGTGGGTTTAGAGGAGAGACCTAAGAACAGGAGGAAGCCCTTAAACAGGTCTGAGAAGCACTGTCTCTCCCTGTTTATTCCTGTCTTTTATTAAATCAAATCAAAGGCAGGACTTTTTAAACTTATTTTTAACAGTAAACGATTGGTATTATTCATAACAGTTAGATTTACTGGATAATTGGCATTTTCTAGATCCTGTGCTAAAAAATTTACAAACATTAACTTACTTAATCCTCAGAAAATACCACTAGGTTGGTACTATTATCCCCTTTATTTTACAAACAAGGAAACGGGGGTCGGGGGAGAGGGGGGGAGACTCTTAAGTACCTTGTCTAACATTGCTCAGTAGTAAAGTCACAGGAATTAGACGCAGGTGTGTGTGAGCTCTCCATCCCTGATTGGAAACCTTGAGTTACTATCTGATTCCCAGTTAGGCAGTCATGGACCTGTACATGCCCACCATCAAACCCCCACTGTGTACTGTTAACTCCTGCTCATCTCTCAGATTTCAACTCAAATAGTACTTCCATTCCCCAGGGCAGGTGCCTAAGTCAGCAGGCGGACATCCCCCAACGGGTCCGGACTGCAAGAGGGCACAGGCTGGGCTGAAGGACCCCCCTCTCCCACCAGCCAAGTGCACAAATTTCGTGCACCGGGCCTCTAGTTATGTTATATTTATACATCTGTCTGATTATTTGATTAAGGTCTGTCTTCCCTTCTAAATATATAAATTCCATTAGGGCAGGGCAAAACGCCCATTGGCCAAATAATAGGTGCTCAAGGGCACTTCAAGGAAAACAAAATTCTCTGAGTCCCTCTCCTCATCTGTCAAATGACAGTAACAATAACATCCCAAGAGTGTCAAAAGACTTAAATGAAATAATGAATATAAGGCATGTGGCACTATGCCTAGCAATAGTAAAAGCTCAATAACTGAAAACCATTTATGACCTCAAGAAACTTTCCACATATAATATTTGAATTAATTTTTCCTTATGATTATTCCCAATGTATTAAGTTTTTCCTACACCTTATAAAATGCTTAACACATATTTAGTCGTAATTAATAAATGAACACTTTGACATACATGAGGCCATATTATTCATGCTATAATCATCTACAATGAGTATGACAGGGATTATTAGTTTTAATACCTGGGTTCAGAAATGTTTATATGCCTCTTAAATGATAGGGTGGATTTCCCAAATATTAATCAGTTTATTTCTATTACTCATAGAAAAAGGAAAAAAAAACATACAATTAAAACCAGTATATTATAAATACTCACATTCAAAGTATATCTCAAATACATAAAATAGGGCAATTTAACAGAAAAATATTTATTTCTGCTTTGGTCAGTAACACTTTTGTATTTGAATATTAAATAAGAGTGCATTTGAAAGTATTTTGGGTGAGTTCCAAAGCCCTACTCAAATAATAGAGTCTGTTATCACTACAACTGAAGTCTCTCACTTTATTATGCTCATAGCTGACTTGAACTCTGCAAGTATATGTGACCTGAACATCAATCTTCTCACCAAATGACATCTCTCAGGAAAACACAGATTGATGCTTCAGCTAATATGTAGTGTACCTCACAAAAAAACTATACACAAGGCTAATTAATAAATCTCCTATTAGCTATTCCTTGTTTGGGAACATTTGTATAATTTACTTGATACAAAATAACAAAATGCAAAAATAAGGCCATGGGGCAAATAGAAACATAAAACAGGAAACATTACTCTGAAGGAACAATCATAGAAATAAAACCAAACCCTCCTCTGCCACCCCCCAAAAAATCTACAAAAAAACCCACAAAAAAATAAAAAAATGTTTTAAAAGTAAAAAAAAAAAAAAAAAAAGACAGACAACTAATTTCAGTTCTGGGATATATATATATATATATATATATATATATATATATATATATATATATAAATATAGATATATATATATATACATATACATACATACACGCACACAGCACACACAGACTAGTGAGCCTGTGCGCAAAAATTCGTGCATGGGTGGGGAGGGGGTGTGGCTCAGCCAGCCCGCACCCTCCTCAATCTGGTATACTCTCGCAATCCAGGACTGCTGGCTCCTAACCGCTCACCTGCCTGTCTGCCTGATGGCCTTAACCACTCTGCCTGCCGAGCCTGCTCGCCCCCAACTGCCCCTCCCGCCAGCCTGATCACCCCCAACTGCCCCCCTTCCAGCCTGCTCACCCCCAACTGCACCCCTGCTAGCCTGCTCACTCCAAACTGCCCCCCTCACAGTCCTGATCACCCCCACCTGCTCCCCACAACCAGCCTGATCACCCACAACTGCCCTCCCCTCTTGGCCTCTAACCGCCTCTACCTTGGCCAGGCCACCATGGCTTTGACTAGAAGAACGTCCGGAAGGTCTCCTGGAAGGTCTCCCAGTCTAATTAGCATATTACCCTTTTATTAGTATAGATTAGTATAGATAGAGGCCTGGTGCACAGGTGGGGGCCAGCTGTTTTGCCCTGAAGGATGTCCCAGATCAGGGTGGGGGTTACTTTGGGGAGTGGGGCAGCCTGGGTGAGGGGCCTGTGGTGGTTTGCAGGCCGGCCATGCCCCTATTGGGGTGGGGGTTCCCCACTGGGGACGGTGCCGATCTGAGTGAGGGGCTGGGGCAGTTTGCAGGCCAGCCACACCCCCATGGGGTGAATGTCCCCACTGGGAGGGCTTGACCAGCCTGAGTGAGGGGCTGATGGCTGTTTGCAGGCTGGCCATGCCACCCAGTGGGGACCCTCACCCCATGGGAGTGTGGCCAGGCTGGGTAAGGGGCTGAAGGCTGCTTTCAGGCTGGCCACGACCCCCAGCAGGGACCCTCACCCCGATAGTGGTGTGGCCAGCCTGGGTGAGGGGCTGAGGGCCATTTGCCGGCCCCTCCCTCGGCGGCCGGCCCGGGCGACCCAAGCCTCCCACACGCTCAGGCCGGCTCTATGGCCGCCCCCCACAGGCCCCTCCTTCAGTGGCTGACCAGGGTGGGCGGGAAGCTTGGGTCACCCCTGGTGATGGAGGAAGCTTCCTCCATTGCTGGGGGCAACCCAAGCCTCCCACTCGCTCCGGCCTGCTCTGTGGCCGCCACCCACAAGCCCCTCCTTCGGCGGCAGGCCCAGGCGGACGGAAAGCTTGGCTTCCTCCATCCCCGGGCGCGACCCAAGCCTCCCGCCCGCTCCAGTTGGCTCCGTGGCCACTGCCATATTTGTCCCACTAATTTGCATATTCCTTCTTGATTGGCTGTGGGGGTGTTGCGGAAGTACAGTCAATTTACATATTTGTCTATTATTAGTGTAGTTTTTTTGTTTTGTTTTTGTTTTTGCTGGGTGCTCCCTTCAAGTGTTCATTATCCTTGGCCAAATCTCCCATATGTAACTAAAAATCCTTCTTATGGTAAACCCACTTTCTTCTTATTCATTTCTTGGGAGGATACCAAGATTTATAGCACCCATTCTGTCCCATCATTTTCTACTGTAAACTTAGGTGGTATAATCTACCTGTATAAATTAATTAGCTACGATGAATGAACCTCTTTATTGGGTGGGAAAATTGTCCTTCAAAGACTGCTATCTAAAAATATATAAAAAGATAAAAATATGGTAACGAACTTTTCCAGGATTGTCACAGAATACACAGCAGTAATTGCAAAGTAACAGCTGTCAAGCATTATGAATGAAGAGAGTGATCTTGTACATGACCAAAAAGATGCATAGAGATTAATAGGCCTTCTACACACATGTACCCATCTTGTGTATGAGAGTCTAAGGCAGTAATTCAAGCATTGCCACAAAGATTCTAAAAAACTCACAGGAGAGTAATGGCGATAAAGTTAGGGAATAGCTCCCTGTATAATTTTCAAGGGAGTTTTCCCCCCTTCCATGTTCACATGGCTGGTCCACAAAACTAATGGAAAGGAAACAACTTTCAAAAAAAGTAGTTTTGACTTGAAAAACCTATATGATATTGTCTTTATAGAAGAACTCAGTGTCTTAAATTTGGCCAAATCGCAGCTTGAGAAAAAAAATTTTTTTTTTTAACTTTTACTTGATTGTAACACTCAGACGTGATGAAAGTAAAGGAACTTCCACCTGTTGTGCTACAGGATTTTGCAATCAGGTATCAAAACAAGACAATAACATGACAGTTGGGTAGACACAGAGCATTAATCAAGAGACTCATGGTTTTAAACATCCAAATAAGTTTTCTAACTTTTTAAACCTAAGAAGCCCTATCTAACTCTGACCAGGAGACTATTAAAATACATCTATAGCTGTAGTAAGGTGGGTATGTTTTCTGTATTTATACAAAGAAACATATAAATCTGAATTTGAATGAGCAATGTTCCCCATTTTCAGCAATTATGAAGTGTACTGTAAAAGGGCTCACAGAGTGTTAAACTGCAGTGTAAATGACACTACTCATAAAATAACAAGCTGCAAATGAGAATCAATGAAGTTATTCTGCCTGCTTAACAAAACCCATTCAAAAATTCACACAATGGGAAATTATAGCAAAAGTGTACATTTTATTTGGTGTTAAAATTAAGTTAGAAATCAAAGAATTACTTAACCCTTAAATAGAAGGTTTCTTAAAACTTGTCTAATTGTTTTTAATGCAGTATGAAGAGAGAACAACATGATACAGATGATCATTTTGTTGTATTCATGTACTCTGAAATTTCTTAATGTCTTTTCAACAAGGAGATCTTGTCATTGAGTGGGAAGATCTGAAAATACATGGTCAGTCCAGACTCACTAGATCATCTTTACAATAAACACACCTGAAATAGTTGAAAGAGATTCACTGGGGAAAAGTGGCCTTTGAATACCATTTACTGTTAAAAATCAAAAGATTTAAAAATCTCATTTTGAGTTTCCCTTAAAATGGATGATCCCTCCCAACTGGCCAATGCATAAACATACTATGGTATGTATATATATAAAAGCCTAAGCGACCATTCCACCGTTTGCTATGACGTGCAATGACCACCAGGGGCAGACGCTCAATGCACAAGCATGGAAACATGGAACAGACTGATGAATCTCAGAGGAAAGGGGGAGGGGGGAGGGTGGGAAGAGATTAACCAAAGATCTTATATGCATACTAGAGGCCGGTGCATGGATTTGTGCATCAGTGGGGTCCCTCGGCCTGACCTGCGGGGATCCAGCCAAAACCAGCAGTCCAACATCCCCTGAGGGGTCCCAGATTGTGAGAGGGCGCAGGCCAGGCCAAGGGACCCCACTGGTGCACGAATCCATGCACTGGGCCTCTAGTATCCATATAATGAAATATTATTTGGCCACAAGAAGAAATGAACTATTGATACATACTACAACCTGGATAAACTTTGAAACCATTATGCAAGTAAAAGAACCCAGTCACAAAAGACCATATATCATGTGATTCTATTCATACGAAATGTTCAGAACATAGAAATCCATAAATATAGAAAGCAGGGAGTGGTTACTTTGGGCTTGCAGAGCAGGGGATGGGGAGTATCTGAAGTCTTTTGTTTTGTTTTGAGGTGATGAAAATGTAGTAAAAATGACTGTGATGATAACTGCGCATACTAAAATCCACTGAATTGTACACTTTAAATGGGTAGAATGTATGGCGTATGAACTCTATATCAATAATGCTGTTTAAAAGCGGGGGAGAGTACAACCCCCTGCATCACCTAGTCTCTTAGTGTGCTAAATAGTTTCATTCATAAGATACTATTCCCCTAGCAAACAGAATGTGGGTATCCTGTCCATCTTTAACCCAGTAGGTCTTCAATAGGCAAATGCTAAATCAGTGAACAAACAGAAGGCAGAAACGAACAAAAGGATTTCACTGCTGCTTAAATTTGAAAATCCCTTTTACTTTGAAAATGTTAAGATTTGAAAATCCCTTTTAAAACTGACAGTTATTTTTAAAATCTGTTGCTACTTCTCTATCAGGAAAATCCAGGACATCTTTTAAAAACTTGGGGGAAGGGGGACCTCTCAGTTATAATGCTCAGCATACTCATATCAAGATACTAAAAGAACTCTAAGAGAACCTGTTTCAAATTGACAATGGTGAATTCTGTCATGGACACTAGCAAAAATATTTCTCAGTTTACTGTGATGAAAAAAATTACTTCAGAAAAAGTAAAAAAAAAAAAGAATTTGGTTTAAGGGGAGGGGGCAAAAAGGGAAAACCATAAACTTTTGAGTAGATGTTTATATATGAATATGAATGTTTCTATGACCATGTGTGAACATATAACTACAAACAGAGAGAAAGGACATACACACAGGCACATAAATTTTCGCAGACATGGATCCAATGAGCATCTGTAGTCATTATTTTATGACCACAAAGTACTATCATTCGACATGAGGAAGACCCCATTTAAATAATTTAGGAGTTCAGAGTAAAAATCAACAGCGGGATATAGCCAATTATATACAGAAAATACGCATACTCCTATGGTATCAAAGCATATGCAGGCATGTTATGTCCCCCACTCCCCCCAATTAAATTAGGCCTATGGTAATACAAGCGATTTTGTTAGGCAGTTCGTAATATTAGAGAAACAGGAAATGAAAAGGCATTTCAATTTGGGCAGAAACATTTTATTTTCTTGCCTAACAGTTTACAATTAAGATATTCCATTTATTGCCTGTATGTTTACAAGTTTTACAGACTATTTAGGCAGCTGTGCTAACATGACTAAAAAGGAAATATTCTTTCCCTGAACATAGCTATCATCTAATTGAAAATAAGGGGTTAGCTCACTGTAAAAAATAAGCACATTTCAACTAAACTCAGTCTCCATTTACCAGAACATACAACTTTATATGAGGAGCCAAAGCACCTCCAATATTATATGAATGCTAAGTAGTATTCCTCTCATTTCACCTTAATGTTGAATCAGCAATTTTGTATTCCATTGATATACATTTTATTCATTTTCACTAATGCAATTTGAAAGGTGGTAATGTGATTACATTTCTCTGTGGCATTCATGAAAACAATTACTAATATAATATGATAGGGAAGACATTAATAAGGAAGGGATTTATAATGAGATGCAAGAAGATGTATAAACCTTTAGACATTTTACAATGAAATGCTCCTCATTAGGCAAGAAGAAGGAGCAAGTCAAGATAAGGCTTAAATTCTGGAATTTCAGAAGCGGCCTCAATCCCGGGAAGAGTGACTTGCATGATGATACGTAAGTTGGTGACCAAGCAGAGCTGTGCAGGAGTAACCCAAGGTTTCTCCCAGGCTGTGCCAAATGTAAGGCATCATCCTATATCCATGGTGCATCTCCTTCTCAGACAGACTGCCAGGGAAGGACTCCTTCAAAGAAGAAGTCCTTCTAAATCTTGATCCTCAATAAAAAGAGCCAGTCACACTATTTCAAATGCCAAAGCACAGTAATCATACCCACTTACCAAGCAAGAGCATAAGGTGGATGGACCTTGTAACTAAATTGACTCCTCTAGGTTTGGAAAAAGAATTTATCCCAGTGAAGCAACCAGGGGCACAAGCTGTTGCATTTTAGAAAGTATATTTTCGAATGACAGCCCGGATTACCCAGGTCAATGGAGGCTGTCTTTGTGAGACTAATAATACCCCACTTTTGTGTGGCGCTCTGGAGCTTGCATAATACTTCAAAATACATTCTCGTATTTAATCATCAAAATCCCCCAAATTAGAGATTTTTCAAACGGCAGAAAATGAGGCCCTGAGATGTCTTTACATGGCCAGAGCCAGGAATCCAGGGCTCTCTCCGCTCTGCCTGAGTAGGAGAGTCAAGGAGCTGAATAATCCCCCTGGCTCCCCTCCTCCGCAGTGAGATTTCCTCAGATATTTTCCCAGCTCCAATAGGAATTTAAGACCAAATAGGAGATGTGGACGAAACTATACACAGAGGGAGAGGAGTGGGTGAAGGTTTAAGCCAACTTGAAAAGGTAGGGAAACCGCTAAGTGAGCAGTTAATTTACACTAGCGTTTTCTACAAAGTGGTACATTTTAGACAGAAAAAGCAACTCCAAACAGTGTTCCATGGAGTCTTCAAATGGGTATATTAAGAAAGTCCAAAATATTTTTTAAAAAGTGAGACAAGGAGGTCATCTTACCTCCCCTGCCTTGGGACTGCCCATTAGGAGCATATCTCAATAAACATTTTAATCCCTACCATTGCACACACAACTGTGCATCATTATTATGTCTGATTATGAAAGAACACGTTGCTTTGCCCAAGAGCAGACACCACCTCAGGAACTATACCTATTACAAATAATAATAATGATATGATGAACAGTCAACATGCCCTCCTGTACCTTATTTATGTTAGGTCACAGACTCCCCTGAGGTCTGTGCTGAGACCTGGACTGGCCTCGAGTGTCATATAAATCACTAAAGGCACATCTTGATTTTACCACTGGCTAGAGTCCCTGAAATTTTTCAAGTGAAACCTCTCAGGTAATACATTTAAAAAAAAACACCCACAAATACAATTATTATCATTTCTTCTAAAAGGTGGTTTTCTTAAATTAAATCCAAAGGGCTAGATTCAAACGCTCAAAGAAATCCTACACATTTCTATGGAATCTATAAGCATCTGAGGATAAGATGTGCCCTTGAGTGTTGAAAAAACATTATTCTCTTTTTTCTTTTAAGGATTAGTAGGTTTAAGAGACAAAGAGAGACATATATTTATAGAAAAAGACAGCAAGGAACAGACCATCTAGCTGTTAACAAATGCTTCCACATCACCAGCACACGGAGAGACCTGGGCAATGGCTGTCAGGAACCGAGCTAACTTTTGAAAATTAAGAAATAAATAGAAAGCCTTGTGGAAAATGAGGGAGTCTTCCAGCACAATGCTAATGTCATCTTGGGCATGTGGACTGGGTTCACATGTGTGTCAGCTGAATCAACATAATGGGCTATAACAGCTTCGAAGCAGATAATATGGTCCATTGGGTCAATAATCCGTGAACTAAGAAGGATTTACTTGATAGACTATAAATGGTTCATAAGAATTCAAGAATCACTCCATCAGATCAAAAATCCAATTTTCATATGGTGCCTTTCTAGGAATTAGCCAAAAGAAAGTAATAGCTCTGAAGGACTTCAAGGTCTATCAGTTTAAAATTTACTTTTTAAAGAACAGTGTAGAGGAGGAAGTTAAGAATTAAATGTGTGTCTCTCTCTCCCTCTCCCCTACCCGCAACCTATTTTAAGGGGAAAGATACATTTTATAACGGAAAGCTAATAAAACACAGAAAATACTCGAGGAGCTTTTCAAATTTTTCTATGGGTGCTTGAATGTATGGAGCCAAAAAAAAAAAAAGAAAGAAATACACACACAAATGCATTCTCTCACTCTTTCTTATATTCTCTCTCTCCTCCCCCCCCCCTTCTCCTCTTCTTCACATGTCTCCACATACCTACATACACTATGACTAAGTACATTACATAATTATTTCTAGGGTAGTAACTTAAAATAAAGATTTTTATTTTATTTTTGCTTCTTTACATGGTTTGTGTTGAGTGTGCTGTGTAAGGCCTGTGGCTATAGTTTGAGACAGCACAGAGATATTGGCAAACTCTTTCATCCTCACATATGAAAAAGTAGGCAAAAGGAACTACAGAAGGTAAACAGTAAAAACTACAATACATATTCAACATGTAAGAGAGAGAGAGAGGAGTGGGCCAGTTCCTTGGATGGCTAAAGCTCTTAGAGCCAGTGTTTATAGGTACCTGCAACTTCTGTCCACTCTAGAATGCAGAGTCGCCTTTATCCTGTATTGTGAATTTCACTGTGTATTCACACTAGGTGATAGTGGTGGTAGATTAATTTTTTTTTAATGTAAGCCTATCTATGTGAATAATTGCATTTACTAAGTGCGTGGCGACCAAGAAAAGCAGAGGAAAATGCTCCAAAAATATAACAGGCTGTAATTAGAATTCTCAACAAGAAAGAACTTCTCTGCTGGGGAAGAAAATGTGATCTATCACCTCTCTCTCAAAATGCTATTAGCCTCTCTTCATCATGAGGACAACAAGAAGGAATCTTTTCCTTTTCACGGGAGTAACACTAAATAGAGTAATAGATGTTTTTACATCAAACTACACTGGCTATTGACATAAGCTCCGTCCTCTTAACTTTTACATAAGGGAAAGAAAAATTCCAATAATTCTGAAATAGACAGATAAAACTTTTTTCTGTGGCTACGGCCATGTACTATTATATGTAACTGCTTATTTTTAAAAAGAGCCTTATTGGTGCTCTCTGAAGGATTTTCTTTTATACATAGCTTTATCCTATAATTTTGTCCCTGTTGGGCACGCTGCCTAAATTCAAACACAAACAGTCAAGCAATGAAGAAACATTAACACATTTACTGTGAACAAAAACTCCCAGTTGTACAGTGAAATTTTAATACATTTCAACTTATCTCTTTTACTAATGGGGAGAGTACAAACCCTGCAGGAATTCGCTCTGCAAACTGGTAATTACAGAAGACTCACTTTTTTTTTTATAATGCATATGTATAGTCAGACACAAAAAAAAACCCTGGCTGCCCTTTTGATGTAAGTAACAATAGGAATGTTTTAAAAATTATGAAAATCTACAGCAATTCTAAAGGGATGCATTATTTCATGGAAAACTGTCCTTTACGTCTGCATACGGGCACAAATAGACATATATTTAGATATCAGCTTTAAACACCAGAAGGCACCGTTTTTTCTGCATGTGCTTTTATGTAGTTTTCCCATAATCTAAGTGTACAGAATAAATTCATTTTTTTTGTATAAAACTAGGTGTGATTTTGACTATCATAATTTATCTATGACATAAAAAATGATATTCTTTCATCCCATACCTGGTTTGCCTATTTTGTCCCCTCTAGTATCAGGGGTTTAAATTTGTATATTGAAATCACATAGTATCTCTTAATTAAATAATTAATGGGGAAAAAAACTATGTACATACTTGCAGAGAACAAGAACCATATGTTGTAATATTAATAACATAGCACAGATAGTTGACAGAAATGAAGTAAAATCTCTGTTGCTATTCACATCACTTGCTAGACAGTTCATATTTATCTATCAAATTTTTGGTCCCATAACAACTTTCTAGGACATTGAAATCTGATAGACTGCTAAGAGTCTATCAATAAAGAATTTACATTAAACTCATAGATTGAAGTATTGGCATACTGGTGGGGGGGGGGGATGAAAGAGAAAGCTTGTAAGTAGACATAATTTTTGTAGTATTTTGTGAATTTTTAAATAAATAAATAAATAAAATTGCTAAAAATGCCCATATGTGACGGAGTCATAGCTGCAAATTCCAGGAGTGTCTATGTGAAAATGCAAACTATAAAACTGACATACACATACAGCATATACTACCAAAATATGCAAGTGGCCATACCAAAATCATTTCCTGGCCATCCAACTCCAGGTAAGAGAGGGATAAGGGGTAAACATTCCCAGTAGGTGTGTCTGTGGCAGAATTCACTCACCATTGCAGAGAAGAGACATTTTAGATTTACTCAAAAAAAAATAATCTTACTCTAAGGATGCATACCTCACTCTTCTTCTGGGCAATACTAGTAATATTCTAACCTTGGGTCTCCCTGTCATTACAGAAAAAAAAGCCCTCTTCCCTACCATTACCATCTCTTCTGCTTCCAAAGGCTACGGAAATAATAGCATGCCTGAGACAAAACAAAACAAAAACGAAAACCAGACTCATCACAGTTCAAGAGCTAGGCATTTAGGCACTGGCTTTGTCACAATGTGTCTATATTTTGGGGCAGCACCTACTGCTTCTATCTGGCAATGAAATGACACACTTCCCATTTTTTAAAAAAATTCCATATACCAATACATATGTAATATATACATGTGATTTACACATACATATATATTATGTTCTTTCCCTAAAGTCAGTTTTTATAACTGTGCATTTTATTCCTTGATTCAGGTGTTACTAAAAATATCAAGTGGGTTGTGGCTTTAATAGGAGTAAATTAAAAGTATACCTCAAGGACAGCTACATGTAAAACTTCAGCCTCTGCAAAACCCATTCTCCCTGTATAAACACAACTGAACATGAAGATCAACACCTTTAATATGCATGTGGTCTATCATAGACAAAGAGTGAATGCTTTCCTTTGCTAAGTCTACTACTCCAGAGACAGTGCTAGAAGTCAGAAACATAAACAAACATACCCTCCTAAACGAATTCTGACGGCAAAGCAATCATTAATATAAACTTAATGCCAACCATATTCAAGTAATTTGAAGGGTTAAATCATAACTTATGTACTATAGTGATTTATAACTTTCTTAGAGTCAAAAGGAAAAGCATAGAAATCCAATATTCTGATTTCCCTTGCTACAAGCACAGCGATGGTTGGAGCAAAAGCCTACATAAGCAGCCCTTCACGACATCACACACCCACCCCCTAGCACCTTCTCCAAATGAATGGGTCCCTAGATTTGTTTTTCAGTAAAGGCGAAAAGCAGGTAGAGAGAGTTCATTTGAATTCCCTGCACAAGGTGATGCAACCCTCCCAATCAATCTGCTTTCCTGCTCTGGAAAGGAATGAAATGGTAGTATAGAATCCTGGTCAATAGGTAAGTAATATAGGAAAGACAGACAGACAGATATAACACTTTCATACATTTCTGTTTTTCTTTAATTATTTAGAGGGCATATCCGTATGTTGTGGTGCGTCCACCCCTTTCTTCAATATGAGTACCATTGGGCAAGTCAATATATTATTGGATAATTAGATGATTAAATATACACAAAGCTTTGGTGGTCTGCAAATAATGATAAAGGAAGACAGCCACAACCAACGAAGTTTCACTGCGTTTATCACTAGCCCACATTCAGAACTCTGATATATAAGAAACCTATACCTAGCCTACATTATGAGTTTTAAGTAATCCAAGAGGGACCCTCACTAGACAACCACAGGCCACAGATACTCCTCTTCATGACACAGGACATCAATGCCAAAAACAAAGAATAACGAGCAAACAAATGACAGAGCACAGGTTGGTTTTCTTCAAAGTACCTCTTAGTTTTGCAAGATAATTGTTTCCTATACTATTTACACAATTAGCCTGTTCCACGTGGGTGAATCGTAAATGGATCAGGAAAGCACAATTCAATATGATTTCACTTAAACATTATCTGAATATCCATACAGCTGGCAGTGAACATGTTTTAACATTTCATGTTTGATCATATCCAGTAAATGTGAGGCTGTTATTTTAATTGTGAAATATATTACCTGTATTCAAGTTAGCACTGAGCCCTCACTGCCAGATGGCATGCCTAGGATATAAGTAGGAATGACAGAATTTTAGAAGTGGGTGTGTATTTGTACAGACTTTTTTTCAGGCTACTAGTCTTCCGACAGTTTTCAGCTTTTTACCTCTTAATCAGAGATTAACAAACTTTAGAGTTCGACTACATGATGCTTATCTAGCCAAATGCTAATTATCAAACATCACTGCCATATTTATCTCCATGAAAAATACTTTAGATCCTTGTATCAATTCATTGACACAGAGATTCCCCCTCTAACTAGTCTACTCACTTATTTTAAAATATTAATGATGGGGATGGGAAATCCTTTGGTGCTGAAAGTAGTGTAAGATTGTAGTGTTATGTCAGCCACTAACACTTGTGTGTGGGGGGGTGGTGGTTATACCGAGTTAGTAACAGGAGGCTCTCTGCACACAGGCGTCACGTATGTTCCTCTGCATTTGAGAAAACAGAACATATAAAGAACAGGGGTGGGAAATGTAAAACCTGGGCTGATAATGCCTCCCATGTGAAACTGCTTCTTGCTTTTATTTGACTCACAGAAAGCAGTGGTGGTGGGCCTTTTATTATTTAGACATCAAAGGGAGTTTGTACACTGAAGGTGAGATTTACTAATGTGCTGAGAAAACACAGTTTCTCACCACAATCTCATCTGTTGCTATGGGCCACAGGTTTCCACTTCTTT
>NW_005871192.1:2262541-2359009 GCF_000147115.1 Myotis lucifugus | reverse complement strand
CCCGCCACCGCATTGATTTTCATGCACCAGGCCTCTAGTTAAATATAAAAGAGAACAGGCCTATATCAGAACCATTCCTGGCACTTTTCAGAAGTACAGTGGTCCAGGACCACACTCCAGAATCAATGCGTTAGAATCCCAAGCACACTTGCACAACTTGCACAACCCCGAAAGCAACTGCAGCTCACCAAATTTTCCTCCCCAGGCACATGAGCAGCCTCATCCTGTAATTGTTGATATTATTGTGGTGCTTTAAGAGGCAGGGAACTGTACTCAGAACTAAACAAAAGGTAAAAAATGCAAGAAGATGCTCCGTGTGAAGGACGTCAGGGGAGAAGGGAAATCCCAAATTTGTTTCACATCCCTGTGGACACTGTGAGGGAAGTAAGCAGTTTCCTGAGAAAGACCTCAGGAGCTTTTCCAACATTAGAAAGCAGAGCCTCTCACAGGGAGCTGTGGTCCAAGCCAACTGCTGGAGCAAGTTCCCACTCCATACTCCGGAGCCTGATCCCAAAGGAGAGGGAAGGAGGAAGCTGGGAGGGCCAGGATCTGGGTACCTAAATGGCTATCCACTTTCATTTTAAATGGATGCAGGGAAGAGGCATAAATGATTAATAATGACTAATCAATCCCCTTAGTAATTCCTTTCCTTCCTACAGCCACCACTCACCAATTTTTCGATATGCATTGAAAAAAGTAGAGTATGCCTACAAGTGGCAACAACCACAGTCACACTTTTCTACAAAATGGAAGGCATATAATAACCTGCACTTTTAAAAGGTAATGTGTAGGAAAGTGCCTACATATTACCTACTGCAGTCCCTCCAATATATCTCCTCAGCAATGTTTCTCTTCCCTTCCCAGTTCCATCCTTTGTATATAATCATTGAAGTATGGGAAGCCATATATACAGCAATCAGGTTGTTTCATACTTAAAAATTGCTAAGGTCAGGGGACTAATCTGTTTTCATGTGTGTGTGTGTGTGTGTGTGTGTGTGTGTGTATAGTAATTCCCAATCCCTTACAGCAACTAAATCCATCATTCCAGACCCTTAAGAATACAAAGCAGATTCTTCTCCTAACTTATAGTAATTATAAGTGAATTGGGCCAAATGGCTCCCAAACTGATTTTTAAAACACTGATATGCCCTCTTTTGGCTTCACATTTAAGAAATAATAAAATATTAGTTATATTAGTTTATTAGAAGCGTTAACATGTGAGGTAGAGTGGTCTGTTCATTTACTATGTTTAGCAATAAAAATTTAATTACATAATAGAGATTTTTCACAGCTAAGTGATAATAGTTGGAACTCTCGACATTGTGAAAGGTGAGGACACCTACCAATGACACCGTGCTCAGCAAAGGGGCTGTCAATGAGTTTTCCCAAGTCAAATCACAATGCTGAAGATGACATACATCACAGGAGCAGGGTTCAAACAAGGAAAATCAAAGTATGTGTACCCACTAGCAAAATTTGAAAAAAAAGTCCCCCCTTAGTGCCACACGCCCCATCGTTTGCCCACTGTGTGCCCAGGCAGACCTGCTTTCACAGCTCGGAGCCGACAGCAATGCCAATTAGTGTCAGCTGTGATGGGGTTTTAGCGACACAGCTCTTTGTCTTAGAGGAAGTGGGCTGCAACCACCAACTTACTGTACAGAGGCAACCTAACAACCCATTAGGTGGAAATGACTTTTCAGCCACTTCCTCCAGGGAATACATCAGAAACGGATGGCTTAGACAGATGGGAATATTTTTACATTTCTGTACTAACTGCATACAGGAAGGTGGATTTTTATCATTTGATGCTGCCCAATCCTCATCTTATCCCCTTTCTCCTCTATGTTATTCCTCATTCACTATAATACTGATATACAATTTAACCTAATTGTATGATGAATTAAAACCTTTAGAAATAGAGGGAGCTGTCTTACTGGGTGCATTAAGAGCATTCTATGGATCATCCACTAAAACTTTAGGGAATTGCTAAAAATAAGAAATTTAATTACTCGAAAATTTTTCTAGAGTAGCATACTGTGTTTTGAAAAGATGTTGTTAGTAAGTTACCTTCTATGCCCACAATTCTCAAACTTGTATTAGATTTGATTAAATCTATCAAGAACCAAAGTAACCATACTCCTGAGCCCGGAAAAGAATGGAGTCAGGCGCCACAAAAAGGAATGTTTGCCCTTTTGTTGCAAAGTCAAGGCTGGGAGCTCAAAGCCAGCATTATACTCCTGGGCATGTGTTGTCATAATGCTAAAAACAAAATTTACCTCCATCCATAACATCATATAGAATGCTAATGTTATACAAGAAAACTTGCAATAGGTTAAAATTAAATTTTCATATTCTTTAAAATGTGACTTCAAAAACATACATAGGTTTATTAATTGCAACCCATTTAAATGTTTTAACCCATGTAAATACTTGTTAAATGTTTTAACAAACAGGTTTACCCTAGCTAATCCCAATCAAAAGAAGTCCATGTGCAAAATTGCTCAAATGAAGAATGTAATTTAAAATAACATTAAACATTCATGTACAAAGACTTTATTTATCAGCAATAAGCACATTCAAGCACTTTCATAATAGAGATATCCAACAATCGGAACATCCTTTTTGGTACAAGATGCTTCCATTTGGACAGAACCAAAAGGATATAGGATGATGGGAGTGCTATAAAATCTGGCAATAACATGAGGTTTTCCAGCAATATTTTAATTTTAGGTGAGCTTCAACCCCTCAAATCTGCTGTGAGTGTTCCCGTTCATAAACTCAGCTGAGTTTATTAATGCAGTGAGAGATGTAAATTTTTCTGTTTAGGTTTTCTTAAAAACCCTCCTCTCAAGCTCCCTCTTACAAATTAAATCTCTTATAAAACATCTACAATGGAATATTCTGTCACAGTCCTGATTAAAACATGTTTAGAAATTTCATATAAATTTACAATTTATTTCCTTGCTCAAATCAAATATAGATATAAAGGCATATAAACTCTAATAAATAAAATTTTGTATGAATTTATATATTAAATAAAACCTTATATAAATAATATTAAAGATCTTGAGTTTTATTGGATTTGGTTGTTGGCAGGTTAGTCAGTTCTTTTTATTTCATTTAAATTAGCCTACAGTTTTGCCTGGCTGGTGTGGCTCAGTGGTTGAGTGTTGACCCAGGAACCAGAAGGTCACAGTTCAATTCCCAGTCAGGGCACATGCCAGAGTTGCAGACTCCATCCCCAGGAGGGGGTGTGCAGGGGGCAGTTGATCAATTAACTCTCTCATCATGGATGTTTCTATCTCTCTCTCTCCCTCTCCCTACCTCTCTCTGCAATCAATAAAGCATATTAAAAATTTATTTAAAGCCTACAGTTTTAAAAACACTAACAATTTTCCTACTTATTCAACAGAAATAGAACTTACTATAAAGCAGAACACAGCTCTCTCTCTTCTCTCTCTCTCTGAGTGTGTATGGTACATGGAGATGTTTTTTTTAATGTTTTAAGAAAAGCAATGCTCTGTTAATACCATTACATCCAATCTTTTTAATTTTATAAAAGCAACACTGAACTACTATGTTTATTATTTAAAAGCTACATGACATACTCTGAATTCAAAGCAAAATACATAAAACCTTCTTCAGAAATAAATTATTTTCAATCAAAAAAATCCTGTAAGATAGTGGTGATGATTGCACAACATTGTGACTGCATTAAAAGCCACTGAATTGTACACATTAAATGATGGATTTTTCTGTTATGTGGATTTTACCTCAATTTTTAAAAAAATAGACCTTGTAAAACAAAAGACAAAAATACTTCTGGGTGTTGGTATGTTTTTATGTGTTTGTTTTAGTTAAACTAATAAGGTTACTGTAACAAAAAATCCCTCCATTGTAGGGAATTATAAAAATAGAGTATAAATTTTAATGGACACATCTCCTTTAAACATAGACTTCATATAACGTCCTCTCCCACATGTCAAAAAAAGTCACTATTTTAAAAGGAGCACTTTAAACACTGCAATTTCTTTCTTTAAAACACACTGAATAGGTTGTGTCAATATATGGAGAACCTAATTCATAGAAATAAACTGTTCTGGAGAATAAAGAGAGGAAATATCCCACTGCAAGATACAGTGAATACATTCTTATTTTCTTTTCATATTTCATATCCTGCTTGGAGAGTTAGATAATAATGGTGGCCAACACTTCTTATACACTTAGTATATACCAAGCACTGTTCTAAATACACAGTTACCTTATCAGGAGAGTATTACACTACTATTACCTCTACTTTACAGATAGGAAAATCAAAGCACAGAGACAAAGACCAGCTTTCCCAAGGCTGAGCCAGGATTCTCACTTCTGCAAGTCTAGTCTGCTAACCAGGCTCTAGTCCACTAGGCTTTACTATCTTTTTTAAAAATATATATTTTATTGATTTTTTTACAGAGAGGAAAGGAGAGGGATAGTTAGAAACATCGACGAGAGAGAAACATCGATCAGCTGCCTCCTGCACACCCCCTACTGGGGATGTGCCCGCAATCAAAGTACATGCCCTTGACTGGAATCGAACCTGGGACCCTTGAGTCCGCAGGCCGATGCTCTATCCACTGAGCCAAACCGGCTATGGCTAGGCTTTACTATCTTAACGTTTGTAAACCTTTATTTATGTCCCATAACTACCATGAAGTAAAAAGTGCTATTTCCCTTACTTAATACCTTGTTTGCAGGTAGTTTTTATCGCGCGCTAACAGGTGGCTCTACTTCTTACAGTCAACGTAAAACGTATAAATACGTTTCCCGCATACAATGTGTTAACACACAAGATGAACTAATTTTAAGTTTTTCTTATTGACGGAGAAAGAACCCAAAATGGGAATTTGAAGAAAATTGAAAATAGGAATCCTATATAATAAAGAGGTAATATGCAAATTGACTGTCACACCCTCAAAAGACGGCTGCCTATGACCAGGCTGGCAGGGGGGTTAGTGAGGGATGACCAAACGACTGAACAAGCAGGCTGTGTGGGGTGACCAGGCTGGCAGGGGGGTTAGTGAGGGACGACCAAACAACTGAACAGCAGGATGCATGGGGCGACCAAGCTGGCGAGGGGGGCAGATGGGGGTGACCAGGCTGGCGGGGGGGTGCAGTTGGGGGCTACCAGGCCGGCAGGGGAGAGATTAGGCTTGCAGAGGGGGCAGTGAAGGGTGACCAGGCCAGCACTCAGAGGCAGTGTGGGGCGATCAGGCCAGCAGGGGGGGGCAGTTAGGGGTGACCAGGCAGGCAGGCAGGTGAGCGATTAGGAGCCAGCGGTCCAGGACTGTGAGAGGGATGTCCCGGATTGGAGAGGGTGCAGGCTGGGCTGAGGGGACCCCCTCTGTACATGAATTTTATGGACCAGGCCTATAGTCCTATATAATAAAAGTCTAATATGCAAATCGACCAAACGGCAGAACAAACGGTTGCTATGACACACACTGACCACCAGGGGGTAGACACAACACAGGAGCTGTCCCCCAGCCCGCAGGCCCTAGGACAGCCAAGGCAGGTGGCATGTGGGGCCCCCCGATTGTCCTGCCGGTTGCCCCACAGATCGGCCCTGATCACCGGCCAGGCCTAGGGACCCTACCCATGCACAAATTTCATGCACCGGGCCTCTAGTATATTATAATAACAAAGTAGACTGGAGCCGTGAAAACTAATATGTTTAGAATTCAAAGTATACATTCATATATGTAAGTCAAATTTAAAAAGGAATTAATCCAATCTCTCAAGAACTACCTTTATTTTAAAACCAGTCATTTAGAAGACCCATTCATCAAATGGAAGAAAGAGCTTACAACTTCAATGGCAAGCAAGTTTTGGGTCCTAAGTAAGAGAAATGATTACTTAAAACTAGTTAACATGTGTTTTTAGAACACTGAATAAAGAAATGTGTAGAAGACACAATTTAAGAGAACTAAGAGAATGTTTTCTAAAAGGATTCGCTTTAAAAGGTAATAATAAAAAAGAAAAAGATATCACTCTAGCAGACACTGAAGGAAAAATCAGAGGAAATAAATAGGTAACCATTTTTTTTTAAGAAAAGGGGATTCACTTTGATAAAAGTAATGTGAAACCTGAGAGAGAGAAAAAAAATCGAGAAAACAAGGAGAGATAGAGTCAAAGATACAGGAATGTAGAAGAAATGGGCTGATGTGCTAGAGGTGCCATTTAAAGCAACACAGGACTTGGGCCACACTTGTAAATTCGGTCAGAACCATTTTAACTCTGTAAGTCTGGTCAGGTCTAAACACAAAGGGCTGTGATAAAGATTACACTTAGGGGTGAATGAACTATTTTTTTATATTCTTATGGAATACATTTTGAAGGCAAAAAAAATAAAATAGCACATTCCGTTTTTTTACCTTACCAATCTTGTTAAAAATAATGCCCTGAGAAACCCACAGCTCTGCTTGAACACAGCAGAGTGTGCTAATGTGTTCATTTCTGCCACACAGACCTGGCTTTTATTATCGGATGCGGTCCTTTTTTAAGACTTGAACTTGGAGGCGATGTTTTCCTAGCCTTTCGAGGCAATTCAGACTTCCAGATGGAAAGCCCCTTAATATTCTAGTCACAAGCTCTAGTAATCTAATTTATAAATTAACAAAAGTTGACACCTTTTTAAAAAAAACATAAAACAAGGGTAAGAAACTTGGCTCCCATGAAAAGTTAGTGTGTAAAGCACACTTTCCATCAGTCAGCGTGGTTTGTGGGGCCTCCCCAGCTTACTCTTATTACCATTATCTACTCCCTGGTTTCCAAAACCCGAGGGTGGAATTGGTGGCCACACCGCCAGCAGTGACCACGCAGCACTGTTTACAGGGAGCAAAAAAGATTCAAGAAACTTTTCAGCAACTAATGCACACCACAGGGAGGCAGGTGAGAGAAGGGTGGGAAGCCTGTGGTTAACTAAATCTATCCTTATCCTCCATTTTCCATGAACAGAGAACAATTCCTTAGGGTACTCCCTGCTTACTGTGTGGCCTTGTACAAGTAATTGATCATCTCTGAGCCCCAGTTCTTCATTTGTAACAATAGAATTATACTATTTTTAAAAAATATTTTTATTGATTTTTAGAGAGAAAGGGAGTGGGAGAGAAACATGGATCAGCTGCCTCCTGCTACCCCCTACTGGGGATTGAGCCTGTAACCCTGGCATGTGCCCTGACAGGATATCAAACTGGCAACCCTTCAGGGCATGGGACAACGCTCAACCAACTAAACCACATCAGCCAGAGCAAAATAATACTATTTTTTACACAGAGTTTTTATATACATTAGTGATCAATTTTTTAAAGAGCTTCACACAGTGCCGGGCACACAGTAAGTGATAAATTAAAACTATTATTGTGAGTATGAATCCTTATCTTACACAAAATAAGCTTTGGAAAAATAATTTTTGATATAAATAATGTATGGCTTCCAGATATACAGTTTATATGCATTTAGATATGCCCTCACCACATACTATGTAAGCGTATGTGATAAAAAGAGATTCTGTCAGGCCCTGGTTGGGTAGCACAGTTGGTTAGAGCTTCATCCCTACACACCAAGGTTGCATTTTTGAGTCTCTGTCAGGGTACATGCTAGAATCAACCACAAACACATAGATAAGTGGAACAACAAATCGATGTCTCTCTCTCTTTCTCAAATTAAAATATTAAAAAAAAGAGAGAGAGAGAAGGTGAATCTGACAGGAGGAGATCATCAGAGAGACTTAAAAATCTTGAGTGCTCCTTCCAAAGTTATCATTCACTGGCATGTGAACTGAAAGAGGCGAAAATCAAACTCTACACTTCAGCTTCCTCTCCCATGTCACGTATGAGTTGGAAAATGCTCTAAATTTCCTCCAATCTCAAGGTTTACACACTTTATGATAATGTACTTGCTTTGAGTATGTGCTAGTATTTCCTAAATATCAGACCTCTCCAACCTAAATTTAGTCTCCTGGATGGAATAGAACTTTGGGTTTTGGGGGGCCTAGACCACTGCTGTGTGAAAGGAAGATACTCAACACAGGAAGTTTGAATGAAAAGCTGTTAGATGTAGAAAGCTGGCTAACTCTGATCACTGATTGGCTGGAGGAAATGGCACCCCAGGGGGCCTTTCAGAGATACTATGCATGGGCTCAAAGAACTTTTCTAATAAAAGTTTCAGAAATGGAATGATTAGTACAACAAACATTTTCTGAGTGCCCACTCTGTGCCAGAAACACACTGTACTGTGAGACAGTATCCTCAAGAAACTTAGTTGGCGAGTTAAGTAAGCAAGCAATTTAAGGTAGAGTGGGGTTATACACAGGATGCTCTGATGCACAGAGATGGTGTACCCCTAACCCATCTTCGGTAGAAAGAGACACTTCCCTGGGGAGAACAGGAGGAGCCTAAAGGTGCAAAGTGAAAGTGAACTTGTGTTGCTCCAAGACAAAAAAAAACTGTACTCAACTGGAAGACACGCTAAATATAAGAATACAGAAATAAGTGCACAAGCCATGTACACCGTGCTAGAACTGAGACTGAACTTTATTCTTGCATCTTTACAGAAATGGGGCGATATTCCCTATTCTTCCTTGTTTCACAGGTAGTAAATGAACATAGTGCATGTGGCCACAAACTATTCAGGCACCTGGACACAGAGCCCTAGCCATGGGACGCACCTCAGGGAACATGTACTCTGGAGCAGCGGTTGCCAACCTTTCGGACCTCACAGGCCACCAGCGGTAGGCGGACCACCGGCTGGCGACCGCTACTCTGGAGCGTTATTTCTATTCTGGTCCTTAATCAACCTAATCTGGAGAAAAGTCTTTTCCGGAGACTCCCAGATAGTTCGGGGTTCTTCGTAGCAGCAGGGTTCCCTCTTCCCCTCCACTTATTTCCCCACTGAGTCTTGAATCTCTTACGGGGCCCTTCCTTGTAGTCTGACCTTTTCCATTGTTCCCTGGGACTCCTTTCCTCAATCTTGACTGAATTGAGAGGTTGAAAAAAAGAGATTTGACTTTGTTTTGTTCTTATTGTTCTCTGCTTCCCACTCAACTGTCTTTTGTCTCAGGATCACAAGCTCCTGAGAAGGTGAGTCACCCCTATTTTAATAAGGAATCATTTATACCGCGTCCATATTATGGGTAAACTTAAGACATCTCCCCAACCGTTCTACAGAAGAGGCCTTGCCACACAATACAGATATCTCTCAGTGCAGCCATGAGGGAGGGGAAAGGGTGGCAAAGGATTCAACGCACCATGTAACCACAACCAGAAGGATTACAGTACAAGGGAATGTACCTAATAATGCAACTGCAGACAGATACGCTGAATCTGAAGCATTTTAAATTACACTCAAGGAGTGGCATTTGGGAGCCCTCTTTGCTCGTCTAATGGTTTTCATGCCTGCCAGATGCACGACTATAATTAGATTCACTAAAACTTGAAAAGAATAGCCAATGAGTAACATTTTTCCCCCTAAGTATCCCCAGAAGGAATCTGAGGTTCCCAACAATGTATGTATGGGAAGAAAAAGCACACTACAGATAGGCGGTTGAAGGGGTAAAAATCCTGCAAGAAACTGACAGAATATTTCAATGATTATAATTTATCAGGGTTATATGGGTCTGTGAACTGAAACGGAGACAGGTATGTAGGAGTAGTTTACCCAACAGAATTTAAATGGCATCAATGAAAAGGATACAATATACACCTGAAAAAAGAAGTTTCTATCTGTTTTTAAGTTGTCATCTACTCTGTGGTAAACTTAATTCTTATTCTAATCCAAAGTATTTCACCTTTTCTTGCCTCAGAGTTTAAGAATGCCGGCATTCAGGAGACCATAAGTATGTGGCTTCTGTCCCAGGGCACCCCGTCCCGTAAATACTTAAAACCATGAGTCATGACTGTGTACCCATTTTCAAGATGGTGTATATAGAGCAGACTCTGTTGCTCGCTGGCACTTAAGAGAAATATTTAATTTGTTATGCGGAGGTAAGGAGAAAGCAGCTGTCAGTTAGGCTGCCATTTCTGTCATACTTTTTAATAATACAGCTCCTATAATTACACTGTGGTTCTTTATATTAACTCAGTGAAAGCTTGCTTGCTTTTAGCATGAAAACAATTTATGAAATTATAGAAACAGACTGAACACAGCAGTTCATTTGTTGAAGCAATTATCCAGATCCTTGTCAAAAAAAAAAAAGTACAAGCAAGAGAAGACTGTGATGTGCAAAAAATGGTTCTAATTCTATGCTCTAATATGTACAATATGTCTGTGGTTGTACCGAATTATGTTAATAAACTGCAGCCGAAATATATTTGTCACAACACAAGGGAAAGGCACTATCAATCGTCCTGCCAGATACTTTAAATTAGTCACCAAAGGTTCCAGCCAGAGTTTCCTCTGCAACCAGCAGATGAAGGGAAAGGCTCACTGGACAGTTTTTCCTGTGGAGCCAGAAGGATTCTTCTAAGTATTTTGAATTAATTGGAAAATGGCTGTAAAGTGCACTGTGGCACAAATGCTATTTTTAAGTGACATTTAAAAATTTTAACCCCGGAAACCAATCTGATGTCATTTTTCACTGGTTATCCATCAAAACCCGGGTTCCCAAGCAGCTAAGAAAGGGATCTGGGACACTTGTTGCAGGGAATGTGAGGGAATACGGCAAATCAGGTGATGCCAGGATTACTGTCTAAGTAACTGCAGAAAGGCCAAATACTTTCAAGGTAAAAAGAAGTCTCACTTCGCACTCTGTTAAGGCAAGAGGTCTACGATCCCGTAGCATCTATCGATAAATAACTGCTAAGAGCAGCATCGTGACGCTATGTCATCCAAGTTTCACTGAGCACGTTTTCCAGGCTCTCTGAATGATGACTATGGAGTTCAATTTCTTAATGTTGTACCTGTAAAGAAACGATTACTGATTGAACTGAACTAAACATCTATTTCCAAAATTCTTATGTGTGTAAATGTATCATATAAATATTTCCCAGTGAAAATGGTTCAAGGAAGAAAAATTACTTCTTCATACCAATATAACCTAGCCTCTTTCTTCCAACTAGACCACTGAACTTCAACAAAAAGAACGCTACTAAATATTTCCTTTTAATTATTTTAATAGTTAATTTGCAGGAGGTGAAAAGGAGGATGGGAGATCTAACACTAAAGTAAAATGAAGTGCTAGAAAACAGAAGCAAAAAAAAAAATCTCAAGCTCAAATTGTGAATTGTGCAAAGTGTTATACGCAATAAAATGTGGACGTCGCTCTTTCTCCCCACATCTGGAGATAGTTTAGTATACCGACTTCCAGAAACCGAGCAATTGTCCAGTCTGACTAGCCCCTTTCATTCACAAATAAACAATTAATGGAATGGGCAACTAATTTTCCAAGTGTTCATATTCATTAGGCTGTTTCCTGAAATTAAGTATCTGCCTCATGATACAATACTGTACACATTAAATGGTCTCCCACCCCCACCCCTTCCCCAGCCACCCTTTGCCTAACAAACTTAGAGAACTAAGCATTCGTATCTCTATTTTCCTTCCTTATAACAGACGACGATTGGAAAATTAAATTGCCTCCACTGTGCTGAATAAGTACAAAGTACAAGATCCCCTCACCAATTCTTAGCAAGAATTTACATTCTCGTGGAACCATCGATTCACTAAATATTAACCAAACGCCTACTATGTGGTAAGCACGATTATAAACCCTGACTTGTAAACATAAATAAGTCCTTGAGGAATTTACAACCGAGTAGGGAGATCAACCTGACCACAAATAACTATGTTATAAAGGAGAAGGTGATCAATGTGACAAGAGAGGCATAAACAAAATGCTTTCGGGTTCAGGGGACAGAGACTACTTATTCTGAGGTAATGAGAAAAGACTTAGAGAAGGAAGTGGTTTGGAAGATGGATAGGCTTTCAAGAGGCACTGGACTGGAAGGTCCTCAAGGTCAGAGACCATGTCTCGTTTACTTGGCATCTCCCTGCCCTGCCCACCACCTCCAAAACACACACACACACACACACACACACACACACACACACTCACTCACTCACACTCACACACTTACACACACACATACACACACACACACACTCACTCACTCACACTCACACTCACACTCACACACTCCTAGCACAGTGCTGGGCCATTGACACTATGAAAAAACTATTTAACTGAATTCAAAAAGCCAAAATAGGGAAAAAAGATCACCCAAGAAGATGGATGAGTACTGCCAATGGCCACAAGAAGGCATGAACCTGTTCAAAAAATGTGGGGATTTTATAAAAGAGACTACCTAGGAACAAAAGATTTATCTTAAATTTGAAAACGGCGGAGAACACTGAGACTTTCTCAGCATATGAGTAATATAATTAGTAGAGCCGGACATCTATTTTACCAGTTTAAGTAAGAATATATCCCGTGTCCTTTTCCAATTTTAAATGTGGAGCACTCAGGAAAGAAAAATGTACTTACTATGTTAGAGAAACTATTAGAAACCTGCAAATTCTCTGACCACCAAGTTGACATTGTGCCTTGAAGGCCAAGAAAAGATTCCATTATGTGTGTGGGACCCAGAAAAACATTTCTTTAACAAATTTTCAGTTAGAAAAAGAAAATCAAAGCGAAAGGCAGCCCCAATTACCATATGTTATTGGAAATGGCTGGTGGCAGCAGGGTGTGGAGCCTTCCACCACCACCACTCAGTAGTTCCTCAGAACAGATACTAGAACAAAACACCTATCGCTCCTCTGGAAAAGCAGATGGGCTGTTACTTTGTGTGTTTTTTAATTCCTTGGAGTATGTGCAAACAGTGCCCCTCGCTGCCCTTCATTTAAGTGACACGAGGCAGATGCAAAGGGGAGGCTCCTAGGCCTCTGACCATGACGTAGGGTCCCCTATACCATTCAACCACCAAGTCAAATTTAAGTGAGACATTGTTATTAGCCACAGCAGCCTGTGGCCTTTCCTTAGGACTTCCAGGAAGGAGTGGTGATAAGCATGTGTGTCATCTGGACATGTCATACAAGATTGCAACATTTTCTGAGTCGTCTGAGATTCCAGACAGACTGTACATTTTAAATTGTCTAGATGAAATCATGAGACATTTGGCTTAACAAAAAAAATGTAAAAGCCACAAAAGGGAGAAGAATAGCACTCTTATGGAAAATCAGCCACAAAGAGAGAAAAGCAAATTGAAGATAAATCCAGATTCCTGGTTCATATGTCCCCAGAGCCAAACCAAATGGAATAAAGCTCAAAACCAAATTGTATGTCCTACAAAGTATCAGAAATTAATAATTTGGACTGAAACCCAAACATGTTAAATATAACTGTCATAAACTTCAAAGAAAAATATTAAAAAAATATGGCAGAGGGGGTCCACCCTAATATTTTAATGTATGTACATGTAGCAATAGTTGTTCATTGGCCCAAACTTGGAAATCTTTCCAGAAAATTAAAATTAATTAAGCTTCTTCTTAGCAAGGATGGTGTCTTAATCACCCCAGGATCTCAAACTCTAGAGTAGGCAATCAATATATGCATGCTGCAGGACCAAATTCAGTTCACTGCGATGCTTTTATTTTACAAAGCCAGCAAAACCACTTGGAAAACTTTATTCTGGTCTGAAGGGAAAAAATCCAAATAATTTAACCTCATCAATGTAAATGGATTTACTGTCATAATTTATGGAGTTAAAAACACAAAAAACACATTTTTCCCACCCGCAAAACAACTGTAGACATGCCATGATGCCCCTAGCCAGGCAGTATTTGCTGCTGAGCACAAGGAGGATGCTTGCAACGGTGAGGATGCAGCACAATGAATCCATCATGACTGACATAATGAATGGTGAGACAACTCATGTAATGTAGCAAATACCATTCTGCCTCACATATTCCTATAGCTCATTATCTTAGAGTTATCATTTCTCAGGCTCTTGCTATGTACCAGGCACTAGGCTACATACTTTACATTCATGGAAATACTTCACATACATGAATTTAATTTTCAGGACAACCAAGCAAGGTAGAGATTATTATCATCTCCATTTTATAGATTAGGAAACTAAAGGTCAGAGAAATTAAATGACTTGACCAAGATCTTATAGCCGGTCAATGGAAGAAGTGGAATGCAAAACCAAGTCTGATCAGCTCAATAACTCACATTTGTCCATTACATCAAGTCCCATTATATCAAGATAACTCCAATTAAGTTGGCAAATTTGGAGACCATGACCAGTTAATTATATTTCCACAACCATATTGAAAACATTGAGCACACGTGGGAATTTCTTATGTAGCCCTCCCAGTATCCCTGATTTGAACCATGCTGTCCTCCTTGCCATTTGTGCAAATATTATTACATCTTTGGGAAACCATTATGTGTTGCCACACATAATATGAATACCAGTTATGTGAATTACAACAGGTCATTGTGAAAAGGGTTCCAGAGTTGGCAACTCTGTAGTAGTTGTTAAGACAGTGAATTTGAGAATATGAAAATTAACCTGGGGGGGCGAGATAAGCATTGATAAATATAAATCTCATGATCTATCTCCAAGGCCATTTTAATCTTGGCACTGCAATCTAAATGAGGTACTTTTTCATAACTAAAAAAGAAAAAAGGCATAATATATCCCTCCAGATGTTTTGAGGAGTAATAAGTAAAACCTTCTAAAAATACTTAAAGAATAAAAAAACAAAGAGTTGCCCACTTTTGGACTAAAATTGATGGTCAGACATAGCTTCATATTAAGATAAAAAATGAAAGTTGACCAGTTTGGTTTTTTAAAAATGCAACTAAAAATATCATTCTTAATGACAAATTATATTATGCTTCAGAAAGAATGCATAACTCAAAGAGAGCAAAGCAGAACAATGTAAAAAGGATTATAAAAACAGCCCTATTTCTAAATCAAAGTGGAGTTCACTCAGGCCACACTCGCACACAAGGGAATCCCCACAAAGTCCTTCAGAACCAGCCCCTCCAAGTTCAACCTATGAATGAAGGGGGGGAAATGTGAGGTCATCTATTGGAGCTTCTGAGTACAAGACACATATATATGGTGTTTGTGGCAGGCACAAAGTCACTAAAATCGTTCAGTCATTCTTTTAATGTTTTAAAATAACTTATTTTTAAATTATATTTGACATAAGCCTTTCAGTTTTAATAAAGGGTCAGTTTCCAGGGCCTAGATTTCATTAATGATTCTCTGGAGCATCAGCAGTTCTCAGAACCCAGTTGTTGTTGTTGTTGTTTTTGTTTTGTTTTGTTTGTTTTTTTAAAATATATTTTTATTGATTTCAGAGAAGAAGGGATAGGGAGAGGGAAAGAGATAGAAACATCAATGATTGGCTGCCCCCTGCACGCTCCCTACTGGGGATCGAGCCCGCAACCTGGGCATGTGCCCTTGACCAGAATCGAACCTGGGACCCTTCAGTCCGCAGGCCAACGCTCTATCCAGTGAGCTAAACTGGATAGGGCTCTTTTTATTTTATTACTCAAACTCATAGGACGTAGATTTTATCATGCCCATTTCACAGATGAGGAACTTGGGGCACAGAGGCTTCCGTAACCTGTCCAATACCACACAGCTACTACAAAGGGTTGGAACAGGATTCAAATCTCAGAAGCCTGGCTCTGAATCCATATTCCTTATCATGGCGCCATGCTGCCCTTTCCCAGGAATGTTAGTAAAACCATGCCTGGACTAGTCTCTAAAGTGAAGTGTCATTTTACAAAAGCAATTTTACAAAAGTGACCAAAAGCAATTTCCAGGCGACCTACTCTAAGATACGCACTCTTCTACACAGGCTTGTTTATGGGATTCCTGTCGATGACCCCCAAACCCCATGTCCAGTGCAGTGCTACACTATCAGTGAGGTCGGTCAGTGCCTTGGGGACTGTCATGATCAACCCCTCCCTGGTACGTTACCTCTGAGGTGGCAGGGGTCTGCTGGCTGGCTGCATTGTCTCTGTGATTTAAACCAGACCATCTGGCCGCCTTGTTCTCTGAGCTGGGGCATGCCTAAAAAATGCTCAGATTGCATTTAACAACCTCTCTTCTCTCTGGCCAGATATAAGCTCTAGAGTTATTTTACACAGATTTCAGTTCATTCTATAATAGCACAGAAAAAAACTTTCTTTGATATGAACTCTTTCATGACCAAAGTCTGTCCATGGGATGACCCAGCAGGAAGAAAGCCATGGGGAACATGGCAGTAAACTTGAGACAGGATGGCCAACATAATGTTCAGGGCTCTCTCCTTATTTACAAAATGCAATCAGTAGGAAAGGTCTGTAAATTTCTATCTCAAAAAAAAGGAGTAGAATTTCACATTACAATACTTAATAAACCCTAGGCTTAGAGCATCTGCAAATTCTTCAAACTACAATTCAAAGCAAAGACTGAAGCAAGGAGTGAGGACAGGAGGTGGAAAAAAGATGGATATTACTTTCTTCTACATGAGCCTTGATTGTTCAATTATTTTAAGTCTCAAAGATCACTAAAAACAAAGAATCTCATTGTAAAAAGTCGACCAAAGCGGGGCTTAGAAAAAGAGAGGGGAAAAGTATAATTGAAGGGAATTACAAAAATTCAAAGGGAGTGGTGGCTCTGTTGGGGAGGGAAGAGCTGAAACAAAATTCCAGTGAAAATGCTCATGGAAAAATAAACATGTACACCACCAATGCAAGAATCTGAGCGGAAAGAGGGGAACAAGGAGAAGATTCACCCCTAACATAATGCATTAGAAAAAACACAAATAGTTTTCTTTGAAAAACAAAACACAAACAAACAAACAAACCGTCTGGCACACCAAACTCCCTGTGATTGCAGGGTGAAAGTGTACCATAAAAACCCAGTCTACAAGTGCCAGAGGAAAAGAAACTTTCCCCAAATAACAAAATAAAAATAAACCTTTGGTTAAAATAATATATTACACACTGATATAAACTGAAATGCTCTTGTCCGTGGGTTGATCTTATGAAACCCTTAAACATGACCATGTAACACTAACAAACTATTTGACATTATTATTTGGGTTCAAAGACTCCCTTTCTCTAAATGTTTATAGCACCATACCAGTTATTTCAACTGAGCTGACACAATGAATTTCAAATGATCTAATACTTCTGACTTACCAGCGGATTAGCACATGATTACCCTGAGTAAAAGGATTATTATTACTGCTGCTCTAAGATATTAACACTTTCTGTAACACACTCTAAGGACGCTGCATAGATCACTAAAAAAAAATGTGACAAAATACACTGGGGGAAAGGGGATTTTTCAAAAAGGGAGGTGCTAAATGTTCTTCTCTTTTAGGACTTATTAAAATAAGATGGGCCTCCCTCCAGCAGAACCAGCATTTTGCATGACGCTTTCTGTGGAGTACAAGCCTCAGATAAACAAGTCCTGTGTTCAGTGCCCTCGGGAAATTATGCCACGGTGGCCTTCTTCTTCCTCCCATGAAGATCAGGCTCCAAACCAAAACCTCCACTTTGTAATAGACAACTAATTCTCATGTAATGAATGACAGAACACAGCATTAATGTACTTAACAAGACAGAGCTAAATTCAATGAAGCTTGACGCCATTTATATGAAAAAGGGTTACATTTGTAGACAGAGCCAAAGGGAGAGAAGATAATTCTGAATTAAATAATGAAGCTTCTGCTTTGGTTTAGTCCTCTCTCTGGAAATAGAGATCATAGCTAAAATATGACCCTTATAACTGGCAACTGCAACAAAGCCAAATGCCCCTGTATTAAACTCTAACTCTCTCCCAGGAAGAGGTAACAGCTAAAGGACTTTGCTCAGAGTTTCTATTGGCAAAAGTGTCATTTCTTTGTAGCCTAATCTCTGCCCAATAAAAACGTGTCTTTTCCCTACTGGATTCCATGATATGCATCCAGCTCATACATAACATTGCCACAGAAAGTTCAGATAACCTAAATGATGTTTTAGCATCTACTGAAATTTGTGGATATATCATGCAAACAAAAGAGGTGAACGTAAGCCGTGTGACACAAAATGTGTATGTTGAAAAGATAAACTTAGGCAGCTTTTTTGAGGGTTTTAGTATTACGTTACCTCACTCTATAAAAAAGGGGGGATGGCACAGAGACACAGGTAGTGTGGAAATGTATTTGTGTGTGTAATTCTTCTTAAAAATATTTTCTTAAGCTTATGAATAACAAAATGCCATCCCTCCTTTTTCAGTGTAAGTTTAGGAAACAGCTTTTAAAGTTACATTTAAAAACACAGCAAATGAACTATGCCAATCAAGCACCTACAACTAACCTAAAAACAACGTATGATTTATTATAAGTAGACGAGAGAATATTTTAACTCCTCTGCAGGTTTTCAGTAAGAACACTGATCTAACTAGCACACTTAGTGCATCTGGTGATATGACTTATTTCTGTAGGATGTGCTTTACATACATGGAGGTAACACCACCTGGAACTGCTCTACCTCAAGTCAGGGAAGCCTCGGCTTTCCTCTTCCCTCTCCTATGCACAGTGTTATCTGGTTCTGCTGTTGTCACAGAGCCAGGGAATGAAGCTCTTCCAGAAAACTTACCCAAGATCAAACTGTGCCTGGTGACAGCAATGTCCAGGCCATAAGTAATGTTCAAAGGATTCAACAACGCCTGTGACTGATCATTCTCTTTCCCTTGCCATCACCTGCTGATTTTGTCCAGGTGTTTTATGGCTATCTTGAGGATCTGGAGAACAGACAGAGGGAAGACTTTGCCAATTTCTTTTGTCTGGGATTGTGAATGAATTCCTTACACAGATGGCGGACAGCCTCAGCTCAGGGCAGCGCCAGGCTATATTGCCTCCAACCTCCAAAAGGAGAAACGAAGGGGAGACATTATCCGCTCCCACAGCACTGCCTGTAATGTGTCTGTGGTTAGCAAACTGAGACAGCATGGCTTCACAGAGGGGAAAATGAGGAAGGGAGAAACGCGACAAGTAACAGGAAAATATTTACTTATCTGAGGTGTTACTAAGCGCTTAGGAAGGAATAAAAAATGCTGATCAGAAAGATGATTCCTGAATACATGTGCTTCTAGCAAAGACTTTTTAATCTAAGGATCAGTCAGAATTAAAGTCACAGGCTCTCCTAAGTTAACCAAAATCTGGACTTTAAAAACCCAAGTCAACCCTTTAAAAGCTATTTCACTGTTGTGTTGGAAAGAAAACTGGATTGTTGTCTAAACCTATGCTGTTGGATAGAGAAGCCACTAGCCAGCCATACCTGAACATTTGTCACTTGAAATGTGGCCAGTCCAAACTGAGAAGTCTACAAGTATACAACAGACACTAGATGCGGAAGACTCAGGATGAATCGAAAAATGCTAAAGGGCGATAAATATTCAGATTGAGTACATTTTTTATACCTATTATATGTAGAAATGGTCATTTTTGACACACTGGGTTAAATAAATGTCAAAATCAACTTCACCTGTTTTTTTTAAATTTTGTAATGTGACTACTATCATATTTAAAAACTGCATATAAAAATGGATATATTTCTACTGGATAGTGCTGGTCTAGACACTGGGACTCTTGTCCATTTCAATCTGTTGTTGGTTATTTGATCATGGCCTTTTTTCTTTAACTTTCTGAGCCTCGTTGAGATGATGTGAGAGGGATGGAAATCAAGGGTATAGACTCCAAATTTCATAGCTCCTAGAATTACAAAATTTTAAAGCTATTTTTCAGACTTTCCTTCCTAAAATCTATGATCCATTTTCATTTGGGCCAGCTTTAAAGAAGCAGTAAAGAGCAAACAATAGGAAAACAGGTTTTATTCATTATTCAATTATGAACCTACAGCTCCATCTGATGACTTTTTTAAATTAAAGTTTTTCAGAAAAGTTTACATAATGTGTTTGTTGTGGGCAACCTTAGTGATCATGTGCATTATTCCATCAGAAACTGATGACTCTAGATGACATAAACCCACCTATGCCCTGGGTGGAGATGGGTTTCTACTATTAAAGCAATGAACGGAGTTGTTTGTTTCATGGATTCAAGCTCACCATCACAGGTACATATGACACTATTTCATTTTGGTAAGAAGGCTACAAAGCAGATATCCCCTTTTAAAAAAAAACACCTCAGAAAGCTTTCGTGGTTTCCTCACTAAATCGGAGGGAGTATATTTTAAATTACAAGGTGTGGTTGATCCCTCTTGAAGGCACAATTTCTGAAGCAATAGCTGCAAAGATCGCATCAGTTATTGCTAACTTTGTGATAATTTATGAAACACCTCCTCACACAACTCTTGGGTGGCCAGGCCCAGAAGAAGCTATTTTTAGGAGCCTGGTGCTCCCATAACTTGGACTGTCAGAGTTAGGTGATTCTAAGAGGGCCGAGGATGAAGCAACTGAAGAAAAACAACTTCAGGTGGCACTTTTAAGTATTTAGTACCATGCTATAATTTCTCTACTCTTAAGCAAGGATCAACAACAAGTTCCTTGGTAGAAATAAGCATTTTATCTTACAGGTTACGTGCAGGATTTGAATGTGTGCTGCCTGCATCAGGGAAAGGAAATGGAAAACAGGAGGTGGAGATTAAATGCAGGGCAGAAACACAGTATCTGTTTAATCCGTATATTTTTACCAAAATGATGGTGAAACTAAACCTCACATCCTGGCTCACTGAAAGCCCTGATGGAGTATGTTCTTGTGTATGTAAAACGCACCTACAGCCCTCTCCCTCATTAATGGATATATTCGAGTGAATAAGATAGAAAGAGTAGTCAGGTCAGCCATAATACACTGAAAGTGCAGCATACACCACTAAGGAGTGAGGAACTGGGAGAGAAAGAAAGCAGCATGTTTTACCAGAGAGAATTATTCCCGAGCATGATGAGTTTTCAATTCTAATACATAGCTAGCAGAAAAGAGCTACCAATGAATTCTATTGTATTGTATGTATCCAACGGGGGAAAGCACAAAATCTTGGAACTTTTGAAAGAAAGTGTGTAAGTAAAGAACACTGGTGGATAGGTGCAAGTGAAAGGGTAGAAAAGGTATGGCCAAAACTAAGGAGTTTGCAGAGAAAACTATGTGAATGGCTTAATTAGGCAATCATACCCTGTAAAGCAATTAAGAGGGCTATTTTAAAATGTCAGTGTTACAAGTCTGAATGTATATTTGATGATAAGAACCTAACTTATATGCAGTTAAACATTAGTTTAAATTATTTTCTGTTGTAAGTATTCCTAATGCCTAACAGATAAATACTAAAGTGAGGCTGAATTAATTCCTCATTGCTCTTTTCTTGGCTAATACCAGATGTATGTGGGTGATAACAGGAATGGCTCTTACCAAAAGACTTTAAGAAAATCAGAATAAGGCTAGTTTTGAGCTCTATCAGTTGTAGGCAGGGTGAAAATACAGGAAGGGATGTTACCTGAGGAAATGGTTTATTGGGTATTTTTGTACCTTTGTTAAATGTTTCTTTAAACAAATAACATAATTTGGATTTCAAAAGATCATTCTGGTGGGGTTTTTTTCCATTTACTATTATGTTTTATTACCTTAAAAGACACTTTTTAAAAAGATATACCAAATTTTAAAAAAATATTTTAAAATGCTACTTAAAACTCATTAAATAGCATGTTTTTTAAAAATCTTATTTCTTCACAGCAAAGGGCTTCCAGAAACCACTACAAATTCATGCCCTCTGAATGTCTGGGAATGGTCGGTTCATGTGTTATTAATAATCCTGACAAAGTATTCATATTAATGGGCATATAATGAATATTCAGTTGCATATGGACTCATACCACAGGGATATCAAAACCAAAACCCACCTTTACTTGTGCTTGCCAGACATATACAGGCACACCTACCTGAGTATACCAAATTTTTGGTGTTTATACAGTTATATAAATGCTCACTATGGCACCAGAACTAGATAGATGCACAAAGAAATCCCTATACTATTAAAGTGGGGGCAAGAAAAAGTGCTCACCCAACATAAAAGTTAATTTTACATTAGCATCATTAACATTATACTCACACTGTAACCGCCAAATAAACCTTGTGCTTTTAAAACAAATCCGGTCACTTGAGCTGCCTGCTGTGTCTGCTAAGAAAGCAGAGACTAGCATGCATGGCTAGCGTTGACCCTCTTCCCCAATGACTTGTATTATCTCTGGTCAACTCTCAAATCTTCCTTTTCCATGGTTTGAATCAGAATCCTTCACTTGTACAAAGTTATGTTAGTGGTATTAAAAACACATAAAAGCTCGAAGGAATGGTTCCAAATAGAAATTATACTTTTTTTTTAAGTCATGGTTATTTCCCTAGTTTACTCAAGAATTGAAGTTCTTTTTTTTTTCACTTTAATTCCAACAAATATTTCTTTTTTAAAAAAAGGGTTTTTAAGTGGCTGAAATGAGAATGCACACGAGATAGTTTTTCAAGGCCAGCGAGCACTTCCTAACCAAATCCCCCACTTCCTTTGCTCGCTAAACATAACTCCTTTAAATGTGTACATCCTTTAGAAAGTTAGAAGGGAGCACCTCTCATGTAATAGCTGGCAGCTGGGAAGCCAATTGGTGCAGTCCTAGTGCACATCTTAGAAAGCAGCTCTGCAACATTCAATAACTAAGTGGTAATTGGGCACAGAAACATAAACTGTCAAACTGAATCAAAACCCCCTTGCTTTTCAGAGTATTATTTGTAAGATTAGACTAGAATTAAATTTGAACATGCATCCACCCTATGCATTCAGTCAAATTATAAAACAAGGGGGGAAAATGCTGTGCTTTCTTTGGGTAAAATTAATGTCAGCTTTGTGTCCTTAAACCAGACCCGATCGGGAAATGAAATATGTTTAGTTCTGAAATAGTTGTGGTAATTCAATCCCTGCACTCTCCTTATTTTCCTGATGACAAAGAAAAACTCCCAACTGGCAGGGCCACCTGCACTGATTACTCCTCCATCCACACCCACAGAATATGAAAATGAGCCAATGATCATTAACCTTAATTTCTTCTAACATAAACCTCGGCTCTTTTTCAGTCTTGCTACTCAGGGAACTCCCCTGAGATAGAGAAAAGGAGGGGAGGGGGTTGCAAAATAAGAAAATAGGGACTGAAAGCTCAGAGCAAAGGGGGTGAAAAGCAAATGAAAAAAAATAGAATCCATTGGCTTTTAAAAAGCTGCACAGCTGGCTTATTAAACTTCATACAGCAAAGATGTTACAAAGATAAAGGGATTCTGAGGCATCACCACTCCTGTCCAACCCTCTCCTTCTAAGAGCAAACAATAAGAAAGGATGCTTCCTCCCCACCCTCTCACTCCCCTTCACATCACTCCTCCACCCAGACATCACTATAGAGAGAGAGTGGGCAATAAAAGATGAATCAGGACAGCAGGAATGCAGGTGTGGCTGGAAGATCTCCAGAAAGAGGACCAAAGGGCCTCTGCCACCAGGAGAGAGATCAGAGATTTCCAAGGTGAGCACTTCAGATACAGTGTTGAATGCATCACACCTTCTGGTCATTCACATTCAAGTATCACCAACTGGAATCATTTTAATTCAAGCTGTGTGGGGCTAGATCCCATTGGCATTACATCACCTTCTAATGGATGAGGAGCTAGTTGGGGCCCTACAAAGAAACACAACCAGGAAAATTTCAGAAATAACAGTCTATTTTGCACAGATGTGTATACTGAAAATTACCTCGTTACCTTTGCCTACAGACCTAAACAGATTGCCCCAGAAGATTCTAAGAGCATGAAAATGAAAGAACATATCAACATGTCAATATATGCAACTACACGTAACCCTCTGTAAAGCAAATTTTAAAATTGTTACAGTGCTAAATGAAAGCAAAAAGTGTGGGTTATTTTGCCCATTAAAATATGAATGCAAAGGCAAATAAATGCTTAAATAACACAACCAAAGTATAATTGTATTATCTGCATGTGTAATAGAAACTGTCTGTTGTCTACCCAACACAGGCAGAGAACAACTTTTGCTCACACAGTTATCCCCTCATTTCAGATCTCAAATCAGTAGAAGCCATGAGGTGGGTGAGGCAGAAAGGCAGGGAAAACAAACACAAACATAAACCTGGTTATAATTTGGTCCTGGATTCCACTGTGCAATTTAAACTAAAACCTGGCTCTAGGTTGCTCCTTGTTCCCTGCTTCCATGCTTAGCTACTGACTGTAAACACACAGCAACTACATACGCCCTGCCTTCTGTTTTTCTCTCTCCTTCCTCCCCCCACCCTCACCAGGCTGTCAGAGGTCAATGGTCCTCCCTAGAAGTGAGGACGGAGTGCTGAAGTATTCTGTGCCATGAGTCATCTTAATAGATACTCTAGCGACTGCTGGTGGCCCAGCAGTGGGCCCAGATAGCAGGGCTTTTAATAAAGCAGCACTTTTGCACACTCACAGTCTGGTTAATGTGATACCTGCCGCTTGTTTACCAAACAGCGCAGGCATGTCTCCGTGTCGATAACTTCCCGGTGACAGTGAGGCGACTGAATCTGGGCATGGAACAGATGCACCTTTTTACGCTCTGTTAAGCCGTGTCACAGACTACAGCCCCCGAGCGCATTCCTTTATTTATGCTGCAGCCAGTTGAGCTAATTGTCAGAGACAGACCTGGTTCTAATTCTGCAGAGTCCAGCAACTGCCGGAGTGTATGTGCCGAGGCATGAATGGCGCAGAACGCCTCTGAAAGGGAACAGCGGAAAAACAGAGTCAGAGGGTAGGGGCATAATCTGCCCATATTTTACCTAGAGAGACTTCTACAATGTCGCATATCTCAACAGTCGGTGATGGGGGTGGAGGAGACAAAGGAAAAGCAACACTAGGGCTTGAATGAAGAAGAGGAAAGCAAATGTTAAAGCAAATACGTATGTAAAGAGAACACAACAGAGCTGAGGCGGCATTCATTTTTCAAAGGATACGGTTAGGCCTGTGCAGCTGTAAAATATTCACAAGCTCAAAAACTACCTGACCACGGGTCCATATTCAATGCAGCTCACACCGACAATTCTGCACAATACCAGGACCCAGCATTTCAGATATCGTGATGCAAGCCCATGAATGACACCAAAATTATGAGAAAAACAAGCCCCTCACTCATCCAACCATACAACTTCAGTCTGCTTGATCATGTGTAGACAAAGGGACGTCCATTTACCGTTCTCCTCACACCCTGCAGTATTGGAAGTGTTTCTTATTAGCTGTAATGCCATACTCATATTTTATCAGTAGCAAGAGTTCACTCCAGTTAAAGTTCTTCACCCATCATGGGCATTTTTCAGCAAATTAATGTCTTTTACTTGCATGACTTCTCTTCGTATTATAATTTGGGGTTTAAACAGATCATAATACTTTGCAGAAAAGAAAAAAGAGAAAAAGAGCTCGGTGTTGATAATTTTTACTACTTATGACTAAATGACCTCAACTGAGGAATAAAAAATTAAGTCATTTGTCTTATGAGGTACCAGAGGACATTTTATGGTGTACAATTTAGCTAATAATGGGTTGGGGCCAATCCCTAACAAGTCACATGTTTCCATTGTCCCTTCACCCCCTGCTTATGTTTTTACCACATCCTAACAAAAACATGACCAGAACTGGTGAAAAACATACGGTTCCAACTAATGAATCACATACTTTCCCGCAAGTACAGTAAGTACTACCAGCTGTGTGACAGTCTTGCTTTGGCAGTGGAACCAGCGCAGAACAAGCCGGCCCATCTGAAAGCAGCTGTATTGAAAAACCACAAGCAATATAAGTGTGTCTGCCTTCTCAGGGCAGCTTTGTCTCTGTTCTGTGTCTCTGCTCTGTCCCCAGAACGTGCCAGCCATCTTGTTTAAAGAACGTTTCAAAAGTTACAAAGGTAGAGAGAGAAAACTCAAAAATTTAAAAACAAAACAAAACACACAAACAAGTTTTCAGAAAGTATTGTCACTTTGTCAAGTGGCATTCAAGGAAGCCACCTCTCTCCCACATCCACCCTCCCGTGTGCATCTTTGGGGCTTGCCTTGGACTAAAGAGTGTGCATATCCATGTATCTAGATAAGGGTGGAGGAGGTGGGGTGGAGGGGGATATCACAAGACCCAGCTACTGACAGACAGGCTGACGGAGGCACACAAACACAGCAACACACACAGAGAACAGTTCACAGGTTATCCACTCCTACCACGGGAGCCACTACAAAACATACACTTGCCATTTATACAACAGGCTTCATTTGTAACCACAGAGCGTACTGAAAAAAATTATCTGGCAAGCCCTAGGTATTTTCACACAAATGCACTTTTCCTTTCTGTGAAACAACATTCAAATGGATAAACATTACTGTCAAAGGGGGGAGCGGGAGTCCATCAGCATTAGTCTAGGAATGTAAGTGCAAATGGTAGGATTTTTTAACCTTTATAGTGTGTGAATGCAATAGCTAATAAAATTTTACCAACATCATTAAGCGATCAGTAGCTTTCATGTAGCTCCTAAGTACCATCTCAAGCTTGCTCTGCAAAAACAGAAATACCTAGAGTTGTCATTCTGAGCTTTTCCAAAGTCTTAATCAGGAATAAAAAGATAAAAGTGGCAAAATTCTCTTTTTTTGGCAAGAGTTTTAAATAGAGGGAAGTCACATGTAAGGACTTAACAGAGAACTTTTGCCTTTGATGTTTGTCTTTATCACCTAATTTAGCCAACACATTATTCTAAGCTTATGTTGTAAAGATGTTTCCTTCAGCAAAATTTTAATCCAAAAGTCATAGTAACACATCTTTTCTTCGTGCTATGCCACAGTTCTATAAGTAATTTTGTTTTTAATGGTGTTATCACCTGTGTAACACTTCAAAAATGGTCAGAAGATTTGCTATGTTAATGGAGACCATCTTGGCTCCTATGACACCAATGCCTCCTAAGTGAATGTGTTGTGTGTGGAGTGGGTTGGTCAAAGGCAAGTGCTTTGGGTGAGTCCAGCAGTCATTACCCATATGGCTGGATCAAGCCAGGCAGCAGGGTAAGGTTGAGAGCACCAATAGTAATAGGAAAACAGCAAATGGTGGATATAAAGCACAAGACTTTTCAAATATTCACTGAAATGTGGGTTTGAAAAGCAGTACACTCATAAAGAAATAAGATGTATGATTTTTAAAAAAATGATTGGTTGTTAGTACTCTGAGTTCATATTAAATTTAATATAGAATGCCCATCTAAGAAGGAAAATATCCAAAATTAGATAATGAAATTACACAGTGAAATCTATCAAGAAAGAGCTAATATGGTTGCGCTGATCTTATGATAAAATTACTATAAAATCATTAAAACTCACAGTAATGAATTTAATGGCAGGGAAAGGCAGTTGCAATATATTGACATTTAAAAAGCAAATTATGAAGCAGTATGCACAGTAAATCTTATTTCTATTTTTAAAATGAATACAAGAAAAAGAACAGACAAGAGAAAATACCCTAAAATGATTAACACCTGTGTGAATAGAGCTATTGGCAATGGTTTTACTGCTGTTAAACTCTATTTTTCTAAACCATATTTATTTAGCATGTATAAATCACATATAAGAAAAATAAGTTCAGAGGTGTTTTTTCCAATGCAATAAATTTGACTGTTAAGCAATCTAGTAACTAGATTCCTGGTCTTGACGAGTAATTATGCTTGAAAGCTTAAATACCATGCAAAACTTTTCTCAAAATAAAAAATTGGATTTCTTTGAATAATTCTTTAAAAACTACTATTTTTTCATTTGTGTGTGTGTGTGTATTTTTTGTAAAATCTGAAGACAGGTACTGAATTTACTTATGCCCTACCCCCATTTCCCAAGAGTATACTTTCATCATTTGAGCTACAAACTAGCCTTTGTTAATTCAAACTTTACAAAATTAATGAACCATAGATCTAAATCTTCGCCTTTCTAATAAAAATAATACCTTTAGCACTTCTAATTGCCAAAGCACTCCCATAAAATAAAAGCGCATGCCCACCGCTGACACACTCTTTCTTCATGCCCAAACACAGCAGCTGCCCTGCAGAACACAATCCAGGGCTTTGGTAGTATGTGATAGCATAATAGGATAAACAGACAGCATAACTCTGTAAAATATGCTTATCCAGGTTGAAACACAGGAGAAATAACTAGATTAACAAACCATACCCTTGTAAGAAAGGACTTAGAATCATACCCAGTAATTGGAAGGATTTACTATTAAACATTCAAAGTTTTTCATTCTATGACTTCTGAGAGGTCACTCATTTGGCAAATATTTATTGATGAATTAGCGTGGCCTAGCATTCTGACCGTGTTTGGGTTTTAACACATCTAAAGAGAGGCTATTTGAGCTTCTCGATATAAAAAATAAACATCTACTACAGGAGAAAATACAAGTATTTTAACACACTTTCTAGATGAGTGGATGTTCTCTATAAGAGAGAACAGTCCAAGAAAATAGAGAATAGCCAGTAACTCATTTGGGGCTTTGAAAAGACTTCAGGCAAAAGGTAGAACTTAATGAAGCTTAAAAACATGTTTACTAGCCAACCAAGCAGGATTAGGAATAGGGAAGAAGGGGGACAACATGGGATATGCGACAATGAGAAACAGCAAAAAATCAGCAGAGAACTACAATCTGATCTGTGGTGTTAGGGCATCAAGGTTGAGGCAAGAAAAGAGAAGAGTGGAGGCTAGAGGAGTGGGCAGGGTCCAATCACAGAGGATCTTCTCTGCTCCTTTAAAGAGCTAAAGTTCCCTTCATCTAATTCAGTGGTTCTCAACCTTCTGGCCCTTTAAATACAGTTCCTCATGTTGTGACCCAACCATAAAATTATTTTCATTGCTACTTCATAACTGTAATGTTGCTACTGTTATGAATTGTAATTAAATATCTGATATGCAGGATGGTCTTAGGCGACCCCTGTGAAAGGGTCGTTCGACCACCAAAGGGGTCGAGACCCACAGGTTGAGAACCACTGATCTAATTAAATACTTAAGAACTGTTCAAGTTCCACAGTTCCATTCTCCAGAAGAGCCACGACTATTCGTCATCTTCGGGGGAAAGGGTGGCCATGGGGATACAACTAATCCCTCCTTTCTTTTTCTCCAAAAAATCATTTACAAAACACCTTCTATGTGCCAGGCACTTTCCAAAATAAACAGTAGTGGCTCCTTGCTCCTTGCTCACTTCTGTGGACTCCTCATCTACACTAATAAAAGAGAAACATGGTAATTGGCGTACGACCGCTACCCTTCCCATTGGCTAATCACGGGCAATATGCAAATTAGCTGTCAGCAAAGATGGCGGTTAACCGCCAACCAAGATGGCGGCTAATTTGCATATTGCCGGCAGGATGGGGCAGCGCCATCATGCCTGCCCCTCCGCCATCCAGGCCTGCTATCTGTGACCTGGATGGCGGGCGACCCAACCCAGGGCTGGCGGGGCGTGACCGCAGCTGTCCCCTACTGGCCAAGACCCCAACCGGCTCTCCCACCAGCAGACCGGGGCTGGCCTGGCAGCTTCAGCTTCCACCCGCAGTCACGCCCCCCAGACCCGCTGCTGCCAGCAGACCAAGGCTGGGGAGGCAGAGGCCTCCAACCCGCTCCCCCCGGCAGACTAGGGCTGGGGAGGCGGCTGCTGCAATTGCCTGCACTCACGCCCCAACCCGCCTGATCGCCCCCAAACCGCTCCTGCTGGCAGACCGGGGCTGGTGGGTTGCCGGGGACCTGCATTCCCGCGGGCAGACCCGGGCTGGCGGGGCGGCTGCGGCGTCCGCCCGCAGTCACGCCCCCAACCCTCGAGAGCGGGGAGAGGGTGGGGGGGGGGGTGATCGCTCGCACTCACGCCCCCAACCCGCTGGCAGACCGGGGCTGGCGAGTTGCCCGGGACCCGCATTCCCGCGGGCAGACCTGCACTGGTGGGGTGGCTGCGGCGTCCGCCCGCAGTCACCAGCAAACCGCTCCCGCTGGCAGACTGGGCTGGCGGGTTGCCAGGGACCTGCATTCCTGCGGGCAGACCAGGGCTGGCGGGGCGGCTGCGGCATCCGCCCGCAGTCACGCCCCCAACCCGCTGGCAGACCGGGGCTGGCGAGTTGCCCGGGACCCGCATTCCCGCGGCAGACCGGGGCTGGCGGGGCGGCTGCAGTGTCTGCCTGCTGACATCCCCCAACAGGCTCTCCCGCCAGGAATCGGGGCTGGTGCGGCAACCACAGTGGTGGCCAGAAGTCATGCCCCCAACTGGCCCTCCTGGGGGAGATCCAGGCTGGCTGCAATTCACCACCAGTCATGCCCCCAACTGGCCCTCCAGTGTTTGACCCAGGCTTCCGGGGACGGTGTGACCTGTCACCCCAGCTTCCTCATCACAGCTGAGGAAAGTGACAGCAGGGAAGAGGAAGTCCCACCCCCACAGACTCAGCCAGAATCAGCCGTTAGTCACACAGCTCTCAGTGGCCTGACCAGCAAGACTCTCATTCTCCTGCATCTCAGACGGTGTCCGTAGACAGGTAGGACAATGTCCAAAGATAAACGGTTGATACAAGGTAGCTCTGTAGCCGAAAAGTGCCGGCGTTATCGACAGAAAATGTCTGCAGAGCAACGTGCGTCTGATCTTGAAAGAAGGCGGCGTCTGCAACAGAATGTATCTGAAGAACAGCTACTGGAAAAACGTCACTCTGAAGCCAAAAGACTGAGGTGTCATCGCCTGCACTCACGTTGTTTTTACATCATGAGTTTGTTGTTATATCATTTTATTAGTTTATTTACTAATAAAATTATGTATTATTTTCATATACATTGTACTCATTTCCTTTTATCTCTCACACTTTTATTATAGAGAAAGGGCAAATAGCAATATTAAAATATTTCCTCTAATTAATTCCCTTTCAATGTGCACGAATTTCGTGCACCGGGCCACTAGTCCTATATGATAAAAGGGTAATATGCAAATCGACCCTAACAGCAGAACAACTGGGAACGACCAGTTGCTATGACGTGCACTGACCATCAGGGGGCAGACACTCAACACAGGAGCTGCCCCCTGGTGGTCAGTGTGCTCTCACAGGGGAAGCTCTGCTCAGCCACAAGCTGGGCTGACAGCTGCAAGTGCAGCGGTGGTGGCAGGAGCCTCTCCCGCTGCCATGGCAGCACTAAGATGTCCGACTGATGGCTCCTGGGCTGCCAGAGGGATGTCTGAATGCAAGTTTAGGCCTGATCCCGAGGGGTCCAAGACTGCAAAAGGGTACAGGCCGGGCTGAAGGACCCCCACCCCCCGTGAGTGCATGAATTTTTGTGCACTGGGCCTCTAGTTTAGTAATCATTTCCCCCGTGAGTGCATGAATTTTTGTGCACTGGGCCTCTAGTTTAGTAATCATTTCTATAAAAGCAAAAACAAATAAAAACTGGCATGGCCCACTGTGTCTTTTAGAACCTGAAAGCAATGGAAAAAAAGATAAAGATAAAGACAAAGAATCTGTAGCTCTAGTCAGTTTGCTTGGTGGTTAGAGCGTCGGCCCAGGGACCGAGGGGTCATGGGTTCAATTCCCAGCCAAGGGAATGTACCTCGGTTGCAGGTTTGATCCCTGGCCCTGGTCAGGGTGAGTGCAGGATGCAACCAGTCCATGTGTCTCTTTCACATTGATGTTTGTCTCTCTCTTTCTCTTTCTCTTTCTCTCTCTCCCCTCCTCCCTCCATTTCACTCTCTCTAAAAATAAATCTGCATATGTAAAAGCATAATGTTCCCAAATCATTTTATCCCAAATCATTTTACTGGTCACATTTTGCCAAACTGATGAAGTCAGAATCAAAGAGAACAATTTGTTAAGGCATTGCTAATTGCAGATATTAGCATATCGAACCAACCAACCCTGGGAAAATTACTTTCTTGACAAGGTACAAGTATAACCACTTCATATAAGCCAAAACAAAGATAGTGGACATTAAGGTCTAGACTACACCTTTGCTCACCGATTATATTGAGGATGTGCTGCCATTTATTTGAGACACAATCCCAGGGCCTAATTTCATGCATTTAATTCATAAGATACCAGATAAAAGATTGTGATGCAAGTTTTGGCACTAGTCAAATTTTAGTACCAACTTTTATGCAAAAGTCTATATCCCATAAAAGCCACTTTCTCAATAATTCCTAACACAATACCCTTGGGGAAAACAATATAATCGAGTTTTATAGGAGGGCAGGTTTCTGAATACCAGCTGGAAATATCTGGGCCCTAAAACATGAGAACTTATCATATTAAAATCCAGATACCAGCTATTATATCTAAAATTGTTGCTTCATTCATATTTAGCATGAAGAGGAGTCTATCTAAAGCAGGCTCTACTTAATACAATGTGGTTTTAATTGGAGTCTGCTTTCAATGAGCCACCTGTATTTCATCGTTTTAAAATTATCCATAATTTTCTGCGCAATTTGCCTCTGCAACATAACGAATAGCAGTTATAGATTATTGCCATTGTTTAGATGTCTAAGAAGAGAAGGCAAAACTCTCTATTTACCAAAACCCAATGGCCCTGTACCAAAGAAAGTAGAGAACCAGGGTTCTGGTTCTGTTCCGGTGCACGTATGAACAAAGGCATATATGCATATATGTGAAATTATTATTGAGCCTTAACTAGAAAGATAACAGATTAAAAGCCCTATTATTCTGGCTTCATTATGGCTGCACTGAAGCTTAATGCTACAATAACTAAAATCTCACTTTATTTTCCTCTCAAAAAAGAGCCTCTTTTTAATTTAATTTAACATTTCTAACTGGAAATTCCATTGTTACCCACTACCTCAAATAACCTTTTCTTTCATCATGCTATGGCTCCATTTTCCAATAATTTTTACTTCCATATATTCATGGTTTCTTCCCAACTAAAGCTATTCATGCCCTAGTCTGTGTGGCTCAGTGGATAGAGCGTCAGCCTGTGGACTGAAGGGTCCCAGGTTCGATTCCAGCCAAGGGCACATGCCTGGGTTTGGGGCTCGATCCCCAGTGGGGGGCATGCAGGAGACAGCGGATCAATGATTCTCTCTCATCATTGATGTTTCTCTCTCTCTACTCCTCTCTCTGAAATAAATAAATAAATAAATAAATAAATAAATAAATAAATAAATAAATAAATAAATCTTACCTAATAATAGACAACCATGTAAATTGACCATCCTTCTGCTATGCTCACCAGCCAATCAGGAGAGTATGCAAATTAACCCAACAAAGATGACGGTTAATTTGCATACATAGGCGCCAAGCGGCAGAGCGGAGATGGCAGCGAAGGCTCCGGCCCAGAGCAGCGAAGATGGAAGGCTCCGGGCTGGAGCAAAGGCCTGGGTCCCGGGTGCCAGAGGAAAACCGGTGCCAGCAGCCAGGGGAAGGTAAGGCCTAGTGCACGAATCTCTTCGTGCAACGGGCCTCTAGTACATAAATAAAGCTAATCATAAGGTTAGCCTATTTTCTAGGCAAGTGTCCATCTTCCTTGCTTATCTGCCTAAGAATTGGTAAATCAAACATTATAATGAAAATTCATATACAGATTCAAGTAACTACCAGTTTTCAAACTAATTTATGTGATGTGTATTAACAAGAACCACACAACAACAAAAAATACTAATATGCAAATGTCAAAGATGATTCTTCATTTAATCTGTTCTGAATTACCAAAAATATATCTCAAAGTCAATAACTGAAGTCTGAATATCATTGGATATCAAATATATTAAAACAGCTTTTTGTCACATCCTAAACTTGGCTCTGCTGTAGGTTATTTAGCAGGGAATAAAGAGTCACAATCCACTTAAATTTGCTGACATTATTTATAAAACTATGCTACCCAAACTTTTCTCTTAATGCTTACCAGCTAACAGAGGTGATTTCTTATTAGTAGTTCTCCTTAAACAGCGTTTGTTCCACAACAGGTCTCCACTCACCTTGTCTTTTGATAGGACTATTTACATAAATCAGTGATTCCCAAAGTGGGCGCTACCGCCCCCTGGTGGGCGCTGCAGCGATCCAGGGGGGCAGTGATGGCCACAGGTGCATTTGTTTTAACTTTTTTTGTATTACCTTTCTATTCTGAGTTCAATAAATAGTTTCAAAATTTCAAACTTCAATGTTTCTAATTTACACCTTTCTTTACTATATTTTATGAAAAAGGTAGAAACATTAATACATATATCTTTCTGTTTAATTGCTATTAAAATTTAAAAAAAATTAATTTCCAGGGGGCGCTGAGTAATATTTTTTCTGGAAAGGGGGCGGTAGGCCAAACAAGTTTGGGAACCACTGACATAAATTATATCCTTCAATTCCAATTTATCTATCACGCCCACTCAATGGACTTAAGTACACCACACAAATAGCACCTTTCTCTTTTGCAAATATCAAAGTATTTTTTCCTCTACTAAGTCTGGCTCCGCTTTGCATTTTCTACTACTTACCACATTTATATCTGAGGATATCATCAGCTTCTATTATTTCCCAATTTCTCCAAATACAGTTTTTATAATTAGCCACATGAAATCCAAATATCTGTCTAGTGATAAATAGGTAAACTCAATATGGCAATTGTATTAAGGGTAACAGACCCCAAACATCTAACCTCAGAAAAGTATTGCCACTTATTTACAATATTTTCCTGTCTCTAGACCTTCAAATATTTCATTCCTAAACACCAAATTCTGAGTGCAAGAATCTGCCTAAAGGAGTAGCATGCACTATGCTTAGTGAGCAGGGGGGGAAAAAACACCTAAATAATAAAGGTCTTTTCCTTTTAATCCCAGTAACACCAGCAATTTCCTTACATATTCCATTAGGGAAGTTGTAGTTTGAGTTCAGTGCCATGTGATAGAATCTATTACTAACGTGGTTTGTATAAATTACACATAGCATACCCCATATGGAAACCATATTTTCATAGTAACTGATGTTTAATAACAAACACTAGAACTTGGAGCATCTGTAGCATTTTCTCTTGTTCTCTTATTCTGCTACACTATTTCAGCAATCTGTCTGCTTGGAAATGTAGTCTATGAAACCAAAGCTCTTGAATTTTCTCACTGTAGTTAAGAAGGGATTAATTTTATCCCATGTTGTATTAGTTACAAGATAATTGGGCTCTCTGAAAGGCACCACCATAAATTATCTTGATCCAGAAATTATTCTGAACATTGGGAGGTAACAATGCTCTTGCATAAACATATTTTTTTGTGGAAGTTACTAATTAATTTTATTTATTTAGTTTACAATTGTTACGTCTTTTTTTTTCCTCTTGGTCTCTGTCATGTAAAATTTATTAGATAATGTGCCACAAACTTTAATGTTTCATTTAATATTTTATACTACTTTTGAGTACTTTGATAACAGCAAGTATTTTTGTTTTAATAAGCACAATCTTTATGTTAGAATGTTATGAGAATATACAACTTTACCAAGAATTTAAAAAATAAAATTAGTGATTAGGTCAGAGTCTGAATTAATATTTCAGATATTTGCATAAGGGCACAAGATATAATTGTAAAGATATATTTCAAAATGAGAAGGACAATTTTACTACATGGATTTCTAAGCCACCTCTTATTGGGGACTACAACAAGCTAAATATATTTCTGGACAAAATCTCATAATAAAAAATAGTCCACAGGTAAGTCATAGGACTCTTTAGATGTGGTATCTAAATGCCACAATCTGGTTTTCAAATGGGTTTCTTCAATACAAAGAAGGAAAAATTGCTTATTTAAAATATCATTAACAAAACATACACTCCACATGACCAAGGGTAAGGAGTATGAGGTGGAAGGCATTAAGACGGATAAAATGACTCCCAGCAAGTGAGGGTTAGAGTAGTAGTACAGGAGATATGTGATAAGGGGGTGGTTGTTGTTTTTAAATGTTGAGAGACTGGGAGCAATTTAAACTTAAGATAAAAAAGGATATGAAAATTTGCACAAAGCAAATAGCAAAATAATCTTAGGAATGTTCCTTGGACTAATCTGGACTATTAGAATTGAAGACTTAGGATGGGTGAGCTAGCACACCTAAAGACTAAATTAAAATTTGAAATTGTATTAGCATGTTGGTCATAAAAATCATAATGCTGCATGAGTATCTACAGAGGGGGGAAAAAGCCTACAAATACAAAAAAATAGAAAAGGCTGATCAACTGTGGTTTACTTTTCAGGAAGGTGCATGTTTTAGAGGAAGCCTTGTTTTGTTTAATGTCCAACTTATATATCTATGGGCTATGCAACACAGCTGAAAGAGGTATGCAGTAATAGATTCCACACATAAGGCATACCTAATAAATAACTGAAGTAAAGTGAGGAATTTCTGGATTAATTGACTCTTATGTCTTTCTTTTTTTAACTAAGCTACTGGAATTCTGTATCTCACCAGATCCTTACAACAAGCCAAAAAGGTGGGATGTTATTTGTAGCCTCAGCTTTTATTAAATTAATAAACTAATGAGTGATGTGAAATCTGGACATGATTTTAAATAATTTGTCCTTTAATTATTCCATGATAAAACATAAATTTTGTAAAATGGCAATAAAGCCCAAGCAAGCCCTGCTTTCCTAGCTAATGTAAAATACAAGTTGGAGGACTTTAAGAATTAGGTCCTGCTGTGGTTCAAATACAACTACTCATGTTTTTTCTTCTTGCCATCTAGAAAGGTGCCATTGTCTTCCATTTTCTTTTCTTATCACATCTTGATAGCTCTCATTAGGCACCTGAAAAACTGTAGAATTTTGTGTTCAAAATTTCTCAATACCAAGCTCTGTGAATGAATACTTTCAGAAAATGATGTAGAGTAATAAGCTTCTTAAAGTGCCTAATGAACACACCAACTTTAAAAAGAAAATGCCCCTTTACACCCGAGCGGGTTTGGCTCAGTGCATAGAGCCTTGGCCTGCGGACCAAAGGGTCCTGGGTTCGATTCTGGTCAAGGGCATGTACCTCAGTTGAAGGCTCCTCCCCGGCCCAGGCCCTGGCTGGGGTGTCTGCAGGAAGCAACTAATAAATGTGTTTCTCGCACATTGATATTTCTCTCTGTCTTTCCCTCTCTTTTCCACTCTCTCTAAAAATCAATGAAAAAATATCCTTGGGTGAGGATTTTTTTTAAAAAATAAAGAAAGAAAAAGAAAATGCCCCTTTACTACTAGTTCAAGTATTCAGACCTAAAGTGAAGTTGGAATTTTGTGAGAGACGCAGCAAGATATTCAGAAAGCTCTCATACAGTGTAAACACAATAGTTCAACTTGTGATGCTCACTGACATCAAAGCCATCTATCCAGAACGTGCCGGGGCAAGCCTCTGCCAGGGGAGACCCCGCCTTGTCAAATGGATTGCTCTAACTCCCAAAAGGAACCCAGGGTGTGATTTAAATCACCACATACAAAATAAACTTGGGTTTCATCATGCTGATTCCAAGTGTTCAAATTTCTGTGGCTAACCCCTAAAACATACATCTACTTTAAATAGCAGCTGGAAGAGAAAGGCAGCAGCCCCACGTATTTCAAAGGCACATGCATGCAATTAAACATCTAACGCACCTTCCTAGCTACTAGAAAGTTCAAGACACAAATGGAGCAAGATTAAAAGAAAAAAAGAAGATAAGAGCTATCTGTTGTATGGAAGGTTAACAACATATATCAGGCAAGGAAAAAAATACATAGGTTCAAAATGTTAAGGATATTGTGGTATAATTTACATACAGTGAACTATACAGATCTTAAGTGTCTAGCAAGAATACATTTCAGAGGGAACGTATGATGAAACTCAGATTGGATTTTTACACTGCTTTTCGCACTGGGATATGGCTGATCACAAAATCCCTGGGGCATTATTGGTGACTATAATTAGCCATGGATGACTCTGAGCAGGATTGGATCCTCTTCCTAAGTTTTAAATGATCGCTGCAAGCTAAATTTCTGGGAACGTCTTTGGTCTAGTAATCAGTCTGGGAGTCTTGTAGGAACAAGCTTTCTCGTGATATTTCCACTGCCTCGCGGTTTCTGGCAAGGCTGAGCCGTCTAGAGAAACAAGATTTTCTAAGTGTCTTGTTATTTCCATTTCCTATCGCAAATGAAACCAAGTGCATGTGGATAAAAATGTTAAAAATACACACATATGCAAACTTTTCATCAAAGTTATTTCTAAATCCAGTCAAGTGAAATTCGTCAATAGCACTTTAGAAGATGCAAGGCAGCTCTAGCTGTACTGATGACTGAATAAAACAGAAAACCTGGGAGAAGAAAACCAAGTAATTTTGTATTTTTAAAAAGCAGATTATTCGCATAACCATGCCAGCATTAAGAAAGTCAAGAGTTAAGACATATTAATAAACGAAGCACCGCAAAGTTTTAAGACTATAGGACTCTTTCTAATGCATGATTCTTTACCTTGAGATTCACCTCTCCTCGCCTTAAGTGGCCTGTAGGTCACTAATCACAACCATATCTCCTTTTACTGCGCTTCATTTTTTTGCGTGTACTTCAAAGATGTTGTGTTTTTGTATTTTACAAATTGAAGGTAAGCACCCCCCACCCCCGCCACCAGCAAAAAGATTACAACTGTCCTTACTGCGACATTCACTTTATTGAGGTGGTCTGGAACCAAACCCGCATTCCCCAGTCTCCAGGGAATGACTATACACTTCAAATCCTTATATATAGGGTTACATTGTTACACACTACACCATATTACTCTCATAAAAGTATAGTCCTAGAAGAAGACACCCTATAAAGAAAAGAAAAAGAATCAACTTTTTAAAAAAATATATTTTTATTGATTTTTTACAGAGAGGAAGGGAGAGGGATAGAGAGTTAGAAACATCGATGAGACAGAAACATCGACCAGCTGCCTCCTGCACACCTCCTACTGGGGATGTGACCGCAACCAAGGTATATGCCCTTGACCGGAATCAAACCTGGGACCCTTCAATCCGCAGGCCGATGCTCTATCCACCAAGCCAAACCAGTTTTGGCAGAAAAAGAATCAACTTTTTCATCTGTTAAAAGATATGCCAAATAATGATAAACTCTGAAAAGAATGGAATAATTCAATTTTTAGTATTTCCTTTTCTCCATTTATTTTAAATAAATAAAAATTGAGTGTATTTCCAAATGACCAGAAAATGGCTCACCTAAGACCACTGGACAGGACTTAGAGTTCTCAGCAGAGAATTTAATATCTAAACACAGTGATAGTATAAATCTCAAAAGTTAAAGATAATTAGACATTATGACATTGAGGGTAGCAATGTCACTTCAGTTATTACTGATTTGAACGTATAAAATATTTAGAAAGTCTGAGGTTAAAGGGACTCTCATAAGAAGAAAGAAGTAAAAAATTCATGTATATAATAGGCTGTTTTCCCTAGAAATAGACATTTCCTCAATGCTGACTTAAAAAGTACTGATGTTATGAAAGAAATCATTTTATTTTTTACAAAACAGAAGTTAAAGTGTTCTGGATGACATCAGAAGTTATTTTATCAAAAACAAAATTTAGTTCAAGTGATAGAAATAATGGAAATTCATGTTCATGACAATGCTATTATTAGCCTCTGTTAAGTACTGGAACACATCAAGGCCATTTTATTCTAATATTAAATTATAGTATTGCATTGCTACATCTAGAAAAGAACAAAAGCTCACCCTCTGGCCTGTTTACTTCTGTAGGCATAGGTCTAATGTATATTTCAACAATGATTTCAAATTATAAGAAGTAATTATAATCTCAATGCATCATTGTTGAATGCTATTACTATGTTTTCTTTTTATTATCTGTTAGTGTTTCCTAGTTAATTCTGTATCAACAATTTTTATTTCCCTATAACAACATAACAAACCTTACAACATTACATGTTAAAAGGCAGGAGGAAATCTGCAAAGTGGATTAAATTTTGTCCCCACTAGTATCCGTTTGAGTGTTGTTGTTCTTGAAGACCAGTTTTTACTTTTAAAGATACATGAACCATTTCCACTATACTGCTTCTACTGATTATAAATAAGAAGCAGCAATATAAACTTTCTTCTTCATACAAAAGAGAGACCAGTGATACATTTCTATTCTTAATCTTCCCAAACCACATTCTGGTTAAGAAAATTAAGCAAAAGAAGAACACCAAGTCAACAGACTGAAAACACCAAGAGTAACTCCAAGGGTTGAATGCACACCCACGCTCGCTGTCTCTCCCTGTCTCGCTAAACTCCAAGCATCATTTCCAACAGATTTCACATCCAGGCAATCTAAGTACACGATGTTAAGTACAAATACATTAGAGTTCATCTAATTTTGATATTTTCACACAGTGTGTAACAAAATACATGAGGGACAGAATCTTTTCATCTTAAAGAAAATGTCAATTATTTACTACTAGTTCTCAACTAAACTTTCGTTTAAGGATAATAGTTTCCCCAGAAAGCAGAAAGTCCTCCTTATTATGCCTTTAACATTTAAAATTATACAACCTTATTAAGAGATCATCCCATTAGGCTATGCAAACTTGTAGGAAATACCCAAGTTTATGCAAGAAACTGTGAGGGCTGGTTTGTGTGACTCAAGCATGAGCTTAGGCATGTATTGTAAAAGATCTTAAAAGACCTTCAAGAAGCTCCTACATGAAGCATCAAATATGTGAACATTAGCTTCCAGTATAATAATCTATTAATGAAGAGCCCAAATGGGGCATCAGAACACCTGGAACCAACAACTGGATATGTCCCTTGTGATCAAAGGACATCAAGCATCTGGATTTCAAGAGCTTCGTTCTTAGAAGGGAACTTGCATTATAACTCTGTCACTTTAAAAAGATGCTATCAGAACTCAATGAGCAGTTCACAGCTCGAGAAAAAGTTAAGATACTATCATTATGAATAGATGTTGCCAGGATGGGAATACAGACTATTGGACCTTCAGAACAAGACCTAGAGATGCTCCTGGAGGAACAATTGAGAATTGCTGGATAAAGTAACTACTGGAAAAGTACCAAGAATGAAAGGCTTTGGTCTGTGTTGTAGAAATCAATACCCAGAAATGTTCATTCTCAAAGTACACTGATTATTTCTTAAACGTTCATATTATAATACAATCATACTATGTATAATATTTGAGTATTTGTCAAAACACTTCAGATTGAAAATCATTTTAAAAATCAATTGAAAGATTAAAATAAATATTTGAGAAGATCTTAAATTGTGGTCAGATGTGGGATAAGTCACTTCTCCCTTTTAAGAATATTCCCTTTCACCCTAACCGGTTTGGCTCAGTGGATAGAGCGTCGGCCTGCGGACTGAAAGGCCCCAGGTTCGATTCCGGTCAAAGGCATGTACCTTGGTTGCAGGCACATCCCCAGTAGGAGGTGTGCAGGAGGCAGCTGATCGATGTTTCTCTCTCATCGATGTTTCTAACTCTCTCTCTCTCTCCCTTCCTCTCTAAAAAATCAATAAAATATATATTTAAATAAAAAAATGAATATTCCCTTTCCTGGAAAAATTAAAAATCCACACCAAATAAATTTGCTAAGGTACTGTCCCTCCCAGAAATTTTAAAGTCATCCCTTGTTACTATTTTGAAAACTGTTTATTATCCCAATGCATTGCCTCTATTTAATTCACTGTTTTTTAGACTAATTACTAAACAGTTCAAAAGGTAATAATTTAGTCTCAATTCTAAAAACTTCTAAATTAAAAAGTATTCAGATGCAGTTAAATAATTTATTGAACTAAAGACACCTATTCTATATAATAAAAGCCTAATATGCTAAGTGTCTAGTCATCCGGTCGTTTGTTCAACCAATCAAAGAGTAATATGCTAATGATATGCTAAGGATGCTCAACCGCTCGCTATGACGTGCACTGACCACCAGAGGGCAGACAGTCAACCGGCAGGTTAGCTTGCTGCTGGGGTCCGGCCGATTGGGACTGAGCAAGACGGGCCAGACACACCCTGGAGCCCTCCTGCAGTCCCACCCCGGCTGGCCAACAGCCTGCGTCCCTCCCCAGTCCAGCAATCATGCAGTGGTGGGGTTCCTCGGCCTGACCTGCAACCTCCTGCAATCCAGGACCCTTTGGGGGATGTCAGAGAGCCCGTTTTAGCCTGATCCCGCCCAACGCAGGAGCTGCCACCTGGTGGTCAGTGAGCTCCCACAGACTGGCGAGTGCAGTGGTGGTGGAGGGAGAATGAGCCGTCAGTTGGACATCCCCTGACTGCGAGAGGGCACAGGTCAGGCTGAGGGACCAACTCGCCCCCAAGTGCACAAATTTTGTGCACTGGGCCTCTGGTTATCACATAAGTATCTGAAATCAGTGGATCTTTAGCTGAGATTTCTAAAGCTTTCATCATCCAAATAGATAATACATTTCAATGGAGGTGTAAGGATTAAATGAAATAATGCATATAAGATATGTAATCCCTTTAGGTCTTTTTCTGGTATAAGTCAAGACATAACAGGAATACTACGTAAGGTGGTATTAATGGAATGACCATTTTCATGTTTGGTTTTAAAATTTAATAGTCATCAACTATTAAATTGATAATTCATACCAATCTATTGTTTTAAAGATTTGGTCTCCACAATAAGTAAACACCCAAATGCAGCAAATTACTATGCTACATGGACCATCTGATTCCCACCTACTTCTTATAGTTAAGACTTACCATCATGTTCATAAGTCAAAATAAACAGTGACCCTACTTCTAAAATACCCATTTAACATATTACTAAAGTATGTCCTTGCCAACATGCTCTTTTCACCTCCCTACCCTGAACGTAAATACAAGTTTTCTTTCTCTTTGATACTTCAAAAGGAGGGCACAAGGGATTTTTTTAAGTGAACAGGAGAAAGAAAACAATACCTGTAAGTATTCAACAGGCCTGCACGGTGTTCTGTTTCATACGTGCTGTTTTAGAAAATACACTTTACTGCACTAGCTTCTGATTCTAACCTAAGAAACTTCTCTGAGGTCCTTTCAGGTGGCACTTCTAAGTATTGCCACCCACACCGGAACTCTTCTTTGTAAGGTAGAGTGCATAGCTCAACATATTCATCCTTGCCATATGGCTCTCCTTCATTTTTCCTTGGTGATAAAACAACAGAAACCACACTACAAAACCAATGATCAAACTGCCCCGCCCCTCCCACAGCATCCCCCACACTAATATTTTTCTTCCCCTTCTGCAGACACAAAATCTTTGAGGCAAATCTACAGCCTTAACTTTGCCAAGTGTCTGTTTGGCAGCACAAAGACTGTCATCACTAATATCCTGTGCTCTCTTAGGATTCAAGAAACAGGGAAGGAAAACAGGGAGTGCCTTGGGGCTACATTTTCTGTTTTCTTAATTTCAAACTGTGGTCTAGAGTTCCCATGGCTTACACTGTCGACACTAAAGTTCTGTTTTGGAATGTGAAGTAGCAATCAAATCCTTCTAGGAGAAGGTACAGGTAAGAAGTTCAGGAGCCAGGATTCTGGAATTGCCAGGCTCCAATAACAGTGCCTCTGCTTATTTTTGCTCCGAAAGTGTAGGCACGTTACTTAATCTCTCTGGGCCTGTTTCTTTATCTGTCAAATAGGAATATTATTATACCTAAATTAAATAAGGAAGCCCTACCAACTCTTGCCACAGAGCCTGGGACACAGTAAGTGTTCACTAAATTGAGCCATTATTACAGTAGTAGAAAGAAGACTACACAAATGAGTAAAGATCACAGAACTGACTTTTCTAGACAGGGAGCTGGAATTAATTTGGGATTAGCACACATAGGGTAGTGAGAAAAACTCAGGCTCAAACCTGGGAGACCAGAATTCCAATATCAGGTCTCAAATAATTACTTAATCTCATAGAATAATTTTACTGTGACTTTTATTGACATCATCTACACCATACTGCTGTCTATGACGGGTTTTTAAAAATATATATTTTATTGATTTTTTACAGAGAGGAAGGGAGAGGGATAGAGAGTTAGAAACATCAATGAGAGAGAACCATCGATCAGCTGCCTCCTGCACACCCCCTACTGGGGATGTGCCCGCAACCAAGGTATATGCCCATGACTGGAATCGAACCTGGGACCCTTCAGTCCACAGGTCAACGCTCTATCCACTGAGCCAAACCAGTTAAGGCTGTTTTTTTTTTGTTTGTTTTCTTAATTTTTCACCAGCCCCACAACTCCGAACTGCATATGCAAATTAACCCGCCATCTTTGTTGGGTTAATTTGCATACTCACTCCTGATTGGCTGTTGGGTGTCGCAAAGGTACGGTCTAGAATCTACATGAGCAGTTTTCAACCCAGGCTGTATATTTTAAATATCCTTGGAAATTGAAAGAAGTATCCATACATACCACTCTCCATCACAAATTCAACTTTAATTAATACTGGTTATAGCGTTTGGTAGCATCAAGTTAGGTCCCTCCTATCTTTTAATTCTAGAAGTCTTCATTTTACCTATCTTTTCTTGTATGAAAAAATACGACCATCTAATATTTCTAAGCTCATTAAGAGCAGCAATCACTACTTATGCTTCTTGGTATTTATGAGGGTAGCCAATATTCAATATTTTGTATTTAGGAAATCATCAAACAGCTTTCTTTAGCACATTTTCCTTAAGAACACTGGCAACGAGTAGGCAGTTTATAAAATAGAGGCCCAGTGTATGAATTCGTGTATGGGTGGGGTCCGGCCCACCACGATCAGGTTGGGGTGGGGGGTGGGGGTGATCAGGGGTGGGGCCAGCCAGGGGGAGGGGCCACAGGGAGGGGCCACGGGCAGTTGGCTGGCCAGCCCTGCCCACAACCGGGGTGCGAGGGGGGTAACCACGGGTGGGGCCAGTCAGGGTGAGGGGCTGTGGGTGGTTGGCTGGCCGGCCCCACCCCCCTGGTCAAACTCCCAGTGGAACTCTGGTCAAGGGGGACAATTTGCATATTAGCCTTTTATTATATAGGATTGCATTTTCTTGACACTATAAAGTCCCAGAGATAGCCATGAATGAGGGTACACCTAACACCTGAAAAAGTACTCTGAGAAAAACTTAGAACTTTCTGATAACCAACCTATAGAGAAGTCAAAGTAAAGATTCAGACTTACAAATGGTAACACACATCAAGTCTTTGAAATGCTTTTATTTCTAATCTGTCTTTCCACAGTGACATCAAAGTTTCCTATATATATCAAGTCAAAAGATATTCCAGAGAGATATTTTCATTCCCAACTTACCATGGGAGCCAGAGGCAGAAATGGGAAGAGGATCCAGATCTCTAGAATAATCTTAAGTGGCCCACCAAGTCAGCACAACATGAGCAGAGAAATGAAGGGATTGCACTAAATTATAAAAGGTTAAGGTTCTGTGGACTTTAAATATATTTTTATGTAATTTTATTGTATATATATGTGTATGTGTGTGTGTGTGTGTGTGTGTGTGTGTGTGTAATATATATATATATTTCAGAGTGGAAGGGAGTGGAAGAGAAGGAGGGAGGGAAGAAGGGAGAGAGACCAATTAGGAGAATCACTGATCAGCTGCCTCCTGAACACCTCCTACTGGGGACAGAGCCTGAAACTCGAGCATGTGCCCTGACCAGGAATTGAACTGTGACCTCCTGGTTCACAGGTTGACGCTCAACCACTGAACTACCCTAGCTGGGTGACTGTAATTTTATTTTTAAGCAGCATTTTCTTTTTGATAGTATCAAGAATTGACTATAAACTCTTACAGGCACGAAAACTTAAAGTAGAAAATTCCTTTCACTCTTTAATCATTATGACTATTAATTTTAAAAAAATAAAGAAATAGACTCCAAATGCAATCTAGATATGCTAAGTCATTTAGGGTCACTGGGATTCTGAATAATCCCTAATTCTCTAAAACAGTACTCATTTCTTTAAGCTTGTACCTTATGTTTATAGAAAATCATAATTTATCCTTTAATGATAACAAACCTGAAAGGAAATGTATAATTAGTGCCATGAGACAGTTAACAAAGGATCACCCTAAGAGTATCGAGGGAGAACCAGACAAAGAGACAGTAAATAAATGATAGACATCAACTATCTAAAAACCAGTGACTGTCAAGGAGGGAATGCACTTCCCAGACACGGAGCGGCTGCTGCTTATAGCAGATTTCTTTTATTTGCACTTTCCTCTTTCTTTTATTTTGGCTAGTGTGGACTCAGGCTTTTTATTTTGCTTATTCTTATTCTCATTAAGTCTGGAAGGAAACTAGGACCCGTTCTAGAAGCAGACTTTGTAAATTGGCACCTAACTCCTGGACTGCCTCTGCTTTACAGGAAGTCTTCAACACTGTCAGGGGAAGCTGAATTCATCCACCTAAAAGAAGTCCTTCCTGACTGCTGTCATAACATTCTCTTAGGTAAACTCTAAACAGATACAAGAGTGTCACTAGTCCCTGTCTATGAATCAAAGGTTAAATAAAAAGATAGTAATTAATAATGTTCTTTAAACATTGGCCTGGAGAAGAGAAAAGACTCTCTGAGAGGGTAGGGAAAGAGACACGCGGAGATAGTCCAGGTCTCCTCTAGCTCTGTACAACTGTGCAAAGTCCAGGGATCCTGTTTCAAATCCTTCATCTTCAAAATGAGTGCAACTGTCCCAACTACTTCCATTCTTCACTAAACATTATTATTTTGTTATTTGTTTTGAGATCCTTAAATGAAGGGTATCCAACGTGGTCAGAGGCTCCTATTTGGTTTACATTTTCATACTTTCCATAATATCCAATAGTTTAATAAGTATATTATATATCTAACAGTAAACACATCTATATTGCCTCATTATCTATTTAATACATAGAAGAAGATATCAAAAAAGTACTTAGGGGTCATTAGGGTAAAGTATTTGAGAATTTGGACATCAGTTCCAGAATCATATCTTTGTCTCATCACTTATTAGCTGTGTAACAGTGGGTAAGTTATTCAAAGTTGAGTTTCCTCATCTATCAAGTGGAGCTAATAACAGAGCTTACATAAATATGGTGTTAGGAAGATTATATGAGATAATACATATGAAGTCCTAGCCCATTGCCTGTAAGGGTTATGGAGCTTAATGAAGAGTTACTACGATTAACCCAATCACCCAGCACTTTTGTCCTGAGAGCGTCTAGGCCAGAGGGACTGCAGAAAATTCGCAGATGGCCATTCAAGTCCAGAGGGACTTCTGGGGTTTCTAAGTCCCTCAAAATTTAAATGGGAAAACAGTGAGGACAGACATCCCATCTAATATACTTCCAGAGACTCTCAAACACAAAGTTCCTTTCAGGCCAATCCAGAGGTGCACTGAAAAAGCCCTCAGACTATTTCAGAACCCCCACATGTACACAGATACCCCTGCCTTCTGGTGTCATAATTACTCTACAAGGTAATAAGTAAGGACACCTGGAGTTGAAGATGCTGGAGAACAACTGAAGCATCCAAGCCCTGACTCTGGCCCATCTCAGCACACGTGGAGGTCACTATTCACTCTGAAGTTCAGGGTGCGGACTAAGAACACCCAGAAGCCTATGACTTTGGGATGGGCAGTTAGCCCGCTGCTGGGGGAATCTTCTGCCTTGGATAGGAAGTAGCAGAGCAGTGGCAACAGCAGACACACGACAGTCAACTTTCTGTCAAATTCAGGAGGAGCTGTGGTGTTAGAATGCTTCCACTAGATAGAAATAATTCATAACATATCTCCAAATAGTCTTTTTTTAATAGATGTTATTTACAATGGAATATTGCTTGAAGAAATAAACTATACAAACTATAGGGATAAACTCTTAAAACATTGTGTTCCATGACAACCAAAAGCCTGCCACAACATAGTACATACTGTATCATCCAATGTATATGAAGTTCTAGACAGGCAAAATTAATCTGACAGGAATCAAAGTAATGGTTGCCTCTAGGGAGAAAGAGAGTGACTGACAAGGATCATGAGGGAGCCTTATAGGTGAAGGAAATGATATAGATTTTGACTAGGGTGATAATTTAGCATGGGTTACACACATGCGTCACACAACTCATGAAACTACACTGGAAATCTAGGCATGTTATTTTATGTAAATTATGTCTCAGTTAAAAAGAAATTAGGGGTCACGCAAAATATAGGCTAAAGTTTTAGACTAGATACAAAAAAGGGATAGAGATCAACAAAAGATATAGGCCAATGTTGCAACAATTGGGAATGGATAGGAGGTCCATACCTGAGTCCCAAGGCTAAGTAACATAAGCTTCCTCCTGTGAAGCACTCAGACAGTTCTGTTTTACGTGTCAGTTCCAGCAGGCCATGCCCACCCATGAGCAGGCATGAGAGAGTAAATTCCAAGTATTACATATGGGGAGGTGGGGAGGTGAACAGCCAGAAGAAGAAGAGTAGCTGATTTTATTTAAATGCAACCTGTTTGTAGAAGACATTTCCCATGTATACACATATTCCCAAGCAAACATCTACATATGGTTGTATTTTCCTGATGTCTATCAGCCCTTTTTGTTCCAGACTTGAGCACAGCACATGTTCCAATTAACTCCATTCTTTGTTGCAACTTGCCGAGTCGGGTGTCCCTTGCCAAAAAGGAATAGGTGGTGGGTTACATAACAAGGATTGGGGTGGAATCTGCTGCCAAGTCTACACAGAGAGCTGGTGGAATGTGTGTGGTATGGGTGGGAGCTGATGGAAGGTGGGAAGAAAAGGGGAGACCACAGGAAGAATAACATCCTTAGAGACAGGTTTTGATAGAGGCAGGCCTCATCAGCTGTGTGACTACGGGAAAGAAGGTGGAAGGAGAGCTGAGTTGGAGATGGTGAGGAGTTAAAATATAGGGTGTACATGAGGTTGTTCTATTACACAAGAATTTTCCCCTGGGGTGATGCTTCTGGGAACAGACTACAATGACAATAACTTGAGGAAGAGACTTGTTCCAAGTGCAACCATGATGGGATTTTGATAATGAGACAGAGAAAGGGAGGTCATAAGGTTAAAATAGAGTGGCCTTTAACAAAGGTTTTTAAGTAAAATTTAAAAAGATCCAACAATATGCACATTCCCATCATTGTAGTGAGTAAAGTACTATGCACTAGAAAGCAAACTTTAAATCTTATTTTCTTAGGCAGGCTTACAGGTATTTTAGACACTTAGACTAATATGCTATTCAAACTCACGTGCAGGTCAGCCGGTTCTATTCCACAGCTTGACTGTATTTCCAACCCTATTCCACTATCTCCCAATCTATGGAAGAGTTTATTAACAGGAATTCATTCCTACTACTGAACAAAATTAAATGACGGAAACTACATCCTGAAAGGCAGTCACTATGAAGTGTCCCTGGGACTCTTCCCTTTGAGGACAGGATTATAGAAGTCACCAATGCACTCAAAAACTGTTTTGTTATGTTTTTAAAAACAATGGTCTTTTTAAATTTCTCGGTAACAGACACTATGGGACAAAAATTAAGTTATTTCCTGAAGAAATAGACACTACCCTTTTAAAGCAAAGACTTCCTAATCAAGGCAGCTATAACAACAGTGAAAAAATATTCCACTATTACAGTTACTATCATAACTACTGCCAAACACCCTTGGCTTTTTAAATGAAACTGTAAGATTCAGAGATTTTCTAGGCTTTCTATTTAAAGCATTAGAATATCAATCAGGACATCAAACTATGAAGGGGAAGATGACAGAGTTGGCCAAAAGCAGGCCAAGTAAGGACTGCATGGTGAGAAGTGCTCCCCATGATAGCAGTGGTGAGTACTCACCCAGGTTCCGTTAGCCAAGCCCAGATCACATGTGTGTGAAGCTGGAAAGCTGATTAGAAACACATTTCTGAACATGGAACTCCCTGGACTTCCTTGAACACTAAGGACTAGGGGATAGGTGTCACACACACATACACACACACACACACACACACACACACAAATATGCTACTTAGTAGGCTGAATACAAATGAGGACAGAACCTATCATGGCATGTTTAATAACATAATTTTACTAAGGCAAACTAAGGGGTGGCTAATGAGGTTCCATCAAATAAGCTATGTGAATTGTGTCATTTGCAAACCACGAAATATCACTAGTTAAGGGAAACATTTGACAAGCAATTTCAAGTCTCTTGACCAATTCCACATTAGGCAATCTTGCAAATGACATCATTAACACAAGTTACGTAACTGATCTCCATTTGCAATTTATTAGGAATAGTTTTACAGCAGAATTATTTCCCCTAAAGGTGACCAGGCACATAAGGGCAGTTATCGGATATGAGGTACTCAACAGAGGTTAAAATGTAGTTTGAGTCAAGCACTTTGGCTTAAAACCAATGATGTCTCTATGCCAAAAAAGTATAGCTACTTAGTCCCCTCAGACTCTGTGACAAAAGATGAAAGAAAACATAGAGGCATCTAAGTGCATGTATATACTTATAAATTTATCTCATACATTCCACACAACTGGATTGTTAAATGATGAGCTCTGCGAACGGCGATCTGTTTGCACTTCCAGTGAGAGAGAGAGTGAGCCTGACTAAGAGAGAAATTCCAAGGGTGCTCCAGGACTGACAGCATCAGATAAGCTCATGGTCCTCAGCACACTGCCCAGACCGAGAGCTGAAAAGCAGCATGTGCTGTGCCCCTTAACCAGCCAATGTTTGCAGAGGCTAGTGGTCTGCAGCTGAGCAATTCTTTAGGAACCATTAGTTTTTACACGACTTTCTGAGAGTCCCTAGGAAAAGGAGGAGACCTGGAAGAGTGCTTTCTTAAAACCCTCATAAATCAAAATTGAGAACTGAGTCCATTGGCAACACATCTTTCTTTCCATAAGCCTAATGCTTTTCTTATGAAAAGTATCATTTAACTCAAGAAAGAAAAAAAAAACGAGGAGCACTGGCACAGATTAGAGAAAGAGAGAAACAGAGGAAGGGAGAGAGGGAGGGAACATATTCTGCCTGACTCTGGATTTTTCTTTAAGGAATTTTCAATAATAAACCAAGGACTGAATGTTTGAAAAGCCCCCTCTTAAAGGTTTCTAACTTGTAAGCTTAAAATCTTCAGGAGTGTATGTTCAGGTGGCAAAATCTATATAAAAGAAAGGCATTTGATTTACTTCTGACGTTTAATGGATGAATTAGCCAAAATTTTCTTTTCAGATAATGTGCCGTCATAAACTTCATCTGAGAGGCCAATGCTATAGAATCATAAATGACATGGCCATAAGCATCGGTTCAGCCTACACTAAAATGCCAAGATCATTCACCCAGCTGTAAGCTTCTGGGACACCCAAAAGACTAGAACTAACTGTCAATGCTGACTTCTATGGAGGCACAGAGATATTATAAATCCATTCTGTGATATTCTTCCAAATACTCCCTCAAGGAAAGATAAGTTATAGCCCACAGTTTTAGAAATGGAGAAACTGAGGACCAAGTAGTTCATCACGTGATCAGTTTAGACGTGTAGTCCACACTCAACCCCTGATGCGTACAGGAGGAAGGTAAATTACAGAGGAGAACGCAAAAATGGAGATGAATGCACAGTTTCAGACGTACTTTGGCCGAACACAGAATATTAAATGTATATTGTCATTCTCAAGACACAGGAACTCTTTAAAATTTAAAACAACAATGACTGTCAACAGATATATCTGAAAATAGAATTGTACTTGTCAACCATTTTTAACAAGAAACAGAGGGCATACATAATGGGTCTAATCCATTTCAATTATTATGTTTTTAAAAATTGGAGCTGCATTGTGTCTGGGTTAGGCCAGGGGTCCTCAAACTTTTTAAACAGGGGGCCACAGTTCACTGTCCCTCAGACTGTTGGAGGGCCGGACTATAGTTTTTAAAAAAAACTATGAACAAATTCCTATGCACACTGCACATATCTTATTTTGAAGTAAAAAAACAAAACGGGAACAAATACAATATTTGTATTTGCATGTGGCCCGCGGGCCGTAGTTTGAGGACCCCTGGGTTAGGACATCACTGATGTGTTTATGTCTTAATGGTCAATATCCTCTTTTTAACTATTATATAAAGACTAATAAAAGCATTTTCAGTTTCCCATTCAAATTATAGGTCCACAAAGGTATATATTCGTGTTAGTTCTCTAAATATTGACACCCATTATAACTAATAAACAATAGTTTTTACTTTTAATTCATGTATCTGGTTCTTTGTACTCAGGTAACAAAAACAACCATCTTTTTATGCCTCAGTTTCCTCACAAGAAAGACGGAGATAATAAATGTTTACACTTAGATGCCACCCACTTATCCTACTCCCCGTGAACATTATAAGGATTACTTAGATACTAAAGGCAAAGTGTTGTAAGTTGTACAAAAGAGAATGCTTGAATACAGAAACAATGATCATCTTAAGCTATACTGCAACAGAGAGCCTCATGATGTTGTAAGTATAGTATATCTACCTGTTTTTCTTCCAAGCTGTCAGGTAGATCCTGTATGTTCCCAAATGGTAATTTCCTGGCCCAATTTTGCTGATAACTTCAATCAGCAAAAAATTAATAAATTAAATAAATAAGTATAAAAAATAATCAAATAACTTAAAAAGCCAAAATCACCTTACATTTCCAGTTACAAGCAAAATCAGAGCCATGCATACTTTACTTTATGACTCTGACAATTCCTAAATGCTGCTTGACTTTATTGTTGTTTCGAATGATTCATATTACAGAGGTTTTGCCACTGAACTGAGGAAAATATTACAGGGTTTGGGTTTCTTACCCTCCACTAGTCACCTGTCCTGGAAGCGAAACAGAACTCTCAGCTCTGGCTGATCATGGCTGGGAGCTCATTAGGCTGTTCCTCACGTTAAGTTACTGAAAAGGGTGATGTATTTATAATACAGCTTGCGATGCTATAAAATGGCTCATCAATCTGTTTTATTCATGGAAAGTCCACATAAGGCCACTAGTCTGTTACTGGCAATAAACCTTGGGTGCATCTTCAAAAGACCTGCATATTAGATAGTGATTTATGCCTCTGTCCAAGAAATCAAACATGGTACTAACAAGGCAAGGGATAACTCAACTGACACTTTCAAAAGCAATATAATTTCAGTAGTAAATCAAATGGGCATAACATATACAGGGAAGACAGAAAGACAGATGATTAGCATGTATGTATTAAAAGAAATGCCAATGTAACAAAAAATACCAATCCTAAGTGTTCAGACCTTAAACCATTCCTAACCTCCCCTCTGCACTATTTTTCTTAGCTGGCATTTCTTATATAGCAGAGTCACTCCTCATCTCCCATTTTATAACTAGAATGTTCTTTTGTAAAGACAATGATTTAGTCTAAATAATTTTCTTTTTAAAAAAATACCCAAAGGCAGAGTTGCTTGACTGTCCCTACCCTTGAAACTGTAAGGCTCTTTTGGATGAGAAAGACCCAACAAAAAAGAATGAGAAACATTTACAATCAGAATGAGAAACCAAAATAATTCATTAAGTTTTACAGTATGTTCAGAAAAAATTACACTTATCAAACAATCTTCTCTGTTAGTAGTCTGGAAATCCCAATATGTAAAAGAGATCTCTCATCTTAAGATCAAGCAAAAGAATGACTATAAAACAAAAAATATTTTTTTAACCATTGAGATTTCTTTTAGGTTGCCAACAGTCACTAAAGCAAACACTATATATGTGAAAGTATATAGGTAGAAAATAAAAGGGTTTTTCATACAAGTGAGTAATGAGTTTAAGATGCCTTACATGTACTTGCAATTTTTATCTTCAACAGTCAACTTAAACACACACACACACACACACACACACACACAACATCATTTTAATAAACTATTAAAGTAAGTTATGCAAATTCAATATCCTACCACATATGCTGAACCTGTTTGCATTATTTTATTTGGAAAAGAGAAGCCTTATTTTTAACAGAGGGGGTTTTTGAATATCCTTTGTGCACATGACATTACCACTTTTCTTCTCCATCAGTGTGGCTTACATTCTCGTTCAGGCTAAACTGGAAAGCTACTTGTGTTTTCTCCGTGGACTGCTCAATCTTACAGACAGGAATCGCGCATGGGACAACATTCCTAAAAATGAAAGGGAGAAAGGCATCCTCCCTGTTATTGTTAGTCAAAATAAAACGCTCAGCCTCGCAAGGAGTGACTCTTGAAACACTAGAAGCAAGCCCTCCTGACGCACTGTGGTTGGCGGCCCAGCCTGACAGAGGACCGGCTATGTTTGCTGAAAGGCCATTTGTGGTCCTTTCTTCCTAATGGCTTATAGGTTCACGTTCTGCACCCTTCATTTCACATGTTGGGGGCTATTTGTGCTTACATTCGACCACAACAGATACAAATTCTAAAGTACAAACTAGTGTCTGCAGCTAAAAATCACTTGATTTTCAAAATAAATGCATTTTTAAATACTGCAAAAATGGTTTAATAATGCTACAGAGTTTAAGACTAGAAAGGGAACAGTGGGTTCACACGGTAAATGGATCTACGTAGTTTTACTATTAAATAACTTTCAAAAGAATCACATATGAATTAAGTGTTAGAGTTGATTTTCCCCACCATCTCTCAACCTGTCACCAAAGCTTTTGGAACAGAGAAAGAGAAAACTACTCCTCCCCCCCCCAAATCAAAACATATTTAAGTGCCCACACACAGAGATTTAGTGCCTTGGATATAAACAAACAAAATAAACTATCTTCTCTTGCCTTCTGGAAAAAAAATGCACACTACACACCACCAGCCAGACATCCATCAGGTTATCTCACAGTTACATAAAATAAAAAGGTCTTCTTTTTGTCCATTCCCTCTCCCCCACCCCTCTCTCTCTCAGTCCAAGAATCCTGCCTCCAATTTTCTGTCATGAGGAGCGCTCTGGGGGCCCAGGAGGGGGAAAAGTGTTTGGGAAGCAGAAGGAGCCGGTTCAGCAGGCATCGGTTTCTCTCTGTGCCTGTGAAGTGGACATTGGCATATCTCGCCTCGGCTTCCCCTGTGGGGTTCATCTGGTCGGCAGGGTGGGGAATAGTTGTCTGCACCATAGCAAGGTCAGCCGGCGAGGGCTGACAGTCTCTGTCTCTGTACAAAGAAAAGAATCAATACTTTTGGACTACGGCTGTGCCCTCAGTGTAAAACAACAAACATGCAGCGTCTGACATGTTTCTAGGTGATTTGTGGCAGAACCTCTCGTCTGATCTGTGTCCAGGAGCTGCTGTGTTACTGCTCTTTGCTTTTCGCCTCCCCCACCCCCCTCGGCGGCCCCCTCCTGCCTGCCCCAGCTCTGTGATGTCTAATACTTTACTCAGGTACAGAGGCGGGTGTTCTACCCTACAGCGACGTGTCACTCAATAAATCACACCTACCAGTGCAGTCTGCACAGAGTGATCTGGGCTGTAACAAAGGATCAGAGGGACAAAGTGCAGGCAAGATACTGTAATTATAACAAAACTAAAATATCAGGGAGAGGGACACACGCACAGGCTCTGAGGCATGGGTAAAATGTCAGGAGAAATGGTAGCTTTTGTCCTTTTTTTGGTTATACTCTTTAAATGTACCCCTCTCATCTTGCCTCTGCCATTACCCTCTGCTCATTTGTCTTTTTGTTGTTCTTGTTCTTTGTTCTAACTAGAATTAAAGGCATAACGTGAGCTTTATTAAAGCGTTCACTGAGACAAGCAATGCTCATCGCCCATTTTAAAATACATGTAAGATGTACGGAATGAGAGAGAGGCACGTCTAATAAGAACTTTTGGTATCTTCACATCATATCCTTATCTAAAATATTAGTGCACAGAGGCCCTGAATCCTCCTGAAACTGCCCAAATGTGAAAACTATACCAAGAGACAGCTATTAATTATGGCTTGAAGTTAATTATTTTAACAGCCATTAAGTGATTTTTTACATATACAAAAACATGCTTGTTTTGTGTGGACAGTTTGTGTAGAAATAAAATGTTAACATACATTGTATGTTCTTCAGTTTGCTTAGGAACAATTTTATACTCAATCTGCTTTCTCTCATCCATCTAAGCGCACCCCCCCCCCCCCAATTTATTTTCCAGAGTCTGAACCATTAGCCAAGTCAGATAAGAAGATTTTGGACAGTTTCTTCTGTTCTAAATATTTTAAATGCAGCAGTCTGAGTTATCCCGGCAATTTCCATCACATCAGACACCTCTTAATGCAGGAAAAGTGATGTTCCATCATGGAGGTCTTGCACAAGTCTCCACTGTAACTGTTGCTGATGAAAATAAAAGTGAGTTAGAATAGCTCTACACTTCCTTCCTAGTCAATCAATGCCTGACAGCACCAGTTCCTTCAGCCATGTACTTCAGCGATAATGGATCAATAACTGTGGTTTAACAACAGGGAGCCACCAATCATTATACGAATGATTAAAAGGGGTCTCACTCACATACACCTCTGCAGACAGAGTAGACCATAAGATCAGAATACCTGCCACATCACAGTTCATGCCAGAGAAATCCAGGTAAAGGAGGGAATAATGGGGGTGGAGGGATCATTAAGACAAAGAATAAAGGAAATATAAAATGACACTGCTGATTTTCAGCCACTGTTGTCTTAAGTCAATAATTCTCCAAACTCACCATAATGAAGTGAAAGAAAAGCAAAAATATGGAGACGATTGCTTACCGGTAAAGTATACAAAGCACCAACTCATTAGGATTACTTGGAAGGTCACACAGACATGCCCTTTACCTTCCACACACCCTCAAGGTCTATCTGCCAGGAGTGCCAGTCTCAGTTCACTTTCTTGGAAATCCTTGTTGCCTTGACTTACTTTTATCTAAATACATTAAAATAACCCTCTGAATATCTTTGTAAAAAGCCTGAAATACCCTGAAAGGTTAGGACTGCTTCATCCAGTAAAATCCCTGGCAGAAAGCAGATGCTCAACCACGACTGACAAATTAATGAAATAAATGAATCACTTTAAAAAATATAGCATTTGCCCTGGCTGGTGTGGCTCAGTTGGTTGGAGCGGTGCTCTGTACACCGCAAGGTAGCGGATTCATTCCTGGTCAAGGCACATAACCCAGGTTTCAGGTTCAATCTCTGGTAGGTCGGGTGCATATGGGAGGCAACCAATTGATGTTTCTCTTTTCTCTCTCTCTCTCTCCTGCTTCCTTTCTCTAAAATCAATGAAAAGCAGATCCTCAGGTGAGGATTAAATAAGAAGAAAAATAAAAGATCTAGTGTTTTGATAAAAAAATAACTCTAGCAAAAAATATTTCACTTCACCCATGTACCTCTAGAATATTACCTTGAATTCACCTATTACAAAGCAAAGCACCACAAATTATCAAATTAAATGATCAAAATCTATCTCTTGTATATGGCAAAATTCTCCGTTACCGACTGATCTTTCTCATTTGCCTGGAAACAGTAACAAGGGGTCCACCCTGGCACATACTCAGCAAATGATTCTGGTCTCAACACTGCTCGAGATACAGTGGTGCACTGGCTCTGACCTCTCCCAGCAAAGAAGGTAAACAAGTAAAGACATAATTACATACTTGTACATAAAGACATAATTGTACATACTTTGGAAAGGTACACAGAGGGGAGTGTTCTTAACCAGGGGAATATTGCTGCTCAGGGAACACTTGGCGATGTCTACAGACATGTTGGGTTGTCGCATGGGGGCAGGGGACGGAGGGGAGCTTGTTACTGGTACCTTATGGGTAGAGGTCAAAGATGCTGCTAAATACCCTACAATATACAACATAGTACCCCACCACAAAAAAAAATTAGTCAACACAAAATACCAATAGTTACAAGGCTAAGAAATGCTGGTATATAGGATGTCCAGAGAGCACTGAGAGGAGAGTGCCTCACTTCTGAAAGAAGAACAGCTGGAGAACAGAACAGTGGAGGAATGGGAGAACCCAACCCATCCCCAACAGCGGTGGAGAACACAGTGGTTAGAGGAACGGACAAGAGATGAAAATGGGTCAGACCACGCTAAGGAGTTTACACTCACCTAACACCGGGAGAGTTGTCGTCAGGGTTTGGGAATGGGCAAGTGTAGGAGTGACAGGCTCAGATCGGCATGTCAGATTACTCTGTTCGCAAGAGGAAGGACAACCACAAGAAAGCTGAAAGTTGAAATAAAAAAAAAATAATAATGAAGTCTTTACAAGATCAGAAGCATGGGGACTGCAGAGAAATGAAGAGGGAAACGGCAATGTGCTACCTTTTGGAATTGGGGGAGAAGCCAGAGAAAGGGCAGAATCTAGGATGGCTTTGCTGGTGCGACCTTGACAGGACTGGGGAAAGATGGTGATGCCATTTAACTATAGCAAAGGCCGGCTGGATGAGGGCAAGGAAGGACACTGAAACATTTAGGTTCTGACTGGCTAAGTTTTGAAGTGGAGCCTCCAAGACAGCTGAACTTACAACTATGAAGCTCTGCAGAGAAGTCTGGGATGGAGGAAGAACTGGGTAGTTATTAGAAAATCAGCAAGAATGTAAATAATGCGAATGAGCGCACTTGCCCAACGTGGGTAAAAGAAAACCGGGAATGACTTAATATTTAAAATACTTGCCAAAGATGAACTAGAAGACAAAGAGCTAGAAAAGTTAGGATAGAATTGGAAGAATGAGGAGCCAGAAAATCCAAATACTTCCTGGAAGTGCAAATGTGGTCAAAAGCATCAAATGTCAGAGAGAAATGTGAAAAGCAGAAAAGCTTCTACAAGAGGCATCGGACGAGAGGTCAGCTCTCCAGAGCCACTGTTGTGGGAAAGAGCAGACACAGAAGCCAGGCTGCAGCAGGCTAAGGTGGGAATAGGCTGAGTTCTGAATGGAAGGTGAGATAAAGGGACGCCAGAAGGGAACAGAGGTGTGCCTGGCCATCCATAGGCAGACAGGAACAAACCTGGACCACAAAGAGGCTTATTTTATCTTTATAACAGGAACAGGTTGGAAATAAACTATAGGAGAATCATTGGTGTATATATGATGGAATAATGTGTAGTCCCTAAAGATGATAGAAGGATGGTCACAATATTAAATACACTTATGAATATACAAATGTGTGTCAATGATATTATACATGAGACTGCAAACATACACCTGAAGCCAATTTGGGGGTGGGGTGGGGACTTACAATGGATATGTCATGATTATCTTAGGGTGACTGGGTTACAGTAATCATGGGCTTGCTTTTTCTAAACTCTTATTTTACACAATATGTTTGATATGAGCAATAATTTATTTCAAAAGGAATTAACCTCTTAAGTAGGAAAAATAGAGACTCAATAATAGACCAGAATCTCTGGGACAAGAGAGGGACATGAGAGTCTCTGTATTATAATGCCAACTTTCTGGAAAATTAGAAATTCTCTAAACCAATACTACCTATAAAATGAGTGGAATTTTTCATTGTTAATTTTTCTATCTAGAATTGTAGAAAATTTTAAAGTGTGAGTATTATGAAGTATTTTTGCAATAATTTCAAAGCACAGAAAGAAGGAAAACTAACTATAAAGGAGTGGTAGAAAGGATAAGGAAGAAAGAAAACAAAACTTTGAGCAGTTGGTGTATTCTAGTTAATTTTCCTAAATGCCACTGTGAAACAAAGCCACCTCAGTTTATTCTGCCTGAAACTAAAACATATTAACTTGGCCAAATGCTTGGCTAAATGCTTGTTTTTACCATGAATAGCTCCCATATTGTCCAGCATATCACCTCCTGGATTCCTTAATCATTTTTTCCTTCAAATGGTCAAAGCCACAATTAGAGGGAACAGGTCCAATGTCAAATTCTCAACAATTCCCTTATCCTTCCAAATTCTGGGAAAGATCATAGGTCTTGCAAGTATGTGTCCAACCCTTTTCCTCCCCAGCATCAACAAACAACTTGGTCTGTCTCTTAGGAAAAGGCTGCATGTTGCCACTCAGATGATTCACTAAGTAGCCCAGAGCAGACAATCCAATTATCAAATATTCAGTGTCAGTGTGCTCTGTATCCAGATGTGATGGGTACTCTTTTTTCTTGCCTGCTTTTTTTCAACTCTTTTCCCTATGAGGTGCTGGTGATGGCTAAAGTACATATGACCTATTGGCCTGGAAGAGTATAATAAGGTGACAACTTACACTGTCTTAAAATTATCAACTAGGTTCAGAAAAAAGAGGAAGCCCATACATAAGCCACTATTACTATAATATTCCATTTCTTGGAATGTGATTAAACTTAAGCATGGGTTCAATTAACAGCTAGGGCAGTGATGGCGAACCTTTTGAGCTCGGCGTGTCAGCATTTTGAAAAACCCTAACTTAACTCTGGTGCCGTGTCACATATAGAATTTTTTTGATATTTGCAACCATAGTAAAACAAAGACTTATATTTTTGATATTTATTTTATATATTTAAATGCCATTTAACAAAGAAAAATCAACCAAAAAAATGAGTTCGCGTGTCACCTCTGACACATGTGTCATAGGTGCGCCATCACTGAGCTAGGGCCTAGAATGGTACCTGGGTCACAGAAGGTACTCAGAAAATATTGAATGGTTGGCTGGATGGATACCTAGATGGGTAAATGATAAGATGGCTCTAGCTGGTTTGGCTCAGTGGATAGAGTGTTGGCCTATGGACTGAAGGGTCCAAGGTTTGATTCCCGTCAAGGGCACATGCCCTGGTTGCGGGCTCGATCCCCAGTGTGGGGCGTGCAAGAGGCAACAGATCAATGATTCTCTCTCATCATTGATGTTTCCCTCTCTCTCTCTCTCTCACTCCCTGCCTCTCTCTCTCTCTTCTCCCTTACCCTCTGAAATCAATAAAAATATATTTTAAAAAATGATAGATGAATGAAAAAGGGGGGCATACACACACATACTTAATGCAAAGAGCCCTAACAATAGTATCACAGTTATTGTACGTTAATGTGAAAAAGCTATCATTTTCATTGTGCCCTTCTGAAATTTCAGAATCCTATAAGTTGAACTTCACTGATAAGCACTATGCTTCTCAAAATCACCAAGTCTGCTCTCACATCAGGGTCTTTGTAATTTTTGTTTCCTCTGCTGGGAGGCCCTTCCCCTAGATCTGTGCAGGGCTCCCCCTCTAACTTTACTCAGGTCTCGTGCTGCAATGTCATCTCCTCAAAGCTCTCTTTTCCGATCATCCCCTATAAAACAGCAGGCCCTTCCCCATCCCCACTCCCCATCTCCTTGCTCTGCTCTGTTTTTCTTCACAGGCCTTTTTATGCTCCATAACTATTTAGTTTATGGGTATTTTTTGTCTTCTCCACTAGGACATAATGTCCACAAGGATAGGACTTTGTCATATTCACCACTGTGTCCTCAGCAACCAAGTCAGTACCTCGGGCAGAATTATATGCTTAACTAATATATTCAGTGAATACAGCCGAATTATTTTCTGCAAACAATTTTATAAAAATATCATCTCCTCTCCCAGGAAGTTTCATCCACACCAGCAGCCCCTGTTTCCCAAAGGTAGCACACACTTAGCTCTCTGCTCATGATGCTTCCCTGGTCTTCAATGCCTTGCTCCTTCTACAGATTCTGCATCTTTTAACCATCAAGGAAGGGCTCAACACAGCACTTCCTTTCCCAACCTTACTCTATGGGAAATATTATTGTTTCCTTATCTGTAATCCCCCTAGTTCCTATACACAGCACAACTGTACCATGTAACATTCCGTATTAGTTACATGTTTATGTGTGTACCTCCCACCACTTAGCAGAACATGAGCTGATTAAATATCTATTATTAGCATGGGCTATAATCTGCCTGCACAAATAAAGCCAATCTTCTTTGCACAAGAAAAAAAGGAAAGGGAAAACATATTTAAAAATGAGTGCCCACAGCCCAAGTGATACATGATCCCATTTAATCCAAAAGATGGTGAAATATAAATGCCACTATTCCCATTTTAATGGTACAGAAACTAAGACTCAAAACAAGTAATTAACCTTCCCAAGGTCACATGGTAAAAGGGGGATTACAACCTAGGACTTCCTTTCTCCTCTCCGTGGTTGGAGAGAAGGAAAGAGGGCCATACTTCTCCCTGTTGTCACCAGAAGCGTGGTGCTCATCTTTTAATAGAAACCCTGGGTTTTAGTCTTACTAAAGTCAGTCTCTTGCTAATTTTGTGAGCTTACTTGGTTAAACCACATAACCTCACAAAACCAGTTTCCTCATTTATAAAACAGCAGGTACCACCTGCTCTGCCTAAATTGTGTTTATATGGAGACCAACTTCAGGCTCCAAGGAAAAGTGATTAGTTCCCCAGAGGTGAAAATCAAGCATGGGTCCACATTACAGAAAACGCTAGAGCCCGCTACCTCATAATTTCAAGGCCATTATAGCTTAGTGTCATCAGTTTCCTCCACATTCAGGCATTCCCTTAGTCACGATCGCCACCATCACCATATATTTCTACAGCTTTGGAGACCCCTACTAAAGTGACCATGAACTTCTATTCTTCTCATTTTCTTATCTGTCTTTAAAGACTATATTTGTTGTCTTTAAATACACACACAATTTGTTGTAACAGAATTACCTGACTTTAAAAAAATTCAATCAATACGATGCATTTCTAAAAATGTTTCAAATGTCTATGTAAATGCACATGAAAGAAAAATCTGTTCATAAATGCCTACTACAGAATTAAATATTAGCAGGCCTTTTTTAAAAAACCAAAATATTTAATCAATTAGAGTAATCTGAAATTATTTAACTCAACTCCATAGCCAACTCCTTAGCTTCAAAGACAAGTAACAGCACAGGGTCTAAGTTTTGGGTGTGCAGCAAACCACACCAACAATCATCTTCAAACCACCAGTTATTTGAAACAGCTGCAAACATGTTTCCTTAGAAAAACAGATTGGGATTTAGGGGCTTACAAGGTGATAGCAATTTAGTTAACCATTCAAAAGGAAATTTCTATTCAACCCATTAAACTCCTAATATTTCTCCTTCAGGGGAGGAAACATTGACACATTAGCTCAGGAGTTTATTCTGTGTACTTGAAATAGACACTCTGGTCCTCTGCGTGGTAGATGTTGTGATACTACATATCTGAAACACTTTAGAACATATGGCTCAAAGAAGTAAACACAATAAACTTACAATGTGTGTACAGGGCAAGAGTCCACTATATTTGACACAAATCAGACCACATTTCCAATGTTTTCTTTACAGTCTACTTTAAGAGAAACATTGATCACACAATGCAGGTCACAGCCAGACATAACTGGCCAGATTGTAATTCATCACAAAAAAGGAATGAATATTTGATGGAATAAAGTCAGGGAGGGCTTTCCACTAGTTCCTTTCCTAGAAACACCATTCTTAAATAAGGCTATTGAAACTATGGTGTCTATTCAAAGCATTGAACAAATACTGTAAGCTCTCACTATTCCCAATTAGTACCCTAAGCAGGAAGGATATAGAGACAAACAGTCTGCCTCAAGGAGGTCGCAGTCTACTCTGGTTACACCCCATCTGATCATTTCATCTGTTTCATTATAAAACTCAGCAATTCCATCAACAAATATCCCTACCATCTCCTCCCACCCTGAAACATCTCAGTGGTCTACAGGCAACCCCACTGTATTTTTTGGGCTAGCATAAACACATGTTCAGTCTCATTTACCAACTAGATTACAAGTACATACTCCAGCTGTGTAACTCTGGACCACACTATAACAACAAGGGGCTGATATCTGATAATCCTGGTATTATTATTCTAGCTCTTAAAACATTTGCTCTAAAATTGTGTCTGCCTGTAACTACACTCAGGTTCTATCTCTGTCCTCTGATACTACACAAGGAAACACACCACACACAAAACAGCAGCATTTCAAAAATCCTTCCCTCAATTCAAATATGCCTGCTAGGATCTCTAATACACGGAACAAAATTTTAAGTTAAAGTGTGAGGTGTGAATATTATTTCCTAACTTAGTAAAAGTATATATATATAAGGGCATGCTTATGAGAAGAGATTTTTCCAAAAACTTTTGCCTTAATAAGCAATTTCCTGTTTGAGTAATAAATGTACTGTTAATCATATAGGACCTTGTCTAGAGATTAGCTATAAAATCCTATTATATTAAGGTCCAAAACAGGGGAGGAGGTAATCTCTACTCAAGGAAAGAGATCTTTTATAAAAATGTATATTTTTATTGATTTCAGAGAGGAAGGGAGAGGGATAGAGAGATAGCAACATCAATGATGAGAGAGAATCACTGATCGGCAGCCTCCTGTACACCCCACACTGTGGACTGAGCACGCAACCCGGGCATACAACCCGGGCATGTGCCCTGACCAGGAATCCAACCGTGACCTCCTAGTTCATAGGTCAACCACTGAGCCATGTCAGTCAGGCAAGAAAAGAGATCTTATTTGGGATCTGCTATGCAAACTGAACTCTCCATTCATCCTGAAACCCTTCTATCCTGATTCTCTAAATAGTAGGCATTCATTCTTTCTGTTTCTCAATGAAAAGGGACATACCATCACAAGGAAAAGACCAACTCTGGGCTTATGAAGGCTGTGCTCATTTCATCTCAAACACTGCGCTCAATGGAGAGCGCTCCAAGTCACTGACCTCTTTCACCTCCAGGTCTCCGAGGGTGTCTACTGCCCATGCCAGTCCTTGGCGGCTGCACTTGCCCATGTTGTTGCATATTAGCATGCTACTTCTTCCCCAATGGTGCTCTTTGCCCAGAATTCCCACAACTCTTACCAGCCCTCTGAACCACAACTCATGAGACCAAAACTTTCATGCCCAGTAATATTCTACTACAAGTGCACCGAGTGATGGCCATGACTCAAAAAGTTACACCAAGTTTCTGCTCAGGACCTCTCTTGGTTATGATGGGACTGATTTGGGGCACTGAAGGGAATGTAGCTTTGCAGACAGCAACTGCACCTTCAGAAATTCTCGTTGGTAAATATTTCTGAAAATTGCCTGTATCCTAGTCTGGTCTGGTGTTAGGTATGGTTTCTAGGTTCTCATCAATGAAAAATTAATGAAAATGACAGACAAAAATAATAGGGGCAGTAGCAGCTTTGATTTTTTTAAAAATAGGGCAAGTAAGAAAAAGATGGCTATCTTTGGCTGAGCATGCTATTCTGCTGGGTGTGGAAGGGAATTCTCCCCATTTCAAACCTGTCCTCAGTCAGCTTTATTAACATTAACTGTGTTACTATAATAAAGAATCAGCAATTCAGAGTGGGGAGGGGGGAACAATCCAAAGCAGGTAGTTGGGGACTAGGCCTAACTCTGACACCACCTGTTGACTCTGGTCAAATCATTTGGCTTTCTTTCATCTGTAAATTAGATAGGATTGTCCCTTGCCTACTTTTCTAAATGGAAGAGAAGATAAATGAAAACTGTTCCATAAATCTAAGATAATATTGCCACCAGACACTGTATCCTGAGCTGGAGGCACCCACAAGAATAAGACAGGGCCACAAATCAAGGCGCCACAACAGCCTAAATGGGGGGAGAATAACAAGAAAGCAATTCTAATACAGTGTGGCAGGAAGAGATGGTGTGGTAGGAATAGGGATAAAGGCATCACAGGAAGCTCTGAGAATAAGAGGGCAAGAAAACCAGAGCAGGTGGACAAGGTGGTAAGAACTCTTTCAGAAGTAATACCTGAACTAAGTCATGAGAAGGAGAATGTATATGGCCATACCAACCTGCAATTTGGTAATTCACACACCTTTACAAATCTGATATTTGACTAATTATAATTCAGTGATTGTTTCTATAAACATAAAATGTATGCACTGGAATGTTTAATTTGTACCAATGAACAGATACCCAGCCTATGCTGAGCCTAAGAAATTTTGTATATATAAGAGCGGTGCCTTAGAAATCATAGAAACTATGCCCTACTACACCTATAACTTCTATTAGGTTGAGCAGTCTTGGTTCTCTTATTTTACTGTTTGAAGCTATCTTATATTACCAAGCACAAAAAATGTGTTTGATATTTGACTAGCATCTTGAATGTATATCTAAGACTAATTGGGAGATATGAAAAAGCTCATTTCCAGTTAATTTTCTAATCAGCACAAAATTTACTACTTCTTAAAATCGAGCCATCAAACACCATAAACCAGGACACACTCAAGCCAGGGTCATTCACAAAAATTATCCTATTTGCATTTCTAAGTATAGTGAAAAAAGGCCCTCTATTTCTACTTTTCGATCCTCGAACTTCTTTTAAGAAGTTAAAGGTAGATATTCTAATATTAAATTTATTAAAAGAACAAGTCTTAAAAAAATCTTTAAGTATAGTCTTCCTATATCTTCCTAGGAAATTATCACTAATAAAAAAATACACACTACTGTGATTAGTTTTTAGTGATATTTACAATAAAAAATTCCAGAATTAAAAAGAATAAAGTTACTTATTATTTGAAGAAAATCTATCAATGTGTTAGTTTCTGTGATATTTCAAAAAATATCTGTGTGGGGTTTTTTTTTAAAAATAGTAATTTTAATAATTACTTCATTGACAATTCCATGGGTAGATTATATCTTGTATAAAATCTGAATTTTAATTTCAATATATAGGTCATGTGGGTTTTAGTATATTTTTCCCGTAAGATGCATTTTTAATGCAATTCTACCTTCCTACATACTTTCCCCTTCAGTGCTATATTTTGCCAGAGGGCTTTTCTCTCTCTGTTTTTGGTCTCATCTTCAATTATGTTTTCTTCACTCTAGTAATTTTGGCATTCCCTTGATCTCTATCATCTCTGTTGCAAATGTTCTCTCCTATAACTCTATATAGATGTTTTATTTTGGTTTTTCTCCACAGCATGAATCCTTCAATAAAAGAGGCAGGTGGTATTAAAGATATTTAATACACTTCATTAATAGAAACAACAGCTAAAAACACATGCAATAAAAAGTTACTGACCAATTCATTCAATGTCTGCATACCACAATGCAACTGACAACCAGTAAACAACATCTAAGGTATCTTGGCAAATAAGTAAAAACATCTCTCAGGAAATCATAGATTGCCTTTCATTACTGAAACTTGTTGGATGATTCTGTAGCTAAATGCTTCAACACACATCCCACTGACCTGATATATTTTCTTGGTTCAAATGTGGTATCTAAACAGCAAGTTTACCTGTTCTGCTGCCAGTATAAAATGTAATCTACACTGATTTATTCAAAGCAGGATTCAGACATATTTTTGAGGTGATATATCCTTTTTAAAAATGGTGTTTTGAGAAAGTAATATCTATTTTACTTTAATGTAATCAGTGTTACTCAACCTGAACACTTTACTTGCTTAACATTTTCTTTTTCTTTTTTTTTTTGTTGGTATTCTTTTCCTGCTTAAGTTTATAGTGTTTTAAAATTTGCATACAAATTCAAATATTTATAAACTGGAATTAGAATGGCATTTTACTATGAAAAAGATTTAAGCCAAACATCAACATTATAGGTTTCCTATTTCCATTAAAGAGGTAAATAGTAATTTCAGAGAGAAGCACCTCTCTCTCTCTCTCTCTCTCTCTCTCTCTCTCTCTCTCTCTCACACACACACACACACACACACACATCAATATTATGAAACTACTGTCACTAGAATGCATGCTTTAGTTGTTTATCCAAGAAGGGTAATGAGATGTGATGATCTACCTTCTTTAGCCAAGTCCTCCTTTGTAATAATAGCATCCATTGATTTAACAGCTAACCAACATTTGGAGCGCTGTCTGTGTTTATTCAAGGGGTTTTTCCCTTCACAAACCTAACCCGCCCATACAAGAATCAAATCTATAATCAGGCTCTTGTTGATTCCATGCTCTACTCAACTGAGATAGGCAGTGCAAACAACTGAAGTATTGTTACTGGACAAGATGATCAGCAATGTGGTTAATTGAAAATTAACAGTGGGACTTTCTACTTAGTGCCAAATGTAGTCAATGTGAAGTAGTCACCTTCAACAGCCCAAGAAAGAAAGTCTATTCCCAGTTATCTGAAAATGAGAATTATCTGAGCAAAGAGTACCTTCCACTTCTATTGACATGATTAAAGCAAATGAGGTATGTCTTATTTTTTGATAACATTTCATTTTCTCTTGCATAGCATTTAGACATAATCAAACAAGAAATGTTTTTAAACCAAAATATTTACCAGATTCTTAATTTGGAAAGTAAAAAAAAAAAAGAAGATGCACTTCAAGTTTATATATATAGAGAGAGAAACACAGTATATTTTTTTGAGAACCTACTATGTGCTGGGCACTATACTGGATACCAAAGCATACAAAGATGAACACACCTTGGTTCTTGCCCTCAAGGAGGGGGTCTTTCAGCTGAGTTTGCTGATTCTCCACTCTTTGTGCTATAGACAAATACAGTCTATTTAAAAACGTGACTAAACTTTACCCTGTGTGAATTCTTCCCTGGTTTGCCTATCTTCTGTGACTCCATGGCACAAAGACCAGCATTTATCACATTAATTCATTCATCAAGCAATGATTACTAAGTGCAGGCATGATGGTCATTGCTGAGACTATGAAAACGAACAGGACATGGTCATTGCTGAGACTATGAAAACGAACAGGACAAAACTTATCCCCCAGGAAGATCCCCTACAACTCTAACAAGTTAGCTTACCACCCACTGCATATAGCAGAGCTCCCTTGAACAACAGCGTATGTATCTTTTATCACCAGCTTGGCATACTGCAGGAGGTAAATGTTAATTCTGAACCTGATAAAAAAACAAACTTTAGATGGGAAATCAGAAGACCATGTTTTAGGCAGAGGATGTCCCTGGATCTCACTTTCTTCCTCAAAACAATGAGGTGGCGGTCATTCCCCCACCCCAAGCGATCTCAGGCTCTACTGGTGTATCAGTGAATATTCTCGTTTCAAGCGGGAAGGGTAAACATATTTAACCACCTTAGGATGTGCCTTAAACAATTTAAAACCCATCTAAGCTATGATTAGTTCAATGGCTAGGCCTATGCTGAAATCACATCTTGAAACATTATTGTAGCCATTATTGTGGAATTTACTTTCTGATTTTGATATATTGAGTTCTTTTCTTGTCTCCCCTTACCCGGAGATGTATAATTTGGGTCTGCTGTATTCTTTCAAAGGGAGAATTGGCAGGGTGGTTGCTGTTACTTAGGATAAGTGTATAATCTCTTTGACTTTCTCTTGTTGGGCAAACTGCCCAGTGAATATCAATTTTTTTAGAGCTACAAATATGGTTTTAATAGATTCACAGATTTCAAATGATTAAAATTCAGAGCACATCTCTCCCAGGGTGAGCAGATAATTCACAACAATCCATGTAGATTCAAAGGAGATGACAATGGATCAATCTGTATGTGAATAAGTTGACACCGTGGTTTACTGCTCCTCCCATCTCTACAGCCCACTCCCACCCCCACAACACACACACTTTTCATATGAAGAAAAATGCCTCAGTCTATGGGAGTTCAAATTAGTCATAATATCCACGTGAGAGACTGAGGAAGACTTACTGTAAATCAGCCACTCAGAAACCACATTTGACATATTTTGGTTAACAGTGTAACAATAAGTTGCATAATACTGTACCTATCGATTGGAGTTTGGGATTATAATGGAAAGTAATTGCCATACATTGAAAGTGACCAACCACACGATAGAAAATTGTTTCTGAAGAGCCCACAAAGGGAATCATTTTCCTTATAATCTAAAACTTTTATCCTCTAGATGGTATATTCTATCACACCCTTAAGGCTATATTTTGTTTTAAAGGTGCTAAGGTATCTTAACCTCAAATCACCCAATTATTCAATTTTCTCTCACCTAGAAAAGTTCTAGCAAAGTAAATTGAATTCTTTCTTTATTCAAACAGTACTGTCTATTCCAAAGTGAAGCAAAAGAGCATATCAGAGGAACATCCTCCTGGATGACAACTCCCAAATGATCTGAGAACATTATACCAGCTATCCTGTCTAAAAATAGACAAACATGGTAATTGACAGTACCTTCGCTACGCCTCCCATTGGCTAATCAGCACGATATGCAAATTAACCGCCAACAAAGATGGTGGCTCATTTGCATACTGCAGGCAGGGTGGGACAGCATCATCCCGCCTGCCCCGCTGCTATCTGGGCCTGCTATTTGTGACCCAGGGCGGTGGGGCGGGACAGCGCCATCCCACCTGCCCTGCAGCCATCCGGGTCTGCTATCTGCGACCCGGGGTGGCGGGTGTCCGTGTGCGACCCGACCCAGGGCGGCCAGGTGGGGCAGCAGCGATTGGCCGGCCCGCCCGGGAGTCCTGTGTGCGACCCACCCGGGGCGTCCTGTGTGTGACCCGACCCCGGGGCGGCGCCCCAACCCCCAGATTGGCCCTGCCGTGCGCTCAACCCGGGGAGGTGGGGCAGGCACCAAGGGATCAGGCCTGCCATCTGCCACCCGGGGAGCAGGCCTAAGCCAGAAGGTGGTTATCTCCCGAGGGGTCCCAGACTGTGAGAGGGCACAAGTGAGGCTGAGGGACACCCCCCACCTCCCCTCCCCCACCAGTGCACAAATTTTAAAAGCGTAATATGCTAATCGACCGAACAGTGGGACAACCGGTCGCTATAACGCACACTGATCACCAGGGGGCAGACACTCAATGCAGGAGCTGCCCCCTGATGGTCAGTGCACTCCCACAGGGGGAGCGCCGCTCAGCCAAAAGCCTGGCTTACAGCTGGCAAGCCCAGCAACAGTGGCAGGAGCCTCTCCCACCTCCGCTGCAGGCGGGCAGTAAGGAGCGAGGGGTCCCAGACTGCGAGAGCCCCGGACTGCAAGAGGGATGTCTGACTGCCGGCTTAGGCTGGATCCCCGATCGGGCCTAAGCCAGCAGGCGGACATCCCCTGAGGGGTCCCGGACTGTGAGAGGGCGCAGGCCGAGCCGAAGAACCCCGCCCCCCCGCAGTGCACGAATCTCATGCACTGGGCCTCTAGTAAATTCATATTAGAATCTGCCTCTCTATTGCTTTTCTGCCTCCCTGTCTTTTACCTTTAAAAAATATAATAACTCATTGAGGTAATTACAGTTTGTCAGATATTGTGCAATGCATTTCATTTGCAAGGTGTATCTTCCATCTACCTAAACAAATAGAGATCTTGTTCTTTTCTACCATCCTATAAGCGGAATATCTCTATCTAAAAACATGAAAATCTAAGAAGGAAAGAAATCAGATACCAAAATAAGAGCAGTTTTCCACTTCTCAGAAGCAAAAGGCCTTTGAGACTTGAACTACAGCTTAGACTAGATGGTTGGGCACTTTGGTATTTCATCCCCACTGCATGATCCATGCTAGTAGTTAATCTGATAATTTTTGGACCATGATACCAATAAAAATACATACCCACAATAAAAATAACGCATATAATAATTGTGTCACTCAACTGCTTTTGTTAAAAATTGGCTTCTGAAACAGATTCTTCTGTCATATAAATGCTGAAGATATGCATGATGTTTAGATCCCACTGGGGACTACTTTTTCGTTTTCCTTACACTCTTCTCGAAGTCTTCACTAATCTATCAGATGTCACAATTTAATAAAAGCATTAACTATACCAAATTGGGGCTCCTGGGTCCACTTAGAAAAATGCAATGAAGATTTGGAGCTACCTTTCAAGATCTGAAAGTGCTGATCACACTGTGGCAGAAGTCTGCAAAATCACTGTTTTTCGGAAGAATATTAAGAGTAGTTGAACAGTTAAGTTTTCCCCATTCCAAAATTAAAGACAGGGGGTATAACTGAGATAATGCCTAAACTGCTGTGTGCTTCAATGTGGATAAAGCAAGGGACCTGTGCCCGTGAAAGGGAAATGCATTACCTGTTCCAGATCACTCTACTTGAGTGGTGAACAACTAGTTTTATAAGGGATATGCTAAACTTCCAAATAAAAAAAGTGGTTGTAAAGACACATCTAAAACTTACCTGACAAGCACATGGTAGCAGAGGGGGGATTCAGAACAGCAAATACTTCAAAGCATTCTGGGCTTTTAGACCCATACTGAAAACAATGTATCAATTCCTATAATGGGCTTCTCCTCTGTGCCACAAACATCCTTCCTGTCTCACCTCTTATTCTAAGGACATCAGCCAACTTCCCCCTCTGTAGCTAATTACTATCTGACCCTGAGTTCCCCTTGTGTGTCTCACACACGTCAGGAGAGTGGGTGGTTAATGCTCAGAGGACCAAACGAGAATGAGAATCAATGGTTAAATATCTCCCCCTTTTATTTCGTTGGAGACATATTCATGAGGTGTCCTAGACGGCCCCAGTGAGAATGAGCACTCATTAGCAATAGTACTGGTCGCCTCCATAATTCACCTTTATGATGGTTTCCCGGTCCGTCACTCCTACTCTGGGAACTATCCAAACAAAGTACCTTCATGCAAGTCACTGTCTCAGGATCTGTTTTCAGGAGGACCTAAGTTAAGTCAGCTCCCCCAAAGATCCTAAAATGTTAAGTAAAATTACAAAATATCTGATTCTATCAAAATGAAGAGATTAGCTACTGACATAATTCACAACAAAAAGGAAAAGATCCTATCTAATAAAGACAGAATATGCAAATTGACCATCACACCATCACAACGATGGTAGTGCCCAGTCCCCTCAGCCTTGCCGGAGTCCCCCAGTCCTTTTAGCTCTGCCAGGGGTGGCAGGCCCGTGGTACGCCCGGGCCGAACCTGCCCTCAGCCTCGCAGCCGCCCAGGGCCGCCCAAGGCTCAGGTGACCAGGGCCGGCCGAGGCCTGCACTGCTGGCAGTGGCAGCAGCAGAGGTGTGATGGGAGCGTCACCTTCCCCTGATGGCCGGGTCACCTCCCGCCCCTGAGGGCTCCTGGACTGTAAGCAGGCCGGGCTGAGGGACCCCCCTCCACTGCATGAATTTTCATGCACCGGACCTCTAGTAAATAATAAAAGGAAAGTAGGAAAGAGCAAGAAGGCTAGATCTCTCCATCCAAAAGAACAGGAAGTTCACAGAGAAGCCATACTCAGAAAAATCCTGAAGGGTAAGTATAATGTGTAGCCCTTTACTTTTAAATCCAGGGCTTCTATTTGACAGAGAGTCAAACCATACCCCAGAGCTTCTCCTGTGCTTTGGTCCCATGCATCACTCCCAGCTAGAAACAGGACATGGAGCCTCATACTGTCCTCTCAGCTCTTTGAAACATGCTTCCTATCATACCTTAGAAACGGGCTCTCGTAAGCAAATAGAGCAGTCAGCCCACTGCTAGTCACCTCTTTAACCAAAGGAGTCCTGTCCCTCTGTATGCCTGGTTCCAGTCAACAGGTCCTCTGTTGTCAATACTGGTTATATAGCACTGTCCTGCAAGGCTTCCAGGAAACAGACCCAAACTCCATCAGATCTCTCTGCATAGTTCAACAACTGAAAATCAGAAGAAAGCCAAGTGTAATAGTAAAAAATGTATCCTTATACATACTGTGAGGTTGTTAAGGAAACTCTGAACAAATCATTCATAGGTAATTGGTCAGACTTCTTTTACTGGTTCCTGATTTACAAAATCACAGAAATAATACATATTCTGCTAACAGCCAGGGATGCTGCTATGGCATCATAGGTCATCATAGTTGAAACTGAGACCTGAGGCACTCCTATGACTACGAGACAAAAATCTTTAAAATAGTACATCCAAATGTCTGTTTTCCTTTGGAAATGTTTACCATCAGTGTAAACCAGTAATGAAAACAATATCTAATTGTTGAGGGCAAAATGAAATCACAATTAAGATTTTACTATACACATTCATAACTTCTCTGTGTATAATCCTAAAAGGGCACTCACTGTTCTAAGTCCATTCTCTAGGTGAAATGAAATAGGAGCAAGAAATACCAGTCATCATGCACCATTCATAAATGTACATCATGAGAGAATTACCTGTGACATTTTTCTGCAATTCCTTAAATTATTGGACACCACTGCCAAATTCTGTTATAGAATAAATGAATGTTATGACATACTTAAGCAACCTAAGACCTAGATCAATATATTGTGTACCTTTAATTTAATTTCCCCAAAACAAAATGTTCGTTTTTGATATAAAGGAACCAACTTCATGGAGTCAGGGGAATTGGAATGAGGAATTAGGCAAGAGTACATAAGAGCAAAAAACACCAAGCAAAAGTTCTGAATCAAATATTAAATAATGACCCTGACAAATTTCTTTTGCAGTAGGATTGTGTCTTTTTTTTAAGTGTCTCTTCCTTCTACACTCTGACAAAAGATAACGAATATTCCTTGCATGTGTTAGATATGAACTTATATGACTAACAGTTATAAACAAAATTCCTTTGCACATCAAAGGAAAAAAACCCCATTTATTCAAGAAATTCCTGATGGCTTCATTTATAAGTAAATTTTTCTCTTTATTTGAGACCCACTAGCACAACAGAGGAGAGCTAGAAGACAGCGGTACCTCTCATAATGAACTATGCAGTTTTGAGAAAATGATATCTGAAGGCAACTCTTTCTTCTGGGGTCAGCAAATGAGTGGTTCAAAAAGAATAAACTATCCCGAGATTATAAAAAACAAACAGACAAACAAAAAAACTACCACACAACTGGAGGGGATGAAGAGGACCATTCTTACATTCTTGCTAATTAAAATTTCCAGTTCTTATGGTCCTCTATATACACAAATCCCAGTCGAGAAAGGGCTGCAGGATCAGGCCTGTACCAAGAAAAAGTATCCCATCATCACATTAATGGTATTATTACTTCATAATGCTAACCAGCCAGGTTTACATAGAAGAGATTAAATAACAAGATAATCTTATAAACAATGCTCATTTCATCAGTGTACCAAATAAGTCTGATTTATATCAGTGACTGCTCTTCTAATTAATTTATGCATCCACTTGCATTAATTTACACAGACAGACACCTACACTGGGATAGGGATAGCTATTTTTTTATAAAGTCGTGAACTTTGAGATGGGTTCATGTTTAGACTTCCCAATGCTGCTGTTTTAGTTCCCCTACACTTCAAAAATAAAGTGACTGTTAAAATACCTTACATTAAAGTTGAAGCATGCAGAAAGAAAATATTTTATCAAACTCAATACCTATCTCCCTCTGCCAACATTTATATGTTTAATTTTAGTTGGTACAGCTGTACTCAAGCTCACAACCAGATCTGTCCATTCCAAGGTTATGAACTTACTCTTCTTACCAATATTCCCCCCTCAAAGCCTTTTGGATACGTTAAGTTCATCTCATTACAGCACAATTCTCAAATGCCTATATTTGTTTTCATGCAATTTCTAATGACTTAGGGCCAGGGGTGGGGGAGAGACTCCAAATTTTTTTAAAAAATCATTTCTACTAACATCTGGGAGTTTTTAAAAGTACACTCCACTATGTTGGTTTACAATAGCAAGTACTACCCGTCAACAGTTTTAAATGGAAAAACTCCATAGAGGGAGGAAAATTCAGCTCTTCCCAATTCCTTAACCAGAAAGATAAAAACTAAATACAGACCCACTCACAATAAGCTATCAGTGACATCACCATAATGCCAGCACTCTCTGAAAACCCGTAAAGAATAACAACACAAAGGAATTTCCTGGTGTCGGAATTATTCCAGTTTAGTCATTTTACAACTTCCACGGATAGCTTCAGTGTGGGGTGAGGATGTCTGTTTACTTATTTAATCAGGCAAACAAAAACGTTTTTACTTGCATTTGATAGAAAACTTTTATGTATTATTTGATCAATGTTTACTCGTAGGGCCTTAATACAATAACAGATGTCAGCCACAATATCTGTTTTTGATTATAAACTAGAGGGCAGAGACCCTTTCTCTTCAGCTCACTTTTTATAGGATGCATACAGAGTACCATACCCAAAAAGGCACTTAAAGATGGTTTTTATGTTAACAATGATTTCAAGGCGCTTGGTCTGCTTCTAGGTTCCATCAAACTCCACTGGCATGTACCGAACATTAAAGAGTAACACTTTTATATTCTAGGGTAATTTCATTCTTCAGATGTCAGTAATGACACTTCTCTTTTGAAACGGATTATTTAGATGGGACTGTTTGCCATTCTTAATGTTAAACAATTAGCTTTTGTCCAACACCTAAATTCTATGCTAACTGACACTAGAAGATAAAAGAAAAAGAAAGCCAGGCCCAAACATTCCATTTCTTAGCATCAAGCTCCGACATTTCCTACATTGGGCAAGAGGATCTGCTGTTTCCATGGGGGAACCTGTTAAGACCACTACTGTGGTACCTAGAAATGTAGCCCCTTTGCATTCTTTATTTATGTCCACTACGATCATATAGAACAAAGGACTCACTGAGTTAAATAATTTTCTGTGACAAGAAGAAAATTTGAACACTGTTATATATTTATAAACTCTAAAGGAATAAAAATCAGTAAACAATATCTTAAGTGCTTTGACACCTCAGAAATGGAGTCTTTTAAAATTTCTGGGCCTCGGTTTCAAAATCTGTACAATTCAGACATCAGATTATAAAACATCAGATAGTTTCTAGGTTTAAATCTTAAAACTATATGAAAAAAAATACTGAGTCTAAAGAAAAGCCTAGTGAATTCTCACAAGTTGAGATTGCATTAAATGACCAAACAAAAGATTTTTTCTTTATTTTGTGGGTGGAGATATAGGTGGACTATATGCTCTCAATGTAAATTATTGTATTATTATGACTAATACATTAGTCATAATGTATTCATTATGACTAACTCCAACAAAATTTTCAAATAGAACATCGCTATTCTTATCAACATAAAAATGTGGATTCATATGTAATAAGATATACATTGTATGTATATACAAAAATCCATATACATGCACACACTCCCACACAAACACATAATTCTATTCAAGCCAAGAATTAAAATTCTTGTTTTCCTCTTTTCTTTCTCATTCTATAAAGCCCCTAGGACTTAGGAACTTAAAGTAAAAATAAACATCTTATTCAATATTTCTTATGTTAATACCGACAGCTCCAAACATGAACAGCTTATGTTAAATTGGTCATCTGAAATCTAAATAACATTCTCTTATAGAAACAGTGGTATTGGGAGAGAAAGCAGGATACAGTTAAATTCTCAAGCCATTCAACCATGGTTTTCTAATCCATAAGGTGACTGAAATGTAGAACTCAAGATACAGAATCTAGTAAATTAATGCTACTTAAGCAGAGAGAGTAATGGTAGCACTAACATAAGAATACAAAAGGACCTGAAAATATGTAGGGACATCCAGTCCACAGGTCACCAAATATTTTTAATGGGGGGGGGAATCTTAAGTTTATGAAATTACTTTTTATTTGTAAGCATTTGCTGAGATAACTGCAACTTCAAGCAACTATTTAGGGTATTATCATTGTCTTGTTTTGAGAAACAAATAAATGCGCTACAGAATGCAGTGATTTCTTCCAAGTAAAGGAAAAATAAACACCAACATAGGTATCTTGTTGAAAATTTTCTATGTTCACCTTGGATTCCTTATCCTTGGGGGATTACAAAACTATTTCAAGGTAAATAATATTTAAGTAGTCAAGATTTATTACGTTTTCAGGAAAAATTTTTTCCGAAGTTTTATCTGCTTAATCAACAAAAGCTAGTTAAATACATTTATATAATAACAGTAATGCATTCACCATCAGTTATATGCTAGGCACAGTGCCTTATACCCACACATTACAGCCTTCAATCCCTCCAATGATGCCAAGAAGAAAGACCTGAAGAATTCAAGTCTTCCTATCCCATTTCATTAATTAAAATAAAATGCAAAGATCAAAACACACAAGGAGAAATGTCCTAATTACTGGTTTACTCAATTAGATTTCAAGCAAGTTTAAAGTCAGGACACTCAAGTGCTTCCATTTGAATGGTTTCCTCCTAGATCAGGGTAAGAAGGATGCTAGTGACTTGGAGCCACAAATTTTTGGCTTTCATCAATAACAATTCCATTCAAGAGTCTAGGGATAGGATTAGCGAGCATTCTGAATTCCTTTTAAAAAATTAAAACAATTAAGGTTCATTCACATTCATTAGAAAATCCACCAATGGTCACAAAAGTTTATGTAAAAATGCACTCTAAATTTTTTTTTAAATATATTTTATTGATTTTTTACAGAGAGGAAGGGAGAGAGATAGAGTTAGAAACATCGATGAGAGAGAAACATCGATCAGCTGCCTCCTGCACATCTCCCACTGGGGATGTGCCCGCAACCCAAGTACATGCCCTTGACCGGAATCGAACCTGGGACCTTTCAGTCCGCAGGCTGACGCTCTATCCACTGAGCCAAACCGGTTTCGGCGCACTCTAAATTTTATAAGTGTATCATCTAAGTAACTGTAGAAATTAATCTCTTAAATGGTAGCAGGAAAACAAAAACTATATATGAGCCTCGCCGGTGTGGCTCGGTGGCTGAGCATCGACCTATGAACCAAGAGTTCACGGTTCAATTCCTGATCAGGGCACATGCCCAGGTTGTGGGCTCCATCCCCGGTGAGGGGCATGCAGGAGGCAGTCAATCATTCATTCTCTCTCATCATTGATGTTTCTATCTCTCCCTCTCCCTGACTCTCTGAAATAAATAAAAATATATTTAAAACATAAAACACTATAAATGAAAACAGAATTGCAGTTCATGTCGATGGAGGATGGAAAATGAAAACAGGTTGTAAAAAAATGAATATAAAAGGATAAAAAGAATAAGGCAAAGAGAAAATAGAGAAGGCAAAGGAAAAGGAGAAGAAAAAATAAAGGAGATACACAACAGGGAAAAGAGAAGGCCGTGAGGTAGACAGGGGACTGACCAAAGAGAGTGAGATAAGGTTGGTAGTAAAACGGCCCCTCTCCAAGGCCTGCCCAGTTCTGGACCACTGCCTCTATCTGACAGAGCGATTACCTCTCCCGTGGTTTTAAAAAATGCTTTCCGTAACTAAACAGTCTCATTTTATTTTTCAAATTCTCATGTTTATTTTTTAATAAAAGTTCAACTTTGAAAATGTTGCTTATGTGTAAAAGGAATGACTTATTTTAGAAATGTACTTTGGAACCTATACCCCATTGCTCAGTTTAGTGCTCAAAACCTCAGAGATGTCCCGACATTCCAAACCTGACAGTCTTTCCTTTGTAAAGAAATGAGGCCTGCCTCTTTCCACAGTGCCTGAAAATTACATTGGAAACCACTCTTCCCCGATTGTGCAGAGCCTTAAAAATATGTCCATTTGCTCGAGTAGTAATCTACCACCAAAAATAGTTGTTTTTATTCGCAAGAAAACAACACAGATGTGTCCAAGGTGTCAGAAGCTCTCAAACAAAAGGACATCCAAAGTGGGGCATCAGAGAGAAGCTGTCCTCCAACCTGGAGTGTGTATGCAGAGCAATGACACCAAATATTGTCCTCAAACCCAGGTTCTACCTTATGGTAAGCTGTGCACCCATTCAGCCTGGCTTCGCAGGCTAAGAACCCCACCCACCCTGCCTTCATCTGATGGCTTACTTCTTTCTACCCATCCACCTACCCATCCTCTCTGTGCTCGAATAAACCACTGATCCTCACTATATAAGCCCTCAATACCAGAAGAATGCTTTCATATAAAAATTAATTAAATAATGTACCACTTTCAATATATTGATCCTACAAACTGTAACTCTGTGAAGTGGTTCAACACGATGTCATCACTACACGGCAACTTGTTTCATTTACAGGATCTGTTTCACTTCGACTCATGAGCTAATATAATTCAATTTTTTTTTTAACTGCACACAGGCTGCTAGACACATGTGCATGGCAAATGGAATCTGAACTTAGCTTAACAGCCTCATTTATTCCTGATGGTTTAAATTATTTCATCACAATTAATGACACCCCCTCAGCTTCCTGTGCAGCACTGCCAGATGTTCAGAGACCACAAAGCCACTCTCTTCTTTGACGGCTGGTGACAAGTCGTCCTCTGAAGGACGTTCCCTAGGTGCGCGGGCCGGATGACACCTCCACTGCAGAGCACCGCTCTGCCTCCCAGAGTAACCATGCTGAGGAAAAGGCAGGAAGGCAGGCGAAACCAGCGAATGCATTAATGAGGGCAAATTATGTGAAGTGATCTAAACTCAGAGGAACTTGGCTCCCGCCACAGGAGTTCCTAACCTTGTTGTTTTATGAAAGAACTCTTCACCTCCACCTTCCCAGCCACTGGCATCCACGAAGGTGCCGGGCATGGCGTCAGTCCTCGGGGAATGCCAAAGGACGAGAAAAATACAAACCTCTTTCACAGGCCTCCTTTCGGATTTCGGCGAATTTTGTTTTGGGGATGTTGTTTAAACTTACCACAATAATCTTAATCATCGTTGTGTTTTTGATAGTGAACAGTTTGTCACTGTCTACGTCTTCAACTACAATTTTTCTCTAATGTTCAACAGACACTTCCAGTAGCGAACCGTTTACCACACATTGCCAAAATGTTGTGTAACAGTTTTACTCCTTTTTCTTTGTTAAGCTTTCCTGAAGTAGCATATAATTGATATACATAAAACAAACAAACAAACAAAAAACACGATGCACACATTCATGTACACATCTTGATGAGTCTCATTTACCTCTTTTTCTTGGGCTCAGTAGGATTTATTCTTTTCAGGGGCTGTTGGCTTTTTGTTTTTGTGCCTGTTAGGTTTTGTTTGTTGCTGTTTGTCTAATTTTTTAAGCACATACTGACAAACAGACTTCACACTTTTCCTTTTTTGATTCTAATATGGGTAAAGCCATTTACTTCTTTCCTCAAGAACAAAAATTTTTTCCCCTCAGTTTAGAAATTAATAAATAGTATCTTGTATTTGTCATTTGAATTTCACACACCCACACACAAAATTCCCACAATCACAAGTAGCTGAGAGGGTATCAGAAACAGTAAACACACTAGCACTTTTACAGTAAGAATCCAATACTACAGCTCTAATTTGGAAAACATTTCCATCAACTAGCGAACATGTGGCAGACATTTTATGGATTATTTTTTAAATGTTAAAAAAAATGCTGATCTTATTCAGGGAATAAGGGGCCTTTTAGTTTGCCAAAAAGTGTAATAGGAAAACTGAAGGGCCACCTGTGTCAGCCCACCCTATAGTATGAACATAAGCTATAAGAGCATTTTGGAAAATATTTTTTAAACTGAGATGAGAAAAAAATCAATATCACTACAGATTCCAAGCAGATGCAGAAGGCTTCTGTGCATGGTAGTGATTATGTGTGTGGCCTGCACAGGCTAATTTCAGATGCCTCCAAAGCTCCGTGGACTTTCTCTCTCATAAGCTATTTGGGATTAAAACTAGGACCTCATCCATTTCAACTCTGACAATGGACACAAACACAAGGTAAGCTAATCAAGCCAAACAAGTTGAATGTTCCCCCTCACAGATGGCAGTTTTAATCTTCAATGACTACTGAATTTTACCAGACATGCTACACTTAATATTTTGACAGTTGTTTATTAAAATTACTTTCCTAGGAAGTCCTATGAAACCAACAGTCTAGTTTTTATCAGAACGGAGGTATCAGAGCGAAGTGGTATTGATAGCGTACTTGCAGCAAGCAGACAACAATAGGAAACTCTTAGCACTCCCAGAGTTGCATCAAATTTTCCATGGACCAAAACTAAAATGAAATACTCAATTACTGAGAGGTAGATAAGTAAAATAAACAACTAATTTCATGTAGTGAAGTTGGGAGGGAATCATATGGACCTCATTCTGTTGTCTCCAAACACTTTATCGAAGGGGGAAAAGGAGCTGAATAAACTTTAAACTCTCATGGAGGGATGTATTGCTTGTGTGTCCCTGGCAGATGTGGAAAGGAGATGAAATGGGCAAGGGAGAATCAAATATCCCATCGCTGCAGGTTTGCTGAGGGAAAGAGCACTGCAAAGATCTCACATCTGGCAATCATTTGTCAAGAGCTGGAAAGAGAACGGCAGGAAACTTTCTGGCTCTTGGAGAAGATGAAAAGACAAAAACCATGTGTCACACACACACACACACACACACACACTCGCACACACACACTCACACATACACTCGGCAATGGTACAATGACTACTACACTTATTCCCCACCCCTCTCCTTACCCTCACTAAATTTAATGATCTTCAGATATACTCCACTCCATGGTCAAAAACATGCAGTCACTTGACTTGTTAAAGCTGCAGTCTATGTACATTTTTTCAAATAAACCCCAGGGCTGATGTTAGAAAATCAAAATCAGTCAAGCATAGACCGCCTGGTACTTTGGGCAGGAATCCTTGTGGTTTCGTCAATAAACAGAATCTGAATGAAAGACACCACAGTAACTAGACAGTAACGTTTTGAACAGTTCTTAACCTGAAGGGGGGCTGGGGAAGGCGGGTGCACTGGCGACCATGGACAGAAGTCTACCAGTCCGTTTACATCACTCACTCTACCTGTGACACAACTGTGTTTAGCACAAGCTCATCTGTTATTTCTAACACACACTCAAAAATACCAGTGAACTTATATTTGAGGGATGTTGTGAATGAATTTGGAGAGGAAACTGTTTGTTGGTTTTTTTAAAAATTAATATACCTGTTTAAGAGGGTGGGAAGGGGAAATCTCAGATTCCATTTAATGCACACTAGTGATAACAGTATAAAAAATTTGCTAGCTTCGTTGTGAATTCATAAAAATGACCAGTTTTGCATCAGTAGGTTTAAATAAAAAGTTCTCAGGACACCCTGGACACAATTAGTTAACTTCTCCAAAATCACAGGAATTTAAATCTGCTCATGGTGATCTATAGACTTCAATGGGCAGCTTTTGGTCCACCCTTATGCTGCGTTTAACTAGCAGCAGCCGCCAAGCTCGTCCCTGTGATTCCATGAGTGAATGCTGCAGGTTGTTTAATAACCTGGCAAATTCACAGTAGCTTGTCAAATTATTACAGGAACAGTGTCATCACTAAACAAGCCTGATCACGGTTAATTACAATGCAGACTAGAGAGCAGCCACAATTGTTCATTAATTACAGGAAGCACCTCATTTAAATTTTATGGAAATTTACACTTGCACCCCGGTATGTCTGGAAAAAAAAAAGTGATCCTTCACGCATTCACAGAAGAAAGGAGTCTGTGGTTTATGAAACACCACAGTAAATTGTGTCTCATCTAGTACAGAAATATTGGTTCATTATTTACTCTAATTTTCTAAGCACTTTAGTGGTGAAAAATATCAAGTCAAACCCCACATCTTGAATTTCCCAACCAAGAAAGGAAATGTGCTGGGCCTACTGTAACAACTCAATACCTGATGAGGCACAGTTAGACTAAAAAAGTAACTTTTCTCTGATTAAAAATAAAAGTTACCAGCAATTAAGGGAGTTTAAACTAGAATAACCATGGCCTATAAAGCACTTATATAACACAATTTTTATACATCATCATCTACTAGACATCAGTTTACCTTCCCAGCTGAAGAAAGTAGTTTTATACCTACTTCAAAAGCCACTGAAGAAAATTAACAAAGTTAGGTAATGAATCAGAATCTTGATTTCCAGCTACTTTTCTAAATCAAGTCTATTAACACACACACACACACACACAAAAAAAGAACAGATGTCCTTGTAAAAGTCAAGTCAGGTTATGATCATTTCAAACCAAAGGTATATTAATGAAAGAGTGTCTTGGGATTATGAAACAATAACTTTGGTAAGCCATCTGACATTTTAGGGATAAAAGGAAAGGGTTAAAAGGAATACCTTAATCAACATCAACAAAGAAAAAAAAAGGAAGCAGGAAAGGACTCCACCAGTCATGAAAACTCATGTCAGCTAAATATAAAAGTAGACCAGATATGGGTGCTATGTGTCTAAATAAAAATACTTTTTAGGAAAAGATATGAACACACATTGCTCCTAAATTGAGGTGCCCACAGGGTTATTCTCAGAATCGAGGTGACATCGCGAATCCTCTGGTGGTTATGGTGTCTGGCCCTGAGGGAGAGCCTGAGATCTGAGTGGGAAAATAAATGACTCTGATGACCCTGGCAAGTCCTAGAGTGAATCCCATGGAGTGTAGAGTTGGACTGAAATATAAGAAATGGCTCATTCTGTAAGGGAAGGGGGGAACACCAAACACCAGAATACATTCCATGGCAAGAATGAAAGGACTGTAAGCTAAAAACTACTCCTGGACTTGTTAGCTGGTGAAGAAGATATTAGGGGTCGAGTTTGTTATGACTGACATAATATGGATATATACTAGATAGTATTACAATGTATGGAAGCCATATTAAAAAATGAAGAGGAAAAAAAGGGAAGGAAACAGTTCGAGTGAGTCCCAGTTAATTCACCAATTCACCGTAGCTGACTATCTTTTGACAGGTTCTACCTTTCCACCCAGTCTGCCAAAGTAGTGTTGCAAGAGGAGGAATCCAATAAACTGAGCACTTTCATTTCCTTGCCCAGGAGTTCAGTTGTCTTCGCAAGGCCCACGCTGAACTGTCAACTCCACAATTTGTTTCACTACCTACAACCAGAGTTTCACTTAAATGTATAAATACACATTTCCTCCCTTGGTGTGTCATCATAATGAGCTGCATTGGTCTCTTTCAGTTTTACTTCACACAGTCACATCTGCAAAACCCATTGCTCTCTGCACCATAACTCAAGGTTCAAAAACAAATGATCCAACAGCCACCCATGACAGATCATTCCAGGTGATACGTTTGAGGACCATCAATTGTCCTACCCAAAGAGGTCAAGGATCAGACTATTCTCCATGAAAAGTCTTCCATCACTTTGCATTGACGTGTCACACACAAGCTGTTAACTTTCTAAAACTGGGAAATGCACGCTCATGTCTCATATGTGTCACACCTGCTTTTCTGTTGTATCATAGCCATGCACCACCCAGGCAGTACCAGCTTGTGGCACTGAAGAGCTCAGGTGGTCTTCCTAGTCCAAGAGCAGGTGTGCAAGTGATGGTGTACCCTTCAGTACCATAAAAACCGAACCCTCCTCCAACCACCCCTTCTACCTTCACTCCCACTGTGAAGAAGTAATGTTTAAAACTATTCTCTTTTCTCATGTGGGTTACCTCAATCAGTAATATGTTTTAAAACTGAACTCACGATGCTCATCCCGTAAGCCTGAAAATTTTAGAAAATGATGCCAAATGGAGGTCCTAAAAAATACTATGAGTTGGCTTATGCTAGGGATTGGCATCCCTGTTGAAACCTCAGCCTTGCATCACTGGCACACACATTTCTTACATATTTAAAGGTACATGGAAGTGGAGACATTACTTAGGCCAAGACATCATGTTTATATTTTTAATTTGCAACATACCAGACTGCTTTGACTATCTCAAGACCAAACAAAATGAACTGAATTCCAAGTCAATTCTTTCACACACAAAAATGTACTTTGCTAATAATCTTACTATTCTACCAGAGGCCCTATCTCCCAATCCATGAAGAAGGAAGACAGCTGTTATTGAGTCCTATTTCTCTAAGACAGTGCCCAGTGGAATGGCTTCCATTCTCCTGGGCTGGGAGATCATAATGCAGGAAGCATGCCTTGCTCACCAGGTATCCCCAGTCCCTAGCGCAGTGCTTAGCACATGACTATGATGATTTAAGAAGATGGGAGCTAATATTCCCGGAGTGCCTGTTGCATGCCAGGCCCTAGGTTAACTGCTAGGTATACACTGGAACATTTAATCCTCATAATCACCTTGTGTGGTAGATCTCCATGTTACACATGAGAAAGCTAAAGCTCAGTTAAGCTGAGTGACTTGCCAAAGGTCTCACAGCAAGCAGCTTGCATCACCTGGGCAGCCAGCCTTCAGAAACCACGGTCTTATCCATGGCAGTATGTACTATTTCTTGGATTAACAAATAAATGATCTCCAGTTACAGACAACTTATCCTGAAAAGGACATTTTGCTGCATATATGCTACACTGATCCCTCTTCTACACTTGTCTCAATGGTTGTCCGTCCGTCTCCTGATGTCACAGATCCATCTGTGTGGCCTTTGGGGGCCATTGTTTCTATCACGCCACCCCCAACTGATAAAACAGTAAGACTCCAACCTGGACTTCCAGCCTCTGGTCTGGCTCCTCCAGGTTTGGGCAGAAGTCTGCACCCAGCACTCTGCCAGCACATGCCACTGGAACCTGGGGGAATATGGCGGAGTTAGATAGGCGCTGGGCGTGGTGGCTGAGAACTGCACACACACACACACACACACACACACACTTGACCCAGGCAGAAGCAGGGACATCCCAACTGCAGGTCTGAAACAGGCCATCATGGCTTCACAGGTTTTTGACACTTAGTAGGTCAAACATGTTGTAAATATCACACATCCTAGTTTACTAACTACCAAGAAGGTAAATTCCAAGAAAAAAAAGATCCACATAAAATGTATTCCCCCTTGTATCTCCAGCATGCAGCACAAGGTAGGCACTTAAATATCCGTAGATGGAAGGAGGAGAGAAGGAGAAAGGTAAAAAGGCATGGAGGAAGGAAATAAGGGAAGGGGAAATGAAGCTTGGTAATATTTATTCCTCTTTTAATTTTCTTTATGTGGGAATTAAGAAAATTGTATTCCATAATGCCTAAAGTTCCTCTGCACTCTTAAAAGATCTATCCAAATCTATTTCTTCTATTTCTGGTATAGACTAGCAAAGGCAAGTTTATTTATCAATATTTATTATTTACTTACTATCATTTATGTCTGTTCTAATAATAAAATGATAACAATAAAACAGCTATAACTTAGTTTAGTTCTTTGTTTCTAGAATTCTACATTGAAAGCCACTAAAATTCCCTTTCAAAAGTAAGTTATTCATTATAAGGAGTCAATCTCATCTTTAAATACTGCCTCCTATAACTTGCTCACTTAATTGTAGACTTTTTAAGATAAGGAAAAAAAGATATAGATTTGACTTAAACCTGTTTTTTCCTTGTAAAAATTTTATCTAATATTCAATACTTCCAAACATATACTATTTCACTAGTTATACATCTATCCATATATATAGGAATCTCAATTCATCAATGAGCTTCACCCCATCTGTGTCCTTTCCCTATCAAAGTCCTCCTTTGGTGTTTTGTTTTGTTTTTTGTTTTGTTTTGTTTTAACTTCAATTAGGATCATCTGTGCCAATCAATTTTCTTTGTTTTGAGATCACTTTTCATCCAAGTGTGCTGTCTTAGAAGGTATTTCCCTCTCTCTTTTTGACCCACAAATCAGTTCACTTCTCCAAATTTAAACAATATCAAGAAGCTTCATTTTGCAATATTACTAATTTTTACTAATGAATAGTAAATAGTGAATATTACTATTTTTTAAAAAGCATTCAGTCAACTCTTCAAACATTTCAGATTCAACTCTCCTATTCTTTTTTAAATCTCTCCTTCTTTCATCCTGCCTATGTCCATAAGGCAAAATGGACAGAATATCATCTAACTTTGAAATTAACCACTCTTTACCCAGGAATCTCTCCAGGGAAGCCCAGGAGGGAACTGCGGACTGAAAGGTCCCAGGTTCGATTCCGGTCAAGGGCATGTACCTGGGTTGCAGGCACATCCCCAGTAGGAGATGTGCAGGAGGCAGCTGATCGATGTTTCTCTCTCATCGATGTTTCTAACTCTCTATCTCTCTCCCTTCCTCTCTGTAAAAAAAAAAATCAATAAAATATATTTTTAAAAAAAAGAAATTAACCACTCTTTACCCAGGAATCTCTCCAGGGAAGCCCAAGAGGGAAAGGAAAAGGAAGTCACATTTACTGAGCACTTGCAATGAGCCAGTCACCACAGGGGCACCTTCAACCATCTTATATGGTATGAGCATCTGCATTTGACAAATGAAAAAGCCGGAGCTTAGAGTAGGTAAATAAAACGAGCTCAGAGTCACATGCCAGAGAGTTGCACTGCCCAAACTTTAAAAAATGAGGAAGAAAAACTGAGAACATATTTCAAAGTTAATGAAAAGCATGTAATAGTTGTATTTAGTGGCATTCATTCTAGGGGCATTTGTTGATGTTTCACATGAAAGAAATTACAAAGAAGACAAAGGAAATGGAGAAGGTGTTACCAGAAACCAAGGCTGACTACTTGCTCTTTGGTCTAAGCAATGAAAAAGGGAACTGATCCTTAAACTTGAGGAATGAGAAAGAAAGGGGGCATGGAGGAGAGTCGAGACACTGTGAATCTGGGTTGTGTCACACACAGAATGATGCTGATTCCACCCCTCAGATGACACACAGAGAGGCACTAATGAGTCAGGCAACAGTAATTCTCCCTAGGGTGCAACAGAAGGACTGGAAAAATCTCATCTTAGAATATCCATTTCAAAATGAAACCCCCCCCAAAAGAGCTTCCCATAAAGCCTCAATAAATGTGATTACTTAACTCATTAAAGCAGAATCCATGAGTCAGAATTAAGTGTAAACAATACTTTATTTTATATACACAGAACAAAGTCCCACTTACCTTAATATTATTTGGCCAGATCACAAATTTTCTAAGTTTCTAGTTCCTTTTCCCCCCTAACAGAATGCATTTTATAAACACTCTCAACAGGAAATGAGACAGTTAACCAAGCACAATGACACTCAATTACAACCTCAGACACTTAGAAATTCAGTTTCTGAGAGAAAACAAGAAGTTCTGTGAATAAGTTGGAAGGAAGCTGTGCCAGGCCTCTAGAATGTTTCAATAATCCAGATCACAAAAAGGATTTAGTAGGAAAGTGGGTAGCACTCTCATAGTTAGAAGCCTCGAGTTCCAGAGCAGAAAAAAAAATCTGTTAGTGTCCATATAAATGGACTCCCATATTTTAAAGACGAGGAAATTGAGGTCCAAACTAAACTGCAGTTTCAGGGATGGGTTCACCTTCCAGTAATACTCTCCCACCCCCATTGACAATTGGTGTCATTGATTATCAGAGAAAAAATTTGAAGGAAAAGGCAAGTGCAGTAACTGGTTCCTAATTCATCATTCCAAGGAAAATACAAAGGATATAAAAGTTGATAACCTAATTAGTTATAATTCAGCACACCTAGACAATTAGGCCTTTTGATTTAGAAGCTTCCTTTGTTAACCAAATAGCTATAAAGCAGTCAAAAAATGATTGACAGAAACAGCGGAAACAAATTGTGTAAATCCTTTCTAGTACTCTATTTTAAATTAAAATATTAAAATATAGTGTATACCCAACCACTGTTTTCACTGGAATATAAAACTTAAAATTGATTTGGGGAATTCCAATGTTATCCACTTTCCTTCATGCCAGCGTTCACAGTGTCTGTTCCAATGCCATATTTTTAAAACTAAGTTCTACAATGATTTTTGCGAAATGTTCGTAGTGATTTTTATCTCTGAAAAGAAGTTAGACTGAGGGAACTTTTTAAATTCTTTGTTTTAATCATTGCATATTTTGCTTTCAAAGTAAAAAAAAACACATTTAAGTTGAAAAGAAAGTACTAACCTGATCAGCTAATGTGGCTAAACATTCCGCCACAGGTTTCATTATGGGATGGTAATTGTCTAGTACTCATCTACATTTCATTCTGCTGGTGCCGTAACAGGAAATAAGAGGCCTTGTAAGGGACCCTCTAGGATCCCCAGGGTAGGCAGAAGCTGAGTGCATATCTACTCTCCTGTACATACCTCAAAGGAATCATGGTGTGTGAGAGAGCTATTTACAACTTACTTTGTGTATAATCAGCAGAAACAAAAGATATGACAACAAGCATAAAGGCCTCTCTCTCTCTCTCTCCTCTCAGGAGAATTCAGCAATGGAGGGCCAGTGGGTATTCACTTCAGTGTCAAAAGGGCTTCCAGAAAACACATTTTCTGTGGGGCAGGGAGGAAATATGGCAAGCTTCCTACACACACACACACACACACACACACACACACACACACACGTTCTTTGTTTACTGAGATCACACATAAAGACTGTGAGAGGCCAGATTTCTGAAAAGAAGTCAGGAAAAGCCCCACACTAAAAGGAAGCTACCGTTCACAATATCTGAAGCTGAATGGGGGTATAAGGTGGGTGTAAAGGGAGAGAGAATGAGGCACAGACATGGTTACCTGGAAAATGAAATCTGTTCCCAAGAAAAGGGCATATAGAAACTGAGATGCTTTTTGCACAGCCAGGGCCCATTCGAAATGTAATTTTATTTTAAAACATTAAGCATTCAGGTAGGCACTTGCCTGACAGGCACTATAAAAGTCACAGCCTAAATAAACAAACTGACTCCCATGTCAGCTCAAGTCTCTTCTGTTAAGCTGGCCACAAGCCCAGATCAGTTCTGAAGTGTACGTGTTTTGGTGGCTTCAGTCTAGCAGGGAAGACATGAGGGAAACTATCTGAGCCCAAGAAGAACTTGGAAAATAATGGATAAACAAAACTGATTTTCAAAAATAAAGGGAGAGAGAGAACCCAAAACAAGTCCTCTCGGGGGGCTGGGGGACATGGCCGGGCACAAGTTCTGCCACGGTCCAGGCCAGAGAAAAGCACCAGAAGAACTTCAGCCTCGTTTCAGAGGTAGACAATGCCAAGCAGCAGAAGGGACAATTATGCAGATAACACAGAGAATTCAGGAAGACCATTAAGAGAAATGGCTTTGACAATAAGCTAGCCAGGAGCCCGTGTGAGAAAGAGCAGAGAGAGGAATAAATTAATTACCCACCACGGTAAAGATGAGGATGCATGCTCAAGACACTGCTGCAAAATAAATGCAAACTCTGAAATGCAGGAAGGTGAGCCGTGTTGTTGGATGTGCAGTTATAGCTTATATCCTACTAATTTTTCAGGTTACGATATTACTAATGAACAACATTCCAAGCCTAAACGTTCTCAACCATGGAACCCCAGGCTAAGACTCAGAAGGACCAACTATATAAGCCCAAGGCTTAGGAATGAAAACACTGCTTCCTGGTCTCCGCTACTGGTGAGTCCAAACACTTATTTACCCATTTTCCAAAAGAAAATGGCCAGAGCTGTGTTCATTCTTACAGGCGAGACAGTGTTGTATGAATGGGGGAACACAGTAAGGATGAGAGATTTGTTATAGAAGAAGAACTAAGTAGGACAGTGGACAGGCCACTCTGGAGACATCTCGGATCAATGAGCTATAGGATCAGGATGAGAAAAGAGAGAACAGAAAAGAGTCAAGTATGTGATTCTACTACTCTACGGGTTGACGGACACAGAAGAGGACTGGGGGTGGGGAGACACATCTCACAGCAGCCAGGCCTGTTTAATTGAGGTTCTCTCTCTTCCTGCCTCAGGAGCTGGTCCTCTTGGGGAAGCTGCCAAAGAACAGGGCCCTAGGCTCCTTGATAGGAGCAACCTCTGCAGGTACAATTACAGGAGATTTTCACCGCCACAAACAACAACAAAAATACCTTGTTTTTATATTGTGAAATGTAGGAAAAAAGATATCTCTCTTCACTGGTGACACCCTGAGGAATGTAACGGAACATGAATAATGCTAAAATTACATAGAATCTGCTTTCCAGGGTGCTAGAAGTGCTTTATACATAATATTTATTAATTCCCACATCAGGTAAGTAAAGGGTGGTCTAATTTCCATTGTACCTTTTTTATTTTTAAACAAGCAAACTGGGGCCTATCAATACTGTCTTCCTCCACATTTGATAAACTGTACAGAACTGAAATTATGACTAAGTTCTCTCAATTACTATGCTAGTGTTTTAGTAGAAGGAGAAAAAGCCTCCTACCAATTGATAGTCCGTCTGTTTCTCCAACTCTTATTTTATTTGAGTTTTAGCAATACAGAAAATGAAGTTGTATATACCTGTGTCATGGATGGGCTTTAGATTATGAAAACAAAGTACAGAATTAGATTATTTTCAATTGGTTTGCAATCATTCTCTTATTCATATCTTGGAAACTGAACACTCCAGGTTTCTGCTTATCAGCATATATACTGCCAAATCTAACAACTGACAGTAAGTAAAATCTCAAGTGTGCATATATACGCCCAGGTTAACTTTCTTTCTGCCCTTGAGGCCTGATGACAACTATCCTAAAAGAAGGAAATGTGAAAAAGGCACCAGATTTGAAGTTGGACCTCTCTTTAAGTAAATCTAAGCAGTCCCTTATAAAGTTGGTCAGTTAATTATCAATTCAGGGCCTTGTTTCCTGCATCTGTAAAGTGGGAATACTTACAATTACTGTGTAGGGTTGACAAGGTTGAAGGAGAAGACATGTCATCCAACTAAGCACACAGTAGGTACACAGTATAGGTCAGTGGTCGGCAAACTGAGGCTCAGGAGCCACATGCGGCTCTTTGGCCCCTTGAGTGTGGCTCTTCCTAAGCCTTAGGAGTACCCTAATTAAGTTGATAACAATGTACCTACCTATATAGTTTAAGTTTAAAAAACTTGGCTCTCAAAAGAAATTTCAATCATTGTACTGTTGATATTTGGCTCTGTTGACTAATGAGTTTGCCGACCACTGGTATAGGTAAGTGATACTTCCCCAGACATCCCCCCACAGCACACCACTCTCATGAGGGCAGAGAAGTTTGAGACAGTGAGGGACAGAATTTGGGCGGAGGGAAGCAAGCCTCAAGTGTCAAAGGAATAATATAAGCAATTAGAGAAACTAAAGTATATAGCTATTCAATTAGTCTCAATTAGGGGCCAGTTCAGTCAACTTTTAGAAGGCTTCTTAGAATGCTGAGTTGAGAAAGACGATAAGATGTTTTGAGGCTCAGAGAGACTGACCACTGAAATCTTCACTGGGGGAAGTCGTGAGCAGTATCCCATTTCACTCTCTGCCATTCATACCCCAAGGGAGCCTTCACAATTAAAATATAAGGTAAGCCCTAGCCGTTTTGGCTCAGTGGATAGAGCGTCGGCCTGGGGATGAAGGGTCCCAGGTTCGATTCTGGTTAAGGGCACATGCCCCGGTTGCAGGTTTGATCCCCCGTAGGGGGTGTGCAGGAGGCAGCCAATCAATGATTCTTTCATCATTGAGGTTTCTTTCTCTCCCTCTCCCTTCTCCTCTGAAATCAATAAAAATATGTTAAATATACATGCTAAGGCCAGATGCACGAAAATTCGTGCAAGAGTAGGCCTTCCTTCTCCCTGGCTGCCAGCACCGGCTTCCCTCTGGTACCCAGGACCCGGGCTTCCCTCCGGCCGCCAGCAAGGTACCCGGGACCTGGCTGGCTTCGTCCCAGCCCCGGCTTTGTCCGGAATGATGTCCAGAAGGATGTCTGGTCTAATTAGCATATTACGCTTTTATTATTGTAGATAAGGTAACCTGATGAGTTATCTTTCATGCTACTGGCTTGACCTATGGATTAAAAGTAAGGAGCTTCCAGGAAACATGAGTGAATAAAATCTGAAGAAACTCTACCCTTTTGGAAAACAGCAAACTGATAGACAAAACCAATAGTCTAGGTCAGTGGTTCAAGGTGTACTCCTCAGCCGTGGAACTTACCAGCACCAACCGGGGAGTTGTTTGAAATGCATTTAGCCGGCCCCACCTGAGACCTACTGTGACAGGACCCCTGGATGGGGCGCCCAGCCACTTGCTCTTAGTGATCAGGTGTTTGAGAATCACTAGCCTAAATAAACTGGAAAATCAAAGGAGAAATGGTCAGGAGAAAGCTCTCACTTAGTTTGAGAAGAGGCAGCATAACAAAAACCAAGGGATGAAAGGAGAAGCAGACATCAGGGCATAAGATCCAGGATCTCCCCAAATCTCACTCTGTGAAGGAGAGAGGGGATGTCAGAAAAGCAGACCCTTAAAAAGAGAAAGCCAAAATGATTAAGCCACTTAAGGAGCGGTGATATGGCCAATTCCTCAATATGCTGCAAACATGAGAAGGAAATGACTTGGGAACAGGCGCTAACTTAGGCATCTAAACTAAAAGCACCTTTAACTTGGCCACTGCACTTGCTCCTCTTGGCTTCTCTCCCTGGTTTTCCTCCACAATCAAGAAGGAGAATGGCCCTGACCAGTTTGGCTCAGTGGCTAGAGCAGTGATGGCGAACCTTTTGAGCTCGGCGTGTCAGCATTTTGAAAAACTCTAACTTAACTCTGGTGCCATGTCACATATAGAAATTTTTTGATATTTGCAACCATAGTAAAACAAAGACTTATATTTTTGATATTTATTTTATATATTTAAATGCCATTTAACAAAGAAAAATCAACCAAAAAAATGAGTTCACGTGTCACCTCTGACACCCGTGTCATAGGTTCGCCATCACTGGGCTAGAGTGTCGGCCTGTGGACTGAAGGGTCCCAGGTTCGATTCCAGTCAAGGGCATGTACCTTGGTTGCGGGCACATTCCTAGTAGGGGGTGTGCAGGAGGCAGCTGATCGATGTTTCTCTCTCATCGATGTTTCTAACTCTCTATCCCTCTCCCTTCCTCTCCGTAAAAAATCAGTAAAATATAATTTTTAAAAAAGGAGAATGAATTTAACGATTTCTGATGAGGAGGAAGAGGATACTAAGTAATGATCACCAAGCCCCTGAATTTTTTTGTGGGGGGGGGATGGCATGTTTTTAGAAAGAAGTTCACTTTGGAAGAAAACAGGTGCATTTAACTTGACCTTATATCATCAAAGGCACAAAATGGGACACACAAAAAGGGTAGTTTCTTTCCTCTCCTCAATTTAACACACTGAAGAGGAGAAAGTGCTGGGAAAATGTATGTGAGAAAGCAGAAAAGGGAGTCTGAGGAATGAAATATGATAGAAGTATGTGCCAGACAATGAAAAATATTACCCCCAAAAAAGCTCAACAGCTCCAGTTACCCATTGAATCACCTACAGTAAACCTATTATGGTTTTTTTTTAAAGTTTTTTTTAAAGTGTTCTTACATGGCTTAAGAGCTGAAATAAAATAAGCGTGTCATACTAAATTTAATGCCCAGTGGTTGGCTGCAGATGCAGGTTCCTCTGGACAAGCCCCTTTCCCCATTAGACATGAAGAGAGAGCTGGAGAAGGGCCACAGATAGCACCAGTCTACCAGAGAAACCCCCACTGCTGTCACCAGGAGAGCCAGGGCGCCTTGTGCACACTACCAAAGCTCAGAATACAGCATGCGGAAGACCAGTGAATCAACATGGTTTTCTTTGCAAAGTTTGAACACAGGTAACTTTAAGAGAAGAAAGGAAATGGGAAGGCAGATTCAGTCCTGCGGCTCCATACAGTAAAAACTTTCCCAACTCAAACGTAAGTCTTACTGGGTCTTGCACAATTCCCCCTCCAAGCCTTCTGAGGATCCCAGACTAAAAAGAGAAAATTCACCAAAGCATACAAGGCTGATTTCTATGGAAAACACACCCGCCTCCTCACCGCCCTGCCCCACCCCATCCTACCTTCACTTTTGTCAACTGGGGTGAGATCTAAGGGAGATGAAAAGCTACAGTTTTCTGTACCAGGTTAAAAAAAAAAGGCATCTCTTTGTTACTGGGGGTCTCAGATGTGCTGAGAAGATTAAGTAAAAGGAAGTTTCTTACAATATTTTCTCTTGGGATGTTACAAAATCAGGTACTTTTTTCCAAACTGAACATATTTTACTCCTGAAATCTAGTGGCTTTAGAAGCTAAAAGTAGTAGACAACAGAATGCTTTATAAATGATAAAACACATAGTGTTGCTTTTTTGTACACTTTTGGTGTTAACAGCCTCACACAGAGCTATTTATATTGCTGACTTACTTAATGATCAGAAATGCTATAAAATACCATGTTCTCGCTACGTGCTTTCCTTTAGTGATGTCATGCTCTTCCCTGGTTTCATCTGCCACCTATTCCTTTCCTCTCATATAAATTTTAGTCCCAACACTTTCAAGCTGCAACTAGAAATTTCCAAGTGTCCAGTTAACACCTTGAGCTACACAAGCAAAACAACGGGGTTCATTACTACCCTTTCTTTACTACAGCTCTCCCCTAACTTTGCCGTATTTTGCCATGTCAACCCCATTAACAAACACTCAGAAACATGCCCAGCCAGTGTGGTTCATTGGTTGAGCATTGACCCATGAACCAGGAGGTCACAGTTCAATCCCAGGTCAGGGTACATGCCCAGGTTGCAGGTTTGATCCCCAGTGGGGGTCGTGCAGGAGGGGGTCATGCAGGAGGCAGCCGATCAATGATTCTCTCTCATCATTGATGTTTCTATCCCTCTCTCCCTTCCTTTCTCTGAAATCAATAAAAACATATTTTTTTAAAAGACACAGAAATATAAATCATGATTAAGATCCTTCTCCTTATTTCCCAAACCAATTAATTTCTGAAAGCCTGTCCATTCTTCACTTTTAATAGGGCCATACACCTCTGGGGTCATTTCTCTCCT